>NW_028270150.1:94615262-94947575 GCF_037043375.1 Chiloscyllium plagiosum
CAAGTCTGTGAAACGTGTGAAAACTCTCATTATATTCATGTGGTTGTGGAGCTAATCCAATTGAAAGTCCCTTTCGATGAGCTCTGTCAACTTGGTGTGTTCTTGTAATTGAGCTAAGGCTTGCAATGACATGATAGCAATGGTCAGAAGTTATATCAGTTTCAATAAGATCAAAATCTTTACAGTAAGCAAGATGGAAAAGATGATAGAAAGCAAACAGGGAATGCAGGATTGACAGGACTGTTTCTGCATTTTTCGGTGCCTAGGTCAGTGCCAGGTGATCCGTCCAGTTTCAGATCATGGCTCAGCTTCCAGTGTGAACGGCAGGAAGCTGCACCCTCTGCTTCACAGAAATCGGGCTCAACCCATCCATTCCCGACTGCGCACTTCAGGCTGATGGTTTTTCTATCCATCGTATGGACTGTGCATTGTCCTCAGGTTAGGCAATTCTGTAGGGGTTTGCTTTGGATTCAACAACTTGTGGTACATGGGCATTGCAACCCTGTGCAGCCATTGTTCCCCAAACCTTGAATTCCTCACCGTCAAATGCCACCCCTTCTATCTCCCACAAGAATTTACTGCTGCTATACTAACTGTTACATACAGACTGCCACTAGCAAAGTTTGAGGATGCTCTGGATGTGCTGTACTCCACCACTAACACCCTGGAGACAAACACTCCGAGGCCCTGTTGATTATGACTGGCGACTTCAAACAAACCAATCTTAAGAAGATGTTGCCCAAGTACCACCAGAACCTTACCTGCCTCACTAGGGGCCTGAATATTTTAGACCACGGCTACACCGCTGTGAAGGATGCTTACCGCTCCATCCCCCACCCTCATTTCCAGGTACTCCGACCACAATGCTGTGTTTCTTCTCCAGGCTTATAGGCAAAAGCTCAAGCAGGAGACCCCCTTGCGGATACAGTGCTGGTCGGAGGAGGCAGAGGATCAACTCCAGTGCAGTCTGGAATTGGCTGATTGGGCCAGATTCAAACAGTCCAAAGGTACTTTGGACGAGTATGCCACCACTGTCACAGATTTTATCAGCAAGTGTATGGAGGACTGCAAACTGAGGAAGTCAATCCGGGTGTTCCCCAACAGGAAACCCTGGATGAATCAGGACATATAGAACCTACTAAAAACCAGGCATGAGGCCTTCAGATCAGGAGACACACTCAAATATAAGGAATCCAAGTATGACCTTCGCAGAGTCATTAAGACAGTCAAGGACCAATGCCTCTCCAAACGAGAAACCCAGACAGATACCCAGCGACTATGGCAAGGACGGAATGACATCACAGGTTCTAAAAAGAGACAGTGCAAGATAGCAGGCGATGACGTATCCCTCCCAGATTGTCTCGACACCTTCTCTGCTCGCTTTGAGAGGTAACACCGATTCCGACAAGTCCTGACGAAGCTATCCCAACAGTCACTGCTTCAGAGGTCAGATCAGTTTTCTGTCAGTTGAATCCAAGGCAGGACAAGACGGAGTACCAGGCCATGCACTCAGAGCATGTGCAGAACAACAGGCAGAGGTCTTCTCGGACATCTTCAACCTCTCCCTGCAGCAGGCCTCTGGCCTGCCTGTTTCAAGAGGCCAACATCATCCCTGTGCCTAAGAAGGCTCATGCAGCGTGTCTCAATGACTACCACCCAGTGGCCCTAACTTCGGTAGTCATGAAGTACTTTGAAAGGCTGGTCATGGCATTAACCAACTCCAGCCTTCCCACTGCTCTTCACCCACTCCAATTTGCCTATCGGACCAACAGATCCATGTCAGATGCCATATCATTTGCCCTTCACTCCTCCCTAGAACATCTCAACACCAAGTACAGCTACGTAAGAATCCTACTCATTGACTACAGTCCAGCCTTCAATACTATTATCCCCTCGAGACTGATTACTAAACTTAGTGATCTCGGACTAAGCCCCACTCTCTGCAACTGGATCCTCAGTTTCCTGACCCACAGGCCACAATCAGTGAAGATTGTGGTCAATATTTCATCCTCACTAACACTCAACACTGGAGCATCCCAGGAATGCGTACTCAGCCCCCTACTGTACTCATTGTATACCCATGACTGCCTCACCAAATACCACACTAATGCCTTTTACAAGTTCACTGATGACACCACCATAGTCGGTCGAATCTCAGATAACAATGAAACAGACTACAGATGGGAGGCGAAAGACCTGGAAAATGGTGCACTGAGAACAACCAAGCTCTCAATGGCAGCAAATCCAAGGAATTCATTATTGACTTTCGGTGGGATGCTACTCATGCCCCCCTACACTAACAGCAAACTGAGATTAGGCAAAATGGTTCACTGTGTCCACATCACAAGCTGCAGTTAAGCTATATAACCAACTCGCCACTAACCATTAGAGTGCGGAAGTAGACTGATAAAATGGGGAAATATTAACCACACTCTGCAAAAGGTGAGCCTTTGTAATTGGAACTGCTAGCCACACCCTGCAAACTGCAAGTCTTTGTAAAGATGACCTAATCGTTATGATTTAACTTCTTTATAAATCAAAATCATTGGTTCAAGCAACTATCGATAAAGCGATATCATGTATTGATTGATTGTTGATATGCGATCATGCTCCATGTCTGACTGTGAACAATGTGTATAAACCTTATGCAAATTCTGCAAGTTGTTGGATTCTTTTGATTGCCAAGAAGTATTCTGAGGAACTGAGAGACCCCTCCTGAGGGTTCACTTCTTCCGATTCACCCCAGAGCGTTGACTTAGTTTCTGGATTGTTAGTCTCATGATAACAACAGGAAGCATCACCTCCCTTCCTCCCACTGCATAGAGGGGTGGAGAGGACTGCATGGAGGGGAAGAGAGGACTGCATGGAGGTATATAAAGGACTACATAGAGCATTAGAGAGGACTGCTTGGTGGTAAACAGAGGACTGCATGAAGGCATTTAGAGGCCTGTACGGAGGGGTACAGAGCACTGTATGGAGGGGTATAGAGGACTGTATGGAGGACTGTTTGGAGGTATATAGCAGAATGGAGTCATATGGAGTTGTATGGAGGACTGCACAGAGGTATATAAAGGACTGCATAGAGGGGTACAAACAACTGTAAGAAGGTGTATATGGACTGTATGTAGGTGTAAAGAGTACTGCATGGAGGTGTGTACAGGACTGCATGAAGGTATACAGAGGACTGCATGGAGGTGTATAGAGGAATGCATAGAGGTGTATAGCAGACTACATGGAGATGTACAATGGACTGCATGGAGGGTTATAGCAGACTGGAATGTCATGGAAAGAGAACCTCATGAAGGAGTATAGGGGACTGCATGGGGGTGTATAGCAGACTTCATGGAGTTGTATTGAGGACTGCAGGGAAGTCGAAAGAGGACTGAATGGAGGTATATGGCAGACTGCATGGAGGTGTATAGCAGTCTGCAATGAGGTGGGAAGAGGACCTCATGGAGGGATATAGGGGACTGTATGGAAGTGTATAGAGGACTGCATGGAGGTGCATACCATATTTAATGGAGGTGTATGGAGGACTGCATGGAGGTGTATAGCAGACTGCATGGTGGTGTATAGAGGACTGCATGGAGGTTTATGGAAGACTTCTTGGACGTGTCAAGTGGACACATGGAGTTCACAACAATGCCTCTTCTTCCTCAGGAGTCTCAGGAAATTCAGCACATTCACCACGTTTTGTAGCTGCACCATAGAAAGCACTCTAACTGGGTACATCACGGTTTGGTGTGGTAACAGCTCTGCCCAGGTCCATCAAAAACTCCAAGAAAGTTCATTAGGAATGGTGAAGTACTTATGCCCATAACGCTGACTCTCCTGTTTCGCGGGAGCTGCCTGACCTGCTGCCGCACTTCAGTACCACCTTTTTGAACTCTGACTCGCCAACATCTGTGGTCCTCACTTTCTCCTTCTCCTCATTCAGATTGGTTTGTTCACATGTATCCCAGTGAGGGCAGACCAAACTCACTGTGTCTTTGACACACACCCTAGAGAGGGCAGATTGTCCCTACTGCGTCTATATCACACACCTTGGATAGAGCAGACTGACCCTTTGTGTCTATATCATTGACTGTGGGAGAACAGACTCTGTGTCTGTAGTAGATCATCAGGACTGCCAACTGAACATGCTCAGTCTGTACCACAAAGATTGGAGAGAACAGACTCCCTTCACTGTGTCTGTATCACTGACCCCACGGAGAGTGGATAAGATAGATGCTGAGACAGAACACATCCTCATCCCTGAATCCTCCAATCCATCCCACCATTTAATGAATTTCTCCATTCGGGTTGAAGGGTGTTTTACCATGTTCTTCAGCTGTTTCCTGAACTTAGTCTGGGTCACGACATATATACAAGTGTTTGTGCAGCAACTTAGGAGCTGGAGAATGAATCCTATTTCTCGTACAAAATAATGTCGATATATTGCCCTATACCCCATTGAAAGCATTCGTCTCCAGAGACAGTTTACCACAAACACTGACCATAACAGGTTGAAATTCCCTGACATAACAAACAATAATTTGATGGACTTCTTCGAGACCCCTTTTCTAGGTCACTGGGATTCTCCCCACTGCTGTGAGCCCGAAGTCTCCTGCAGGCTCTGCTGGCCACTAAAATGGAAGAAAAAACAAGGGCTGCAGATGCTGGAAACCAGAGTCTAGATTATAGTGGTGCCGGAAAAGCACTGCAGGTCAGGCAGCATCCGAGGAGCAGGAAAATCAAGGTTTCGGGCAAAAGCCCTTCATCAGGAATAGCATGTACCTGACACTTAAAGGATTGAGCAGCAGAATCAGAACAAATGGCACTGCTGGGTTCAGGATATAATGAAGGCACTCGATTGTTCCCCAGACTGGAGATGACAGAATATCAGTTGTTACTGAACAAAACCAAGGCTGATTCCTGAGCAACTACTGAGATGTGAACATAAAGTACCAGAAAATGTTCTTCAAACCACTCAGCACAGTCACTGTTCCCAGAACCACAGCTGCTGTCTTCTCAGTACAAAATTTAATTCACAGATTTGGGCAGCAAATGGCCAAATATCGATCAAAGGTAAAAGTGACGGTAAACCAGACAGAGTAGTTGGTGGCTGCATAAAGGAAGACAGTGTGGATATTACAGATGGGGATGGCCTGTATGAAATGGAAATCTCTATTATAAACAATTGTAATGTGCCCAAAAAGCAGATCGAGGATAATAACCAGTACATCTGCTGTTGACATCACCACCAGATATCGAGTAATACATTTTGTAAGACCACACTTTCCTTGCAACAAAAGTATAATTGTTATGATGATAACTGTGAGGAACAAAACAATATGGAAGTTTATCAAGTTGGTAGAAAAGTTAACAATTTCATAGAGTACTTTGGAATATTTGCAAATGTGTCCTTCTTTCTGAAAATGTATTGAAGTATTCATACCTATGTTTGAGTAATCTGCTGGACTCAAAAATTACCATCCAACAAAATCAGCCATAAAGAAAAAATATATATGTGATATGAAACAGAAAATTAGGAACAGCAGTTTATAAGATATTCTGTGAAGATTGCCATTGTGTTGACAAATTATTTATATTGAAAACAAGGGAATGCAGGGGAAATCACCAAGATCATGAGAGGTATGTTTCAGTTTTGAAGCAGGACTGAGGTCAGTGACCCTGTATTAGAGTGGAGGAAATGATCAGGTTCCTGCTCTTCATCTTTACAGAGTCATTCAAACTTAGTGCGGAAGAATCAGCCCAAGTTCTCCTTCACTAATATCAAGTGACTATGGAGCATATTATCACACATATCCTGCTCCTGATCCACATCCAATGCAGATGGATTAATGTTATGAAATATCAATGTATAATGCTCACTCAAATTTACTTAGGGATTTTGTGTAATGAAAGAACAGTAGTCCTTGATCACCATCTTTTTTCATTCATAAAATATGGGCGATGTCGGTTAGGTCAACATTCGATGCCCATTTCTGATTGTCCCCTCTCAGACGCTGCCAAGCTGTCTTCTTCAGCTACCGAAGTCCATGTAATGTAGGTATACCCACAGAGATGTTATGGAGGGAGTTCCACCATGTTGACTCTGTGATAGTGAAGGAACAGCAATATGGTCCCAAGATAATTTCACTGTGCAGCTGCTGGCTGATTGCTTCGAGATGGTGGAGGTCACAGTTTTGGAAGATGTTGTGAAAGGGCCTTTAAAACATTGCTGCAGTGCATCTTCCACAAGCCTCAGACTGCAGCCACCGTGCATTGATGTTAAAGCAGAGAATGTTTGTGGATGTGATGCCAATCAAAGGGCTTGCTATACACTGGATGATGTCAAGTTGCTTGTGTATTTTAAAGCTAAACTCATTCAGTCAAGTAGAGAGCATTGCATCACACTCCTGCCTTGCCCTTTGTAGATAGTGGTAAGGCTTTGGGGAGTCCAGAAGTGAGGTATGTACCACAAAAGTACCAACCTCTTATGTGGTCTTGTAACACTGTCATTTCCAAAGCTGGTTCACTTCAGTCTGTGGTCAATGGTAATCCCCCAGGAGATTGGGAGTGGGAGATTCAGTGATGGTAAAGCTATTAATGACAAGTGAAATGGTTATATTCACTCTTTTTGGAGTTAAGTGGCACTAGTCAGCCCAGGTCTGAATATTGGTCAGGCAGTGCTATATGTGGATGTTGAAATTTCCTGTGACCAGCAAATGGGGAATGATACACAATGTTGTACAACAATCAACAAACATCCTGAATTCTAACCCCAGGATGGAGGGATGGTCAGTGATAAAGCAGTTGAAGATGGTTTGGACTGTATCATTGCTGCATCATTGGATGGTCTCTGCATTCTCACTGATGTTAGTTTCTGCACAGAGGGCTTAGTAAGGCGGGAAACAGTTTAAACCAGTGCACGGTTGCCATTGGAGATGAAACTGGTTGGGCATGTTTGGGGTCTAAAATGAGGGAATGCTTTCTAGTTGATAGTTTCTCGTGCCAGTCCCCCTGCCATGGATCCTCAGCTCTGGGCCGTAGAATTGTCAAGTCATAGAGCATGGAAACAGGTCTTTTGATCCAAATTGTCTATACAACCCATGTTTCCTCCTCTGAACTAGTCCCACTTTCCTGTATCTGTCCCAAATTCCTCTGACCTTTCCCATCCACGTATCTGTCCAAGTGTGTTTTGAATGCTGTCATTGTAGTCGCCTCTACCACTTCTTCTGGCAGCTCGTCTCATACACGCACCACCCTCTGCATGAAAATGTAGCCTCTCAGGTCCATTTTACATCTTTCCCCACTCTCCTTAAACCTATGTACTTTAGTTTTTGGCAAGTGTGCCAAACGCCTTCTTTACCACCCTGTCTACCTGTGATGTCACTCTCATGGTACTATGTGTCTGCATCCACTGGTGTCTATTTTCAATAATTCTACCCAGTGCCCTACCATTAACTGTACTGACTCCTTGGTGTTGTTAACTACATGGGAGTGGTGTGGAGGGAGGTGTATGGCCGGTGGGGTTGAGCAGGCCATTGAATTAACTTGTAATGGAATAGACCTTCTCCAGTACAAATACAGGAACATGCTCTCATAGCCAACAGTCATGGCACTGAGACCCCTGCCTGGTTTTAGATTTTGGCAGGTAGGGGTTTAGACACATTTTGGCAGTTTGGACAGAAGAGGGGTCAAGGGTCACTTGGAGCATGGGAATAGAGTGGCGCCCAAGCAGTGGAATAAATAACACATCCAGGCACCATTCATTGTCCCAGTAAGTTCATTGTAGTTGAGGGAAACTTTGAAGAAACAATGCAAGGCACATTCTAAAAAGTCTCTGGTTTTCAGACAGCTCCATTCCATAAGACCATAAGACAGAGGAGCGGAAGTAAGGCCATTCGGCCCATCGAGTCCACTCTGCCATTCAATCATGGCTGATGGGCATTTCAACTCCACTTACCCGCATTCTTCCCGTAGCCCTTAATTCCTTGTGACATCAAGAATTTATCAATTTCTGCCTTGAAGACATTTAGCGTCCCAGCCTCCACTGCACTCTGTGGCAATGAATTCCACAGGTCCACCACTCTCTGGCTGAAGAAATGTCTCTGTATTTCTGTTCTGAATTTAACCCCTCTAATTCTAAGGCTGTGCCCACGGGTCCTAGTCTCCTCGCCTAACGGAAACAATTTCCTCGTGTCCACCCTCTCCAAGCCATGTATTATCTTGTAAGTTTCTATTAGATCTCCCCTTAATCTTCGAAACTCCAATGAATATAATCCCAGGATCCTCAGCCGTTCCTCATATGTTCGACCGACCATTCCAGGGATCATCTGTATGAATCTCCGCTGGACACGCTCCAGTGCCAGTATGTCCTTCCTGAGGTGTGGGACCAAAACTGGACACAGTACTCCAAATGGGGCCTAACCAGAGCTTTATAAAGTCTCAGTAGCACAACAGGGCTTTTATATTCCAACTCTCTTGAGATAATTGACAACATTGCATTCGCTTTCTTAATCACGGACTCAACCTGTATGTTTACCTTTAGAGAATCCTCAACTAGCACTCCCAGATCCCTCTGTACTTGGGCTTTACACATTTTCTCACCGTTTAGAAAGTAGTCCATGCTTGTATTCTTTTTTCCAAAGTGCAAGACCTCGCATTTGCTCACATTGAATTCCATCAGCCATTCCCTGGACCACTCTTCCAAACTGTCTAGATCCTTCTGCAGCCTCCCCACTTCCTCAGTACTACCTGCCTGTCCACCTAACTTTGTATCATTGGCAAACTTCGCTAGAATGCCCCCAGTCCCTTCATCCAGATTATTAATATATAATGTGAATGTATAATATATAATATATATATATATAATATATCCTGTGGCAGCCAGTTCTGAGAGAGTATATTTGTTTCACCCTGATGTCGAGGGGTGGAGGAGGATGGGGATCAGGAAATGTTGGTCAGGATGGGGAACTGGGAAAGTGAGTTGACTGAAAAGCTTCCTGTAATGAGATACATGTTGGAACAGTGGCCACCCGAGTCAGTGCCAGGAATGAACACGAGGGTGAGCCAACTCGGTGTCAAATGGGTCTGTAAGATTCTGAATAATCTCACTGATCCTCATGAATTGGCCAAGGATGGGTTTGGAGTCAGTGGATCGGGATTGACGTTTATGGTAGGAACGAAAGACAATGACTTTGGTCTTTCCAGTTTGAAATGATAAGAACATTTCTACGGTGAAATATGATTTACAGATCTCATGGGGAGACTTTGACACTTAGCAGGAATGCCAGCAACAGCAGCAAGGAGGACAGAGTAATTTGCAGGAAAAGCGATGTAATTGAAGTTAATTATAAGAGTTCATTAACAGTAAGAGACTTAACAGAAACACCAACAAGGATGGGATAGTAAATGTGTTGAATAACCAGGACTATATAATTGATCTGGGTTGTTAATGACATCATGTGGTAATTTGCAGAAATATAATCAATTGTTGCTGAGAAACTCCTGCCCATTGTTGTAAAATTCCGATCTTCTGTGTTCAGATTCCAACCCATGGTTGTAAAATTCCAATCTATTGTTCTCAGATTCGAATCTCTCTTCTCCCGAGCTCCCAGTCTCTGGAGCTGCCGGTCCCTGTTAGTGCTGGGGGTGATGCTGGAGGTGATGCTGTCACTGATACCACAGCTTCGTACATTGTAAGGAATTTGTAATTAATAGAAGAGGGAAACCCTCCTGGGACACAATTAAATTACATGGAGTTTGACATCAAATACAGTCACTGAACAAACACGTTCATTTAACCCTTTCAATCTAGTACACTATTCCCACAATGGAGTAGGACTTATAGCAAACTCGGACTGTATGGGCATGAGTCACCGAGAGAAGGAGAGATAGAGGCATTGACCATAATCTTTCAATTCTCTGGAGATATTGATGTGGTTCCAAAGAAATGGACAGTTATAAATAATACACCCCTGTTCAAAAATGTCTAGAGAGATAATTGCTGTTCCCAAAGTCAGTCAGTTGGGGTACTCTGCCTCCCCTAGTTTAAAGTAAGGACAGCTTCAGCAATATGTTGTCTGACAGCAGAGAGACATGTTGAAAAGCTGTGGTTCAGGCTGAAGAGAGACACATTGATTGTTGATTGACTGATTATCACGTTTACCTGAATATAGTGAAAAAGCTTCACTTACGAGCAGTACAGATAGATCCCAGTAAGCAGGCATGTACAGATCACAGGATGAACAGAAACGTGGACAGAGGCGTACAGGTTACATCCCACAGGGCGTGCACGAGGCAAGATTAACATTTACAAGGTCAGCGTTATTTGAAGTTGGAGATTCCATTCATCAGTCTAATAACGGCTGGGAAGAAGCTGTTCCTGAAGCTGCTGGTGGGTGTGTTCATCCTTCTGTATCTTCTGCCTGATGGGCGAGGTTGTAGGAGATCATTACCGGGGTGGGAGGGGTCTTCAAAGATGTTGGCAGCCATTCCCCGGCAAAAAGCCGTGTAAAAGCATCCATGGATGGAAGGTTGGCTTCCGTGATGTGCACACAACCCCCTGTAGTTCCTTACCGTGCTGGGCAGAGCAGTTGTTACACCGGGACAGGATGCTCTCTGTGTTGCGTCCGTCGAGTTTGGCGAGGGACAGACCAAATTCCCTGAGCTGTTTGAGGAACAAGATGCGTTACTGTGTCTTATGGATCATCGTATACACTTGGGAAGTCCAGGACAGATTGGCGGTTATTGTCACTCCCAGAAACTTGACACTCTCCACCCTCTCAGCCTCAGCTCCATTGATGTAGAAGGAGGCATGTTCTCCTCCTGTCTTTCTGACGTCAATGATCAGTTCTTCAGTTTTGCTGATGCTGAGAGAGAGGGTGTTCTCACTGCACCATGGCAACAAGCCCTCTATCTCCTTCCTGTTGTTTGATATCCATCCTCCCACAGTGGGGTCTGCAGCAAACATGGAGATGGTGTTTGTACGGACTTTAGCCAGACTGCCGTGGGTGTACAGCGAGTACAGTAGGGGCTGAGAACACATCCTTGGGGGGCTCCAGTGTTGAGGGTTATCGTGGAGGAGGTGCTGCTGTCTATCTTCACAGATTGTGGTCTGTGGGTCAGGAAGCTGAGGATCCAGCTGCAGAGGGTGGAGCCGAGACCAGAGTCTCAGAGTTTTGTGATCAGTCTGGAGGGGATAATGGTGTTGAAGCTGGAGATGTAGTCGGTGAACGTGGTCTGACGTAGATGTCCTTGTTATCCAGTGAAAAATCACACAACACCAGGTTATAGTCCAACAGGTTTAATTGGAAGCACACTAGCTTTTGGAGCGCTGCTCCTTCATCAGTGACAATAACTGAAAATCTGACCAGTACTTCCCAAATATATGTGATGATCCACAAGACACAGCTACGCCTCTTGTTCTTCAAGCAGCTCAGGGAATTTAGCCTGTCCCTAACCAAGCTCTCCAGCTGTAACACAGAAACCACCTGATGAAGGAGCAGTGCTCCAAAAGCTAGTGTGCTTCCATTTAAACCTGTTGGACTATGACCTGGTATTGTGTGACTTTTAACTTTGTACACCCCAGTCCAACACCGGCATCTCCAAACCTTGTTATCCAGATGTTCCGGGGATGAGGGCAGGGTTGGGAAATGCTAAGGACCCGTTACTTCGGGAGACAAATTTCAGGTGATCGAGGCAGGCTGGGAGACCAGGGCTGAGGTGGGCCATAACCAGTCTCTCGAAGCATTATCAAGGTCAGAGCCACTGGGCGGTTATCATTCGGGCACATTGCACCGGCTTTCTTAGGTACTGGGATGGTGGTGGTCTTCTTGAAGCAGGTGGGGATATTTATTTGTCGGACGGAGAGGGTGAAGATAGCAGCTGGTCCACACAAGATCTGAGTGGACAGGCAGAGACTCCGTCTGGGCCTGTCTCTTTCCTTGGATTGACACCGAGGAAGGCTAATCTGGCATTGGCAGCATTGACAGAGGGAACAGGTGCCCAGGAGCTATTGGGGCAGGTGACACTGCGCTGCTGGCATAGAAAGCGTTAAGTGCATCAGGGAGGGATGTGTCTTTGTCTGCTATCTTATGCGGCTTCCTTTTGTATCCTGTTATGTTGTCTAGGCCTTCCCACAGGCAGTGGGTGTCTGGGTTGTTGGTTTGGACCTCTAACTTGGTCCGGTACTGCCTCTTGGCATCTCAGATGGCTTTGCGGAGGTCATATCTGGATTTTCTGTATGGGTCTGGGTCGTCTGACCTGAGTTCTGCTTGCCTGGTGTTCACTGGGGACTGGATTTCCGAGTTCATTCAAGGTGCCCATTTAGGGAACTCTCGGAATGACTTGGGCACATGGTCCTTCATGGATTTCATCATGAAGTCTGTGACGTTGGTGGTGTAATCATCCAAGATTTCTGCTGAGCACTTGAATACATTGATTCCAACCAGTCCCAGAGATGCTCTTCCACTGCCTCGGACCAGTATTGTATTTCTTTCTGTGAAGGATTCTCCTGTTTTAGCTTCTGCTTGTATAGTGGGAGGAGGGACACAGCGCTGTGATCTGATTTTCCGAAGTGCGCCTCGTGGGGGTGGAGCGGTCGGTGTGTTTGATGGTTGTGTAATACTGACCCAGGATGTTGGGTCTTCTAGTGGGGCAGGAGATGTGTTGGTGGGACTTGGACAGCACCCTCTTGAAGTTGGATCGGTTGAAGTCACCAGTAAGGCCTCAAGGAAGTTTGTCTCAGAATGTTTATGACGGTGTAAATTTCATCCAGGTCCTTTCAGGGTCACTACATCCGAGCACCAGGAGGTGTTGATCAGGAAGCATCCCCATCGCCCTCACCCTCCCCAAGGATGACGTGTGATTGATGTGTTGTATAGAGGACCCGTCAGCTTCCCAGGAGCAGTCAGGAATGGCAGGGGTGAGCCAAGTCTCCGTGAGACTGAGCACACAACCGCCTTTCAATTCCCTCTGTAGGTAAGTCTGGATCTGAGTTCAGCCATTTTGCTTTCGATAGACTGGGCGTTTGCAAGGAGTATGCTGGAAAGTGGGGTCTTGAAACCGTGTTGTTTCAACATCACCATTAGGCCAGCAGGTGTTCATTGTTTCCTTGCAGTTTTCTGGACAGTTCCAGGAGTTGGAGAGCAAGTCTGCTGCTCCTGAGGGTAAGTGAGTCAGGCCTGGTCAGGCACGGCCTCCTTGAGTTGGAGTAGCCGAGGGATTGGGGACTGAATAAGGCTGGTTGTCCTCCTCGGGATCAAATCACTGACAGGGCCAATTCCATTCTGGGTCGAGGTCAAATCGCTCCGGGGTCAGGGTTCAGATCATGGCTCCAGGTGTCAACGTGGGTCCGACAGGAAGCTGATAGGTCTGCTCTGGGTACTACAGGATGACCAGCATTGATTCCTGAAGAAGGGCTCATGCCCGAAACGTCGATTCTCCTGCTCCTTGGATGCTGCCTGACCTGCTGCACTTTTCCAGCAACACATTTTCAGCATTGAAAATACTCAGGCCTGGGCGACCATGCGGTCCTCAATCCTTTAAATATATTTAAAAGAACATTGTTCATAATTTTTATAGAGTTGAATTTTCTTGCTGCCTTGAATCGTCTGAGCAAAGGCAAGAAAGTTGGTGTAATATAGCAAGAATGAAAGCATTAGATTTTGTTGTGAAAAGCATTTCCAATTTCCCCCTTTCTGGTTTAAACAGTGAATTCTGAATCTCACTAGTGAGGGGTGACCACTTCATTTTCATGCCGTTCTATCTCATTAGGAGCTGGTCTTGCCTCATTTCGATGGAGATTCTAATCCTTCCTTCAGTTCCTATGGAAACCAGATGGTGCCAGTTCCCAACAGGAAAGCCTGGGCAGTTCCCTGGAGGCAGGAGCTCACTGTTTGCTTCTCCAGCTCTTCCTCCATCTCCACCATCAGCACCATTTCACTGCATGCTCCATCAACACTGTCCTCTCCCACACTATGTCGGTGTGTGTGGGCATCACCAAACTCCAGCCTCACCACATCATTCTGGCTGCTTTCAGATTAACTCACCCTTCACTGTGGAGCTCAGAGACAATGATGTCGTACCTGCTTCTGCCAGGTTGGTTCACAGTCAGGGGCATGGGCACATTTCATGCAGCGACATAGGATGCACTGTCTGGCTCTGAACTAACCTTCTAAAGGCTCATTCACTTTGTGTTTACTTGTGGTCTGTCAGGTTTATCTCAGTGTTTAGTGCAGAGTGACAGGCATTCACCATGTCACTAGTCAGAGTATCACACAGTACAGGGGATGAATCTGTATAGAGGACAGCATGGAGGTGCGTAGAGGACATTATTTATTCATTGGTGGTATGTGGGCATTGCTGGCTGGGCCAGTATTTCTTGCCCGTCCCTAGTTGCCCCTTGAGAAGGTGGTGGTGAGTTACCTTCTTGAACCACTGCAGTCCGCCTGCTGTGGGTTGACCTACAAGGCCATGAGGGAGGGAATTCCAGGATTTTGACCCAGTGATGGTGAAGGAATGACAATGTATTTCAAAGTAAGGATGGTGAGAGGCTTGGTGGGGAAATTGAAGCTGCTAGTGTTCCGATATATTATCTCCCCTTGTCTTTCTCAGTGGAAGTGTTTCTGGGTTTGGAAGGTGTTGCCTGAAGATCTTTGGTGATTTTCTACATTGCATTTTGTAGATACGACACACTGTTACTACTGAGCAACAGAGATGGAGGGAATGGATGCTTGTGCTTATAGTGCCAATCAAGAGGTCTGCTTTGTCCTGGATGGTGTCAAGCTTCTTGAGTATTGTTGGGGCTGCACCCATCCGGGTGAGTGGGGAGTATTCCATCACACTCCTGACTTGTGCCTTGGAGATAGTGGATATGCTTTGGGTAGTCAGGAGGTGGTTTACTCACCGTGATATACCTAGCCTCTGACCTACTCTTGTAGTCACTGTGTTAATGTGGTGAGCTCAGTCGACCTTCTGGTCAATGCTAAAACCCTAGATGTTGACAGCTCTGCTGTTGACAGACTCAGCTCTGTCTATCACTCGCTATTTATTCTGATTGGCATGCAAGTAGTTCAGTTTGGTGGCTTCACCAGGTTGACACCTCATCTTCAGCTATGACTGGTGTTGCTCCTGGCATGTTCCCCAGCACTCTCCATTGAACCAGGGTTGATTCCCTGGCTTGATGGCCATGTCTGAGTTGGGGATATGCTGAGGTCACAGAGTGTGATGCTTTCAATGGCCCACATCACATCATGGATGTCAAGTCTTGAGTTGCTAGATCTATTTGAAGTCTGTATCATTTAGCACGGTGCCACACAACACTTTAGAGGTTATTCTCAATGTAAAAGTGGGACTTTGTCTCCTTAAGGACTGTTTGGTGATTGCTCTTCCTGATACTGTGATGGACAGAGACATCTACACCCAACAGATTGGTAAGTGTTATGCACCAGGCTAGACACTCTCAATACATTTCAGAAAGTAACCCAGAATCTAACTTTATATATAGGAGGTGAATTGCGGATATTCCAGGAGAGATGCAATTGATCAAACCACGTAGTTTTAAACAAAACAGAGTTTGTTTACAAGATTACCAAATGACATACAAACAAAAGGGGACAGAGTAGCAAATAAGTTACTTATTCGAAAACCCAACCACTTGTTCCAACTTAATGATGCTGTTCCAGATGCTTGCCATAATCCCGCTCAGCACACAAGGTAAACTCAAACACAGGGTCTTCCAGGAGAGATGTCAGAGAGAGAGGAGGATCAGCATGGGCCTGGTCCTTTGGGTCCAGCAGGTTGAAACCTTCCTGACTGCTTTCAGTGAATAACTAGACTGCCAAAAACCCAAACCAAACTAATCTGACATTCGAGTGAACCAGATGGGCTTTGCCATGGTCGTCAGTATGTTCTTCATTGCAGATTTTGTTTCATAGAATTCAAATTCCATCATCTGCTGTGGCAGGATTCAAGCCTGAGTCCCAGATCATTGGCTGACATTTTGGAGAGATAGTCTCGTGATAAAACCAGGAGGCCATCACCTCCATACCTCCACTACATGGAGGTCTCTCGGAGACTGTATGGAGGTCTGTGGAGGACAGCATGGAGCAGTATAGGGGACTGTATGGATGTGTACAGGAGACTGTATGGAGGGGTATAGGATACTGTATGGAGGGGTATAAAGACTCTATAGAGGTTTATAGGAGACTGTGTGGCAGTCTGCAGAGGACTTCGTTGAGGTCTAAAGAGGACTGCACGGAGATACACAATGATCTGTCTGCCTGTTATGCTTCATAGAAAATAGAACATAGAACATCGAACATTACAGCACAGCACAGGCCCTTCGGCCCTTGATGTTGCAATGACCTGTGAAACCAATGTGAAGCCCATCTAACCAACATGGTCCACATGTTTAGCTAACAACCAGTTCAATGCCCTTAAAGTTGGCGAGTTTGCTATAGTTGCAGGCAGGGCATTCCATTCCCTGACTACTCTCTGAGTAAAGAACCTACCTGTGACATCTGTCCTGTATCTATCACCAAACAATTTAAAGCTATGTCCCCTCGTGTTAACCATCACCATCCGAGAAAAAAAAGACTCTCCCTGTCCAACCTGTCTAACCCTCTGATCATCTTGTATGGCTCTATAACGTCACCCTCAACCTTCTTCGTTCCAAAGAAAACAGCTTCAAGTCCCTCAGCCTTTCCTCATAAGACCTTCCCTCCATACCAGTCAACATCCTGGTACGTTTCCTCAGCAACCTTTCCAATCCTTCCACATCCTTCCTGTAATGCAGTGATCCAAACTGTACACAACACTCCAAGCGCAGCTGCAACAAATCTTTGTACAGCAGCAACATGACCTCATGGCTCCAAAACTCAATCCCTTTACCAATAAAAGCTAACACACCGTATGCCTTCTTAATGGCCCTATCAACCTTGGTGGCCACTGTCATAGAAAATAGAACCGTGAATGTTACAGCACAGTACAGGCCCTTCAGCCCTCGATGTTGTGCTGACCTGTCAAATTAACCTGATGCCCACCTAACCTACACTGTTCCATTATTATCCCTATGTATCTCCATTGAACATTTAAATGCCCTTAATGTCGGCGAGTCTACTACTGTCTCAGGCATTGTGTTCCACGCCCCTAATACACTCTGAGTAAATAAACTTCATCTGACATCTGTCTTAAATCTGTCATCCCTCAATTTGAAGCTATGTCCCCTCGTGTTAGCCTTCACCATCCAAGGAAAATGCTCTCACTGTCCTCCCTATATATGTCTTGATTAAGTCACCTCTCAACCTTCTCTCTAATAAAAAACAGCTTCAGTTCCTCAGCCCTTCCTCATACGACCTTCCCACTATACCAGGCAACATCCTAGTAAATCTCCTCTGAACTCTTTCCAAACCTTCCACATCCTTCCTATGATGCAGTTACCAGAACTGCATGCAATCCTCTAGGTGCGGCCTTACCAGTATCTTGGATCTCTGAAGCAGGATCTCGTGCCTCCGAAACGTAATCCCCTTACCAATAAACGCCAATACAGCATATGCCTTCTTAACAACCCTATCAATATGGGCGGAAACTTTCAGGAATTTATGCACCTTGACACCAAAATCACTCTGTTCATCTACACTGCCAAGAATTTTACCAATAACGAATTTCGCTGCATTCCTGTTACTTCTTCCAAAGTGAACATCCTCACACTTTTCCCCATTTAACTCCATTTGCCACGTCTCTGACCAGCTCTGCATCTTATCTATATGCCTCTCCACAACATCCTTCGGCGTGACCCACAACACTGCCTACCTTAGTGTCATCTGCAAACTTACTAACGCATTCTTCTACGGCCACCTCCAGATCATTTCTAAAAATGACAAATAGTAATGGCCCCAAAACAGATCCCTGTGGCTCCAAGATGAATACTTCACATCAACCCTCACCCTCTGTCTTCTTTCACCTAGCCAATTACTGATCCAAACCGGTATATCACCTTCAATCCGGAAACTCCGTATTTTGTGCAATAGCCTACCGTGCAGAACCTTATCAAATACCTTACTGATGTCTCTATATACCACATCAACCATCTTACCTTCATCCACATTTTTTGTCACCTATTCAAAGAACTCAAAAACATTAGTGAGACACAACCTACCCTTCATAAAACCGTGTTGACTATCCCTAATTAATTTTTTCCACCAGATCTTATCTTATCTCTTGTAATCTTCTCCAAAACCTTACCCAAAACTGAAGTAAGGTTTACTGGTCTATAATTACCACGGTTGTCCCAACTCCCCTTCATAAGCAAGAGAACAATATTTGCTATCCTCCAGTCTTGTGGCACTACTCCTGTCGACAACAATGACATTAGATTCAAAGCCAAAGGATCTGCACTCTCCTCTCTGGCTTCCCAGAGAAACCGAGGATAAATCCCATCCGGCCCAGGGGCCTTGTCTATTTTCAGGTCTTCCAAAATTGCAAAAAACTCCTCTTTGTCAACCTCAATCCCATCTAATCTTTTAGCCTGTATCTCTGTATTCTCACTAACATTGCCCTTTTTCAATGTGAATACTCACATAAAGTATTCATTAAGTGCTTCACATCTGTCCTCGGGTTCCACACACAACTTCCAACTACCATCTTTGATTTGCCTGAGTCTTTCTCTAGTCATTCTTTGCTTCCTGATAAACCAACAGAAGGTCTCAGGGTTTTCCTTGATCCTATCCACCAACAACTTCTCATGTCCCCATCTGGCTGTTCTTCGCCTCTACCTCCCATAAAACAAAACCTTTCACCGTACTGAGGTACATGTGACAACAATAAATCAAATCAAATGTTGTAAATGGGTCTGAAAGGGTTAATACTGATTGTGTGTAAAAAGGACAACCCACAGTGACCATGACATGGTGGGAAGATCGAGGAGGAGTTGAACAAAAGATTAGACCCTTCTAACAGTCTCTGTTACAATGGACAACACATCCTTCTGATGTGTAAATAATCACTGAGAGGCAATGAGAGATCCCCTACATGGTATAAGAAATTCACGTTCTAGTTAGGGAGCAATTCTCAGGCACCTTGTACACCCAGGAGATTGGAATTATTTGGAGTGATCGAATTTAGTACAAAATTTATGTAATCTGGTGCTTTTAAGGAAGCTTCACAAGTATACACATTTTATTTGTATTACAAAAGGGAAAGAGGCCAGTGATTTCTTTCCAAAACAGTCTTCATAAACGAAGCCATCTTGGACAGCCACACAGCTGCCCTTATTCCCAGAACAGAACCACATCAGTCTGTGGGTCGCAACTGCATGAGGAACACTTACATTATGCTGGAATTGACAAATAAATAAAGCACTTGAGGTGTTTTGTCTCAAAGGAGAAAATGATTTCATATCCAAGTGTTAGGTTTCAGACCCAGCTTGATACCTGACTTGTATTTATGATGAGGATAACTGGCAAACGAATGGCTGCAAGGGGATCAGGATTAGGAGCTGAGTAGTCAAGGATTTACATCAGGCTGGTTGTAAGAAAAGGAATTTGTGGAATGTCTACGAGTTGGATTTTGGAGCAGCTTGTGAGGGAGCCCATTAGGGAACAGGCAACATTGGATTTGATGTTGTACAATGAGGCAGACTTGATAAGGGAGCTTAAGGTGAAGGACCACTTCAGAAGCAGTGATTATAATATGATTGAATTTACTCTGCAATTTGAGAGGGAGAAGATAGAATCAAAGGTAACGGTATTACAGCTGAATAAAGGCAACTACAGAAGCATGAGGAAGGAGCTGGGTAGAATTGACTGGGAGAGGAGCCCAATAGGAAACACAGCAGAACAGCAATGGCAAGAGTAATGCAGGTGCCAGAGCAGAGATTCATCCCGAGGGAAAAGAAACATGGTACAGGGAGTTTGAGCCAAACATGATCGATGAGGGAATTCGAGGATAGCAGAAAAGCAAAAGAGAAAGCATATAATGTGGCAAAGGGCAATGGGAAACCAGAGGATTGGGAAGCTTACAAAGACCAACAGAGGGCAACAAAAAATGAAATAAGGAGGGAGAAGATTAAATGTGTGGGTAAATTAGCCGGCAATATAAATGAAGACTGTGAGTTTCTTTAGATACATAAAGAGCAAAAGAGAGGCAAAAGTGTATATTGGGCTGCTGGAAAATGACACAGGAGAGACAGTGGCGGGGATCAAGGAAATGGCTGAGGAACTTACTTTACATCAATCTTCACGGTGGAAGACAACAGTTACATCCCAAAAATACAAGAGAGTGAGGGGCAGAGCTCAGTATGGTGGCCATCACCAAGGAGAATTTGTTAGAAAATCTGAATGGCCTGAATGTGGATAAATCAACTGGACCAGATGGACTACACCTCAGAGTTCTAAAGGAGATAACTGAAGAAACAGTGGAGCAAAATCAGCATGGTTTCATCAAGGGAAGTCAGGCCTGAGAAATCTAGAATTCTTTGAGGAAGCAACAAGCAGGTTAGACGAAGGTAAGTCGATGTATATTATCTGCCTGGACTTCAAGAAAACCTTTGACAAGGTGCCTCACTGGAGGCTACTGAATAAGATAAGGACCCAGAGTGTGGGAGTCAAGGTGCTAATATGGATAGAAGCCTGTCTGTCTGCCAGAAAGCAGAGAGTGGGGATGAAAGGGTCTGTCTCAGGATGGTAGCTGGTGACAATTCATGCTCCGCAAGGCTCAGTGTTGGAACCACAACTTTTCACATTTTACATTAACGATCTGAATGAAGGAATCATGGGGATTCTGGCTAAGTTTGCAGATGATACAAAGGTAAGTAGAGGGACAGGTAATATTGTGAAGGCAGGGAGGCTGCAGAAGGATTTGGCCAGGTTAGGAGAGAGGGCAAAGAAGTGGCAGAGAGAGCACAATATGGGAAAATGTGAGGTCATACATGTTGGTAGGAAAAATAGAGGCATGGACTATTTTCTAAATGAGGAGAAAATTCAAAAGTTTGAAGTGCAAAGAGACTCTCGTCCAGGATACTCTCAAGTTAAACTTGCAGGTTGAAGTGTTGAGCCACAGGGTGGTTAGGTTGGTTGGTCCGGGTGTCCCAGAGGTGTTCTCTGAAACGCTCCGGGGAGACAGGCCGCCTACTTGCGGAGCGTTTCAGAGAACACCTCTGGGACACCCGGACCAACCAACCTAACCACCCTGTGGCTCAACACTTCAACTCCCCCTCCCACTCCACCAAGGACATGCAGGTCTTTGGACTCCTCCATCGCCAGACCATAGCAACACGACGGCTGGAGGAAGAGCGCCTCATCTTCCGCTTCGGAACCCTCCAACCACAAGGGGTGAACTTGGATTTCACTAGTTTCCTCATTTCCCCTCCCCCAACCTTGTCTCAGTCAAATCCCTCGAACTCAGCACCGCCTTCCTAACCTGCAATCTTCTTCCTGACCTCTCCGCCCCCCACCCCAGTCTGACCTATCACCCTCACCTTGACCTCTTTCCACCTATCGCATTTCCAACGCCCCTCCCCCAAGTCCCTTCTCCCTACCTTTTATCTTTGCCTGCTGGACACACTTTCCTCATTCCTGAAGAAGGGCTTATGCCCGAAACGTCGATTCTCCTGTTCCCTGGATGCTGCCTGACCTGCTGCGCTTTTCCAGCAACACATTTTCAGCTTACTCTTCATTCATACTAGTGTGTTCACATGTATCCCATGGAGGGCAGACCAACCTCACTGTATCTTTGTCACACACCCTAGAGAGGGCAGATTGTCCCTACTGTGTCTGTATCACACACATTGCATAGTGCTGACTGATAGTGTCCACTGTTTCTAAGCCATGCATCATCTTATAACCCTCTCACAGGCTTATACCCCATCACACTCACGCACGTACTTTCCCAAGCTTACACACATGCATGCACACACTCTCTCTCACATGCACTCACACCCACACGCACACACTCATACCCACGCACTCACTCTGTCTCTCCTGCACGTGCACACATCTAAGTTTAAAGGGTGAATTTGTAATTTTCTCTTTTACTTTGTAAAATAGAGGGAGGGTCGGAGTCACAGCTGGGTAATTTCCAATGTTTTAGAATTATAGTATCATACAGTATGGAAACAGATCTTTGGGTCAAAACAAACTATACTGACCATGTTCCCAAACTCAAATTGAACCACCCGCATGTGCTTGAACATTTCCCATTTGCCAGCATTTGGTCATATCCCTCTAAACCTTTCCAACTCATGCTTCAGAGGTGGCGGTGTTGGACTGGGGTGGACGTCGTTAAACATCACACTACACCGGGGTAGAGTCCAACAGGTTTTCAAAGCTCTGCTTCTACATCAGGTGGTTGTGGAGCAGAATTATAAAACACAAGATTCATAGCAACAGGATTGCAGTGTCATGGAATGTAATATTAAACAATTTAGATTAATCTTTCATCTTTTAGAATGATGATGTTAGTTTCAATTCTTTCATATGTAAATCCCAGAACATTTTTAAAATTACATTCTCAAGATATCTTTAAAAATAGGTGCCATCCCAACTCAGATAATACATGAAGGTGTGAGGTTAAAGTCTGACTGTGTCCCAGTGTACAGAATCTTACATGGATTTATACAGTTTTTGAGCAAAATAAAATATAATTCTGCAAGTACAATTTCACCCCACAAACTTATGTGTGTGTGCAAGGGAGACTCTGCGCGTGTGTGTGTATGTAAGGATGTGAGTGTCTGTGAGAGAGTGTGTGTAGTTGCATGAGTGTGAGTGACCGGGTATAAGTGTGTGAGAGGGTGCGTGAGTGGGTGTGAGTGTGAGGGGCGTATGTGTGAGCTAATGAGAGGCAGCTTGTGTATGACAGAGGGTCTGCATGAGTGTGTGGGTCTTAAAGGAGTGTATGGGTCTGTAGGAGTGTGTTTTTGTGCGTGTGTGTTTGTGCGTATATGTGAGAGGGTGGAAAGTGCAGTAGCGTCACCTGTAGTGTGACTTGAACCCAAAGTTCCAATTGAGGCCATTCCCATGGGTGCCAAATGTGACTATCAGCCTCTGCTCAGCCGCTTTCCATTGTTGCCTGCCCCAACAATGGGAGAATGGTCGCCCGAATGTCCAAAGTCGAATGTCCTGGACCGCTGAAGTATTCTCCGAATGGGAGGGAACACCCCTGCCTGGTGATTGTTGTGCGGTGTCGTAGCATCTGCTCGGTCTCACTGATGTCCCATGCCTCAGGGTATCCTTGCCTGCAGCTTATGAGATAGACAATGTTGGCCAAGTACCTGCCGCATACATGGTGGGTGTGTCCCCACGTGCAATGGTGGTATCTGTGTTGACACTCTGACACATCTTGCAGCAGCTGCCCTGACAGGGTTATATGCTGTCATGGTCAATGTGGTCCTGAAGGCTGGGCAGTTTGCTGTGAACACTGATCTGTTTCAGGTTTGGTGGCTATCTAAAGGTGAGCAGTGGAGGCAGAGGGAAGGTCTTGGCGAGGTGTGCATCCTCATCAATAATGTGTTGCAGTCTGCGAAGAACATGGTGTAGTCTTTTGTTTCTGACCTGCACCGTCCAACACAAGGGCAACAATTATTGTCCGTTCTCTCATTCTCTCTGATCTGGGAACTTCATTGTTCCGCAAGTTAGTGACCACTACTGGCCACAAGTGGGAATTGCAACCAACCCGCAGAAATACTCAAGAGTCTGTCAGGGTGAATGAAGTGAGCAAACAGATTCTGTCTGTGCTCGACACAATCAGATTGGTGTACATTTCAATTTAAAAAATAAAATTACCGATTCGATATAATTAATAACGTTCTTTGGATATTTGTGAACCGCCCGCCCACAAAAAAAAAACTGAGAGTAATGTCGAAAGGAGTGAAATCCGGAAACATTTCTTTTGAAATAAAGTGAAAAACCAAGGAATGCTGCCCTGACTCCAGTTTATTTGAACCGGGTATCGCTTGACTCCTTAAACCGCCTGGGCGCATCCTCAACTTCAAAGTTGTGGTTGCACTACAGAGGTCTGCCAGACTCAGTGTGATGTGCAGATGGTAGTGTTTAATTACCACTGAATATAACGGCTCTTCTTGGTTTTTATTGTTGAGTGGTTTCAAGTTCACAGCTTGCGATGGCCGGGAATCAAACTTGGGCAGTAGCTATGCTCACCAATATACCACCATCGCTACAGCAGGCTGCTCCCGACAAATCAGCGGATGGGCAATAATAGTTCTTGAGTCTAAATTTCGTTGTTGTTTTATTGGAAATTTTGCAGCGAAATAGTAGAATAGAGTTTTACTGAGTGCGTGGGTCTCATTATGCCCCGCCTCACGTTTTAATACACACAAAGCAGCATTTCGGATTTCTCATGATCTGAAATCAATCAATAACAAAAATACCAAGAAAATCTCAAGGCAACCCTGGAACGACCACACAATGAAAACTTGCGAAGTTCTCAGAAACTTGGCAGAACAGTGTTGAGAGTGTGTTGCTGGAAAAGCACAGCAGGTCAGGCAGCAGGGAAATCGATGTTTCGGGCTCCAGCATCGGCAGACTTCCCTGTCTCCGAGCAGAACAGTGTTATCCGCTTAGGTATTGAGGAGGGCTTCCGCAGCTACTCCCGCGGGTCCCACGAAACACAAAGCGCCTGCCGGGAGGGCAAAGCGAGGGGGTGGATGGGTCAGCAAGCTCAGAGTCGTGTGATCCCGGTTCGTGAGGGGAAAAAAGAAAACGCGATGCGGTGAAATTGACATAGGAAGTGAAATTGACATAGGAAGTGAAATTGACTTTGTCAAAGCAACCCAGCGCAGGCATGGAGGGGCGGTGGGCAAGATGGAAAGGACGGGGTCAAGAGAGGGCACAGACGGCGGTGTAAGGGCATGACCAAGTGTTAACGTTCATGGTGTGGTAGGGGGAGGAAGGTCGGGTCTGCAGGCAATGATAGTCTCCAGCTTAGAGTCATGAGAACCCGGAATCACTGTGTATGTGCCTGTGTGTGTGGGTGCATGTGTGTGTATCTGTGGCTGTGTGTGTGTGTGTGTGTGTGTGTGTGCATGTAGAGATGTGCGGATCTGTGAGAGTGTGTGTGTATGCATGTGTGTGTGCATGTGTGTGTGTACTGGGGTATAAGAGGGTGCGTGAGTGGCTGTGTATGAGTGAGTTTATGAGAGAGAGCTTGTGTTTGAGAGAGGGGATGCATGAGTGTGTGGGTCGGAAGGAGTGTGCTTTTGTGTGTCTGCTTGGCCGTGAAATATTAGAATTGAGAAGTCATAAAAGACTGAGATTTACTGAGTGGGTAGGTCTCATTATGCCCCGCCTCACTTTTTAATACACACAAAGCCGTATTTCGGATTTCTCATCATCCGAAATCAATCAATAACAAAAATAGCACGAAAATCCCAGGGCAACCCTGGAACGATCACACAATTAAAACTTGTGAAGTTCTCAGAAAGGGTCACCTGACCGGACCGTGAACTCTGATTTCTCTTCATACAGCTTTCCCACCGACTTCGGGTTTGGGTTCGGACTTACTGCATCCGCAGTTCTTTCGGGTTTTAAAACTTGGAAAGGGTTTTTGGAATACAAAAGGGCAAAAAAAAAAGGATCCGTTAGACTGAGGCCATGCTGCAGTAATTGTGGAGAGGAGGGAATTCCGGGTAACAGTTCCGGAAGCAGAACCCTCTCGAGGAATATGTATTAATTTGAAGTTCGATCCCGTTGATCGATTTGCAATTTTCTCTTTGACTTTGTAGAAGAGGGGGAGGTGTCAGTCAGCAGGAAGGGGTTTTCACGGGAGGGCATGATTTGGAGATGCCAGTGTTGGACTGGGGTATACAAAGTTAAAAATCACACAACACCAGGTTATAGTCCAACAGGTTTAATTGGAAGCACTAGCTTTCGGAGCGTCGCTCCTTCATCAGGTGGTTGTCCGAAATCTAGAGCTTCCAATTAAATCTGTTGGACTATAACCTGGTGTTGTGTGATGTTGAACTTCACAGGAGGGGGGTAGTCATGGGCAGAGGTTTAGTGAAGGTCGCTTCCACTGATGTGGGAACGCAGTGCACGCAAAAGCCTCCCTGCCCTTGATAGGTTACCTGAACCACGATGGGCTTTCCAAGGTCAAGGGGTGCAGAGTGCTGAGGCCGCTGTTATAATTTAGTTACCAGCGGTCCCAAGTCCTTGGGATGCCGTGGCGCCTTAATGATAAATGGGATTGTGTGGAACCAAGACAGGGTCGTGGCAGAACAGTGTTGAGAGTGTGTTGCTGGAAAAGCACAGCAGGGAAATCGATGTTTCGGGCTCCAGCATCGGCAGACTTCCCTGTCTCCGAGCAGAACAGTGTTATCCGCTTAGGTATTGAGGAGGGCTTCCGCAGATACTCCCGCGGGTCCCACGAAACACAAAGCGCTAGCCGGGAGGGCAAAGCGAGGGGGTGGATGGGTCAGCAAGCTCAGAGTAGTGTGATCCCGGTTCGTGAGGGGAAAAAGAAAACGCAGTGTGGTGAAATTGACATGGGAAGTGAAATTGACATAGGAAGTGAAATTGACATTGTCAGAGCAACCCAGCGCAGGAGGGAGGAACAGGGGCATGGAGGGGCGGTGGGCAAGATGGAAAGGACGGGGTCAAGGGAGAGCACAGACGGCGGTGTAAGGGCATGACCAAGTGTTAACGTTCATGGTGTGGTAGGGGGAGGAAGTTCGGGTCTCCAGGCAATGATAGTCTCCAGCTTAGAGTAATGAGAACCGGGAATCACTGTGTGTGTGTGTGTGTGTGTGTGTGTGTGTGTGGCTGTGTGTGTGGGGGGGGTGCATGTATGTGTGTGTGCATGTGTGGGTGGGTGTGTCTGTGTGTGTGTATGCATGTGTGTGTGTGTGCATGTGTGGGTGTGTGCATGTGTGGCTGTGTGTGGCTGTGTGTGTCTTTCTCTGTATGCGAGTGTGTGTGCCTGTGTGTGAGTGCGTGTGTGTTTGTGTGTCTGTGTGTGTGGGTGCGTGTGTCTGTGTGTGTGTGTGTGAGTGTGCGTGCCTGTGTGTGTGTGTGTATGGGTGTGGGTGCATGTATGGGTGTGTGTGGCTGTGAATGTGGCTGTGTGTGTGTGCATGCAGGGATGTGCGGGTCTGTGAGAATGTGTGTAGGTGCATGTGTGTGAGTGTACTGGTGTATAAGTCTGTGAGAGGGTGCGTGAGTGGCAGTGTATGAGTGAGTTTATGAGAGAGAGCTTGTGTTTGAGAGAGGGTATGCATGAGTGTGTGGGTCGGTAGGAGTGTGCTTTTGTGTGTGTGCGTGTGCGTGTGTTTGTGCGTGTGAGTGAAATAGTATACAGTGCAGTGTTGTCACGTGTCGTGTAACATGAACCCAAGGTCCCAGTTAAAGCCATCCCCATGGCTACCGAACTTGACTATCAGCCTCTGCTTGGCCACTTTGCATTGTTGCCTGTCCCATAGTCTGCCTTGGAGGATGGTCACCCAGGGGTCCGAGACTGAAAGTCCCAGACCGCTGAAGTGTTCTCCGACTGGGAGGTTAGAACCAGTCTGACTCAAGATTGGGACACAGACAGACTTTAACCTCACACCTTTAATGCATTGTCTGAGCTGAGATGGCACCTCTTGTTAGAAAATCTGAAGTTATCTCGAGAACGTAACTTTAAAAAGGTTCTGAGATTCTCATATTAAAGAACGGAAACTAGCAAACCCATTATAAAAGATGAAAGGCTAAAACTAAATGTGTTTAATACATCATTTCAGCTGCATGATACTTTAATCCTTTTGCTATAAATACTGTGTCTTATGGTCCTTCTTATCATCAGGTTGATCTACATCGCAAACACTCCATCCATTCTTTATCCTTCAAAGAAAATCAGTCACGTTCATCAGACACTACCTTCCCTTAACAAATCCATGATGACTATCTCGGGTGATGACGTGGAGGAGCCGGTGTTGGACTGGGGTGGACAAAGTTCAAAATCACACAATACCAGGTTATAGTCCAACTAGCTTTCGGAGCACTCCTAAAACTAGTGCTTCCAAATAAAGCTGTTGGACTGTAACCTGGTGTTGTGTGATTTTTAACTTTATCCTGGATTAAACTTTCACTCACTGTGTGGTCATTTCTATCATCTCTCAGAGTTTTATCGAGTCATTTTCTCATACTGGAAATATAAAAGCAGCTGGTCTCCATTCCTCCTATTTCTGACCTGCACCTAAAAAAATAACATGACCGATTCGATATGAGAAATAACGTTGTTTGGATATTTGTGAACTGCCCACCCACATTTCACTTGATATTAGGCTGTATTTCACAAACAACACTGAGAGTAATGTTGAAATGAGTGAAATCCGGAAACATTTCTTTTCAAATAAGATGGAAAACCAAGGAATTCTGCCATGACTCCAGTTTATGTGAATCGTGATCGACTTGACTCCTTAATCCTCCTGGGCACATCCTCAACTTCAAAGTTGTGTCTGCACTCCAGAGGTCTGGCAACGTTGGTGTGGCTGACTCAGTGTGATGTGCAGATGTTAGTGTTTAATTACCACTGAAGTTTTCGGCTCTTTTGGTTAGGAATGGTTTTAAAGTACACATTTTGCGATGGCCGGGAATCGAACCCGGGTCAACTGCTTGGAAGGCAGCTATGCTCACCACTATACCACCATCGCTACAGCACGCAGCAGCCTAGAAATCAGCTGATGTGCAATAATAGTTCTTGACTCTAAATTTCGATGTTGTTTTGTCGGAAATTTTGCAGTGAAATATTAGAATTGAGAAGTCATAAAAGACTGAGATTTGCTGAGTGGGTAGGTCTCATTATGCCCCGCCTCACTTTTTAATACACACAAAGCAGTATTTCGGATTTCTCATCATCTGAAATCAATCAATAACAAAAATAGCACGAAAATCCCAGAACAACCCTGGAACGATCACACAATTAAAACTTGTGAAGTTCTCAGAAAGGGTCACCTGGCCGGACCGTGAACTCTGATTTCTCTTCATACAGCTTTACCACCGACTTCGGGTTTGGGTTCGGACTTACTGCATCCGCAGTTCTTTCGGGTTTTAAAACTTGGAAAGGGTTTTTGGAATACAAAAGGGCAAAAAAAAGGATCCGTTAGACTGAGGCCATGCTGCAGTAATTGTGGAGAGGAGGGAATTCCGGGTAACAGTTCCGGAAGCAGAACCCTCTCGAGGAATATGTATTAATTTACATAGAAGAATACAGCGCAGTACAGGCCCTTTGGCCCTCGATGTTGCGCCGATCCAAGCCCACCTAACCTATACTAACCCACTATCCTCCATATACCTATCCAATGCCCGCTTAAATGCCCATAAAGAGGGAGAGTCCACCACTGCTACTGGCAGGGCATTCCATGAACTTACGACTCGCTGAGTGAAGAACCTACCCCTAACTTCAGTCCTATATCTACCCCCCCTTAATTTAAAACTATGCCCCCTTGTAATACCCGACTCCATACGCGGGAAAAGGTTCACACTGTCAACCCTATCTAACCCCCTAATCATCTTCTACACCTCAATCAAGTCACCCCTAAACCTTCTTTTCTCTAATGAAAACTGCCCCAAGTGTCTCAGTCTTTCCTCATACGATCTTCCTTCCATACCAGGCAACATCCTGGTAAACCTCCTCTGCACCCGTTCCAGTGCCTCCACATCCTTCCTATAGTATGGCGACCAAAACTGCACACAATATTCCAGATGCGGCCGCACCAGAGTCTTATACAACTGCATCATGACCTCAGGACTCCGGAACTCAATTCCTCTACCAATAAAAGCCAGTACGCCATATGCCTTCCTCACCGCACTATTTACCTGGGTGGCAACTTTCAGAGATCTGTGTACATGGACACCAAGATCCCTCTGCTCATCCACACTACCAAGTATCCGACCATTAGCCCAGTACCCCATCTTTTTGTTATTCTTCCCAAAGTGAATCACCTCACACTTAGCTACATTGAATTCCATTTGCCACCTTTCTGTCCAGCTCTGCAGCTTCTCTATATCCTGCTGTAACCTGCCACATCCTTCCTCACTGTCAACAACTCCTCCGACTTTCGTATCATCCGCAAACTTGCTCACCCAACCTTCTAACCCCTCTTCCAGGTCATTTATAAAAATGACAAACAGCAATGGTCCCAAAACAGATCCTTGCGGAACACCGCTAGTGACGGCACTCCATGAAGAAACTTTGCCATCAACTACTACCCTCTGTCTTCTTCCATCCAGCCAATTCCTAATCCAAACCTCCAACTCACCCTCAATGCCATATCTCCGTATTTTCTGCAGTAGCCTACCATGGGGAACCTTATCAAACGCCTTACTAAAATCCATATATACCACATCTACCGCTTTCCCCTCATCAACCTCCTTCGTCACCTTTTCAAAGAATTCAATAAGGTTTGTGAGGCACGACCTGCCCTTCACAAAACCATGCTGACTATCCTTGATCACATTATTCCTATCCAGATGTGCATAAATCCTATCCCTTACAATTCTCTCTAAGACTTTGCCCACAACAGAAGTGAGACTCACCGGCCTATAGTTACTGGGGTTATCCCTACTCCCCTTTTTGAACAAGGGAACCACATTTGCTATCCTCCAGTCTTCTGGCACTACTCCTGTAGACAAAGAGGACATAAAAATCAAGGCCAATGGCTCTGAAATCTCCTCCCTTGCTTCCCAGAGAATCCTAGGATAAATGCCATCAGGCCCAGGGGACTTATCTATTTTCACCTTTTCCAGGATTTCCAACACCTCTTCTCTACATACCTCAAAGCCATCCATTCTACTTATTTGTGACTCAGTATTCACATCGACGACAATGCCCTGTTCCTGAGTAAATACTGAAGAAAAGTATTCATTCAGTGTCTCCCCAATCTCTTCCGCCTCCACACGCAACTTCCCACTACTATCCTTGACTGGACCTATTCCTACCCTAGTCATTTTTTTTTTTCCTAACATACCTATAGAAAACCTTAGGGTTTTCCCTAATCCTACCAACTAAGGACCTTTCATGTCCCCTCCTTGCTGTTCTTAGCTCTCTCTTCAGGTCCTTCCTGGCTACCCTATAACTCTCAATCGCCCCAATTGAACCTTCACGTCTCATCTTGAGATAGGCCGCCCTCTTCCATTTAACAAGGGATTCCAATTCCTTATTAAACCACGGCTCCCTCGCACGACCCTTTCCTCCCTGCCTGACAGGTACATAATTATCAAGGACACTCAATAGTTGCTCCTTGAACAAGCTCCACATATCATTTACACTCTTGCCTTGGAGTCTACTTTTCCAAGCCACACATCATAAGTCATGCCTCACCGCATCATAATTTCCCTGACCCCAGCTATAACTCTTGCCCTGTAGTATACACTTATCTCTCTCCATCACGAGAGTAAAAGTCACCGAATTATGGTCACTATCCCCAAAGTGCTCACCTACCTCTAATTCTAACACCTGGCCTGGTTCGTTACCCAGAACCAAATCCAGTATGGCCTCACCTCTTGTTGGCCTGTCTACATATTGTGTCAGGAAACTCTCCTGCACACATTGAACAAACACTGACCCATCTAACGAACTTGAGCTATAGCTTCCCCTATCAATATCAGGAAAGTTAAAGTCCCCCATAACAACCACCCTATTACTGTCACTCATCTCCTGAATCACCTTCCCTATCCTTTCTTCAATGATTCTAGGACTATTAGGAGGCCTGTAAAAGACTCCTAACAGGGTGACCTCACCTTTCCTATTCCTAACCTCAGCCCAAACTACCTCAGATGGCAAGTCCTCATCCATCGTCCTTTCCACCACTGTAATACTATCTTTGACCAGCAATGCCACACCTCCCCCTCTTTTACCCCCACCTCTGACCCTACTAAAACATTTAAATCCTGGAACCTGCAACAGCCAATCCTGTCCCTGTTCTAGCCATGTCTCCGTAATAGCCACAACATCGAAGTCCCAGGTACCAACCCACGCTGCAAGTTCACCTACCTTATTTCGTATACTTCTTGCATTGAAGTATACACACTTCAAGCCACTTTCCTGTTTACAGGCACCCTCCTTGGAAATTGATGCCATGTTCCTAACCTCCCTACACTCCAGGCCCTGCACCCTGAAGCTACAATCTGGGTTCCCATGCCCCTGCAGAGTAAGTTTAAACCCCCCCCAAGAGCACTAGCAAACCTCCCACCAAGGATACTGGTACCCCTCAGGTTCAGGTGTAGACCATCCTGTTTATAGAGGTCCCACCGTCCCCAGAAAGAACCCCAGTTATCCAAAAACCGGAATCCCTCCCTCCTGCACCATCCCTGTAGCCACACATTTAAGTGTTCTCTTTCCCTATTCCTCGAATCTCTATCACGTGGCACAGGTAACAAACCAGAGACAACAACTCTGTTCGTTCTAACTCTGAGCTTCCAACCTAGCTCCCTGAAAGCCTGTCTAACATCCTCGGCACTCCTCCTACCTATGTCGTTGGTGCCGATATGGACCACGACTTCGGGCTGCTCCCCCTCCCCCTCCAGGACCCGGAAAACACGATCAGAGACATCACGTACCCTTGCACCTGGGAGGCAACATACCAAACGTGAGTCTCTCTCATTTTCCAGTGCGAGCAGCAGCGAAGGTAAGACCGTTTGGTTTTAAAAGTGCTTACCGGTAGCGGGCAGCGGTGTTTTTTTTTCTCTTTCACTCTCTCTTCACAGAAAGAGCGGGAGCACCAGGGGGAAGTGACGACGACCAGAGGGGCAGCCGGGAAGGAAAGCGGTGAGTATTTATACTCACCCTTCGAAGCCGTCGGTCATTTCCAGTGCGAGCAGCAGCGAAGGTAAGACCGTTTGGTTTTAAAAGTGCTTACCGGTAGCGGGCAGCGGTGTTTTTTTTTTTCTCTTTCACTCTCTCTTCACAGAAAGAGCGGGAGCACCAGGGGGAAGTGACGACGACCAGAGGGGCAGCCAGGAAGGAAAGCGGTGAGTATTTATACTCACCCTTCGAAGCCGTCGGTCATTTCCAGTGCGAGCAGCAGCGAAGGTAAGACCGTTTGGTTTTAAAAGTGCTTACCGGTAACGGGCAGCGGTGTTTTTTTTTCTCTTTCACTCTCTCTTCACAGAAAGAGCGGGAGCACCAGAGGGAAGTGACGGCGACCAGAGGGGCAGCTGAGACCCGGAAGCAGTTAGTGGAAGCTTACCTGGGTAGGTTTTTTTCCCCCTTTAAAAGCGCGAAGGAGAGGAACCCGAGGCACTACACGGGTAGTGCCTCCCACCCACCCTCCTCCTCTAACCTAATAATAACACCTGTTGTGGTAAGTAGGTAAGTGCTGAATTTTGCTTGTTGTATTCTTTAGACCCAGCTTTTTTTTTAAATAAAAGTTAGCTTTAGAGGGATGGCAGTGAAGGCAGTGCAATGTTCCTCCTGCAACATGTATGAGGTGAGGGATGACATCGACGTCCCTGCCGATTACACTTGCAGGAAGTGCACCCATCTCCAGCTCCTCCAAGACCGTGTTAGGGAACTGGAGCTGGAGTTGGATGAACTTCGGATCATTCGGGAGGCAGAGGGGGTCATAGATCAGAGTTATAGGGAAGTAGTAACTCCAAAGATGGCAGATAGATGGGTGACAGTGAGGGGGACTGGGAGGAAGCAGCCAGTGCAGGGACCCCCTGCGGCCGTTCCCCTCAAGAACAAGTATACCGTTTTGGATACTTGTGGGTGGGATGACTTACCAGGGGTAAGTAACGGGGCTCAGGTCTCTGGCACGGAGCCTGTCCCCGTTACTCAGAAGGGAAGGGTGAAGAAGAGCAGAGCAGTAGTAATTGGGGACTCGATAGTTCGGGGCACAGATAGGCGGTTTTGTGGGAACGAGAGAGACTCACGTTTGGCTAAGTCTCCAGATGATACAAAAATAGGTGGACGGACAGGCAGCATTGAGGAGGCGGGGTGGCTGCAGAAGGATTCGGACAGATTAGGAGAGTGGGCAAAGAAGTGACAGATGGAGCACAATGTGGGAAAGTGTGATGTCATGTACTTTGGTAGGAAGAATAGAGGCATGGACTATTGTCTAAATGATGAGAAAATTCAGAAGCCTGAAGTGCAAAGAGACTTGGAAGTTTTAATTCAAGATTCTGTCAAGGTAAACTAGCAGGTTGAGTCAGTAGTTAGGAAGGCAAGTTCAGGAATGGCTTTTATCTTGAATATTAAAGCAGGGATGTATGTCTGATGCTCGAGAAGGCTCTATAAGGGTCTTGTCAGAACACTTTTGGAGTATTTAGTATTGTGCCCAGTTTTGGGGCCCATATCTCATGAAGGATATGGAGTGTGTTCAGGGAAGGTTCACAAGAATGCTCCCAAGAGTCAAGGGTCAAGAGTCAAGAGTAGCTTTATTTGTCTTTTCTACCACATACAACCGATACAGGAAAAAGGAGACAGAGTTCCTCCAGGACCAAGGTGCTACATGGCCAGCACAAATTACATGGTCATACACAGTGTACAATAAATTGTTAAAGAAATGCAAACCATGCAAGACAGCAGAGTAATTGAAATGAAATGAAAGTTACCAGGAATGAAAAGCTTAATATATGAGGATCATTTGAGGACTCTGAGTCCATACTTGATGGAGTTCAGAAGGATCAGGTTGGATCTAATTCAAACATGGAGAAAGCTAAATGGTCTGGACAGAGTAGATGTCGGGAGATGTTTCCATTGGTAGGAGAGACTCGGACAAGAGAGCAAAGGCTTAGAGTAAAAGGAAGACCGTTTAGAATGGAGATAATGAGAAACTTCTTCAGCCAGAGAGTGGTAATCTATGGAATTCATTGTTACAGATGGCTGTGGAGACCAGGTCATTGAGTATACTTAAAACTGAGATTGTCAGGTTCATGAGTATCAAAGGGATCAACAGTTATGGGGAGAAAGTGGGAGAATAGGGTTGAGAAACGTATCAGCCATGAGTGAATGGCCGAGCAGTCTCATTGTGCTGAATAGCCTAAATTCTGGTCTTATGTCTTACGGTCTCATAACATTAGTGTTTCTTGCATGTTCTTTCAATCGAGATGTGTTGTCAGATGAGACAGCTTTACTAAAATGAAACTTGACACAATCAGATGTTGTTCACAATTTCAGAGTCCCTGTTTTGCCTCATGTATAGTTGAGTTTAAACAAATTAACTAATTCACATTCTGTAAATTCCCTTTTAAAACTGACAAAGTATTTGTGGCAGCATATACCACATGTGATTCACCTCACTGTACAATAGTGTGTGGAATTAGCTTCCAGATAACAATGGAGTCAGGCTCATTGATGACTTGTCTGGAAGAGTTATGTGGACTCTTCACTAACAAGGGATTCAATGGGGATGGAACGTAAGTGGAAAAGAGGATTAAGTCTGTCGGAAGATCAACCATGAACTATGGCAGATCAGGCACAAGTGCTAACTGACCTGCTCCTCATTCATATTAGTGTGTTCACATCTATCCCAGTGAGAGAGCAAACCAAACTCACTGCCTCTTTGTCACAGACCCGAGAGAGGGCAGATTGTCCCTACAGTATCTGTATCACACATCTTGGATAGAGCAGTCTGACCCCATTGTGTCGATATCATTGACCGTGGGTGAACAGGCTATTTATTCTGTGTCTGTTGTAGATCACCAGGACTGCCAACTGAACACACTCAGTCTGTATCACAAAGATTGGAGAGAGCAGACTCCCCTCACTGTGTCTGTATCACTGACCCCACAGAGAGTGGGTATGGATGGATTCTGAGACATATCATGTTTCTAATCCCTGAATTCTTCAATCCATCTCATCATTTAGTGAGTTTCCCCATTCACGTAAAAGGGTATTTTACCATGTTCTTCAGCTCTTTACCGAACTTAGTCTGGGTCACGACATATATACAAGTGTTTGTGCAGCAACTTAGAGCTGGAGAATGAATCCAATATCTCATACCAAATAATGTAGATGTATGGCCCAATAGCCCATCTGACTCATGCGTTTCCATAGACAGTATTCCATAAACACTGACCATAACAGGATGAAATCACCTGAGATAACAAACAATAAAATGATGGACTTCCTTCGAGTCCCCATTTCTGGGTCACTGGGATTCTCCCCACTGCTGTGAGCCCGAAGTCTCCTGCGGGCTCTGCTGGCCACTAAAATGTGCCTGACACTTAAAGCATTGAGCAGCAGAATGAGAACAAATGGCACTGCTGGGTTCAGGATATAATGAAGGCACTCGATTATTCCCCAGGCTGGAGATGACAGAATATCAGTTGGTACTGAACAAAACCAGGGGAGATTTCTCAGCAAATACTGAGATGTGAACGTAAAGTACCAGAAAACATTCTTCAAACCAATCAGCACAGTCACTGTTCCCAGAACCACAGCTGCTGTCTTCTCAGTCCAAAATTTAATTCACAGATTTGGGCAGCAAATGGCCACATATCGATCAAAGGTAAAAGTGACGGTAAACCAGACAGAACAGTCGGTGGCTGCATAAAGGAAGACAGCGTGGATATTACAGATGGGGATGGCCCGTATGAAACGTAACTCTCTCTTATAAACAATTGGAATGTGCCTCAATAGCAGATCAAGGATAATAATCAGTATATCTGGTGCTGTCGTTGCCTCCAGGTAGCACGAGTAATACATTTTGAAAGACCACACTTCCCTTGCAACAATATTATAATTGCTATGATGTTCACTATGGGAAGGAAAATAAACAGGAAAATTGATCAAGCTAGTGGAAAAGTTACCAATTACACAGAGTATTTTGTGTAATTTCTGTGTGTGTCCCTGTTTTTGAAAACGTATTGAGGTATTTATACCCATCGTCATGTAATCTGCTGGATTCAAAAAACCAGCCATTAATTAGGAACTCATATTTGGGATGAAACAGAAAATGAGGAAATGCAGTTTGTAAGAGATTATGTGAAGATTGACACTACCCTGACAGGTTATTGAAATGTAAACAAGCTAATGCAGGAAATATCACAAAGACCATGAGAGATATGCTTTAGTTTCTGAAGTGAAACAGAGGTCAGTGACCCTGTATTGGGGTGGCGGAAATGTCCAGGTTGCTGGTCCTCATCTTTACAGAATCATTCAGAATTAGGGTGGAATGGTCAGCCCAAGTTCCCCTTCATTAGTACCTAGTGACATGTCCTGCTCCTGATCATTATCCAATGAAGGTGGCTAATACAGGGGTATCTCAATCTGTGTTATCCTCTGATACCTACTCAGAGGTAGCTTCCTTGTGCAGCTGATGGCCTATTGATTTAAGATGTCAGAGGTCGCTTCTTTGGAAAATTCTATCAACGGGCTCTTACACATCTTCCACATGCCGCACATTGCTGCTGGGGTGGTGAGGGTGGAAGCTGGCAATGTTTGTGGATGTGGTGCCAGTCAAGGGAGCTGCTGTATTATCAAGTTTATAGAGAGTTGTTGGACAGGCCTCACCCAGACAAGTGGGGAGTATTCATTCACACTCATGACGTGCCCTTTGTAGATAGTGGGCAGAATCTGGGGAGTCAGGAGGTGAAGTATGCACTGTAGAAACACTGATCTCTGACATGGTCTTGTAACACATGCATTTATATGACTGGTCCAGATCAGACTGTGGTCTATTGCAACCCTTCACCCCCTCCCCCAGGATGCTGACACTGGGGAATTCATTGATATGAAGAGAAATGGTTACATTCTCTCTTTTTGGAGATCCCTGATGTTTGTGTGGAGCAAATGCTACTTGTCAGCTCAGGCCGGAATATTGTTCAAATGTTGTTACGCATGGATTTAGTATCTGACAGATGTTGGAGATCAGAGTCAAAGAGTGTGGTGCTGGAAAAGCACAGGGGGTCAGGCAGCATGTGAGGACAGGAGACTTGACATTTCAGGAATCCTGATGAAGGGCTTATGCCCAAAATGTCAATTCTCCTGCTCCTGGATTCTGCCTGACTGGCTGTGCTTTTTCAGCACCACACTCTTCGATAGGATCTGACGATGCAGGAAAGGTATGAAACTTTGTGAACAATCAACAAACATCCTGAATTCTGACCTTATGATGGAGGGATTGTCAACAGTGAAGCAGCTGAAGATAACTGGGCCTGGGACATTTCCCTGAGGAACTCCTGCAGAGATGTCCTGGAGCTGAGGTGGCTGACTTCCAACAACCACACCCATCCTCCAATGTGCCAGGAATGACTCCAACCAATGAGAGGTTCATCCCATTTCTCATCATTTTAGGTTTCCTTCAGGTCAGACTTGGTCACTTACTGCTTTGATGTCAAGTGCAGTCTCTCTCACCTCACCTCAGGAGTTCAGCTCCATTATCCTTGTTTGGACAATTGTTGTTATGAGGTCTGGTGCTGAGCAACCCTGCAGAACTGAACACCAGTGAACTAGTTATTGATGAGGGAGTGCAGCTCGGGAGTACTCTTCATACACTTTCCAATATATCGCTGTTAATTCTTATCTGACTGATGGGGTGGTAATTATCTGGATTTGATTTGTTCTACTCTTTTAGATTTATCTGTTTAAATCCCTATATTAAGAGGTGGTTGCCAGTTTTGTCACTGTACTTGAACAGTTCAACTCAGGGCATGGCGAGTATTGGAGCCATTTACCACTGACAAGATATTTTCATGACCATTAATTTATACAGTGCCTTAGCTGTTGCTTTTGTTAGCTCCTGGTGAGCACTGGAGAGCCTCTACTGAAGCACAATCCATCATGTGGACTACATACCCAGGAAAGGAAAAGGGAGATCAGGTTTAATAATCATCCAGTTGTCAAAAGGAAGCCATTTAGCTCATCATATCTGCATGGGCTGTCTATACGTGTTGACACAGTGGTGAGCACTTGCCTTTTCCCCATTACCCTGCAGATTGATTCGATTTCAATAATCATTCAAGTCCCTCTTCATTGTCTCAATACAACCGGACCAAGGCTCCTTCTCCAACAACTGTCAAGTTGATTATTTATGACAAATGGAACCTGAAAATTTATTATTTGTCAGAAATGGAAACCATAAGCTCAACATACTCTCTTTCACAGGATACCCAGTGATCCAAACTTACAGCAATATTCTGTAGTTTATTGGATCAGGCTAAACTTATGGAGAGATAAGTGAACATTTCAGGTTAATGCTGTTCCATTAGCACTCCCAGCCTTTTCTGTTCTTATTTCAGATTTCCAGCACCTGCAATATTTTGCTTTAGGTTGATCATTTCATAACTTTCCATTAATATTGACAGAATGGTCCATTTCTCTGAAGTCTCAGGAACTGTTTGGAGTGACCTCAATCTGACAGTTGGAATGCTTTCTCAATTCTGTGGTAAATGGAGAGGTTTTCAAAGAGTCATCGATGGCAAGACAGCTGATACTTGTCAGAGTTCACTGTAGCTCAGTGCAGGATTTAGTTGACGATAGCACTGTCACAACGTGGTGATCATATTCTTCAGTATATAACTGCATTCCACATGTAATGTAGCCACAGAAGTGAGATGGATTTGCTCAACTGAATATTAGTTACAATTTTGTGTAAGTTATGTGATGTATAATGATGATGGAAATGATTAATTCAGCAGATGTAAAAATCCTTTATTTCAATGTTGATAGAATATGGATTTAATTATAATTAGAATCCCTACAGTGAGGAAACAGGCCATTTGTCCCAACAGGTCCACACTGACTCTCCAAAGAGTATCACACCCAGACTCATTCCCCTACTCTGAGATTTCCACTGGCTAATGCACCGAGCCTACACATCCCTGAACACTACGTGAAATATAGCATGACCAATTCACTGCACCAGCACATCGTTGGAATGTGGGAGGAAACCGGAGCAACCAGAGGAAACCCTCGCAGACATGGGGAGAATGTGCAAACTCCACACAGACAGTCTACCCAAAGGTGGAATCAAACAGGGGTCCCTGGCGTTGTGAGGCAGTGGTGCTTACCACTGAGACACCGTGCTGGAACTTGCATCTTAACCAGTAACAACTGTAGACTGGGACAGCCAAAACAGCCATGAAGAGGGACAAGTGAATAGTACTCTCACTAATTGGTCATTTTAATAAATAAACAGCAAGGGGAAATGGATTTCAAAACCAGGGTATTATCACAGAAAGGACAGTTAGGTAACAAGTTAATTGAGTAGATACAGAGCTTTACTCAATATAACACAGAACCAAGAGGCAAACTGTGGATAAAGTAATGGTTTGTAAGGCACTAAACATATATCCTGAGGGAAAGGCAGCGATAGGCTGCAGTTAAGGGACAAGGTTGAGGACTGCAGCTTGAGGACCGGTATTCCATTGTGAATGTGACAACTGACCACTGCCCTTTGCTCAGTATCACCACTTTGTCTTTACTGTGGGAAATATAATCAAGTCTGTGAAACGTGTGAAAGCACTCATTATACTCATGTGGTTATGGAGCTAATTTAACTGAAAGCCCCTTTCCATTAGCTCTGGCAACATGGTATGTATTTGTAATTGACCTCAGGCTTACAATGACATGATAGCAAAGGTCAGAAGTTTTATCAGTTTGTATAAGATAAAAATCTTTACAGTAAGGGCAAGAAAGAAAAGATGATAGAAAGCAAACAGGAAATGCTGGAAATTCTCAGCAGCTCTGGCAGTGCCTGTGGGGAGACAGAGTTAACATTTCAGGCTGCTAACCCTTTGTCAGAACGGGAAATGTACTGAAACAGGATTTAAACCAGTCATGGAAAGGAAGGAACAACAAATGAAAAGATCTGTGGTAACCCGGGAGACAGGAGACATTAGATGGGAGAAGGGATGAAAACGAAAAGCAAAATGGGATTGTACCAGGATTAGTAAAGGAGTAAAAATTATAAATAGGAAAATCCAAAATCATCATCAAAGATGCTTCCCAAAAAATGGTGAAACATTTACAGTTAACACTGAGGTCAACAACGTCAGATCAGGAACTCTGACCCATTAGTTTGTTGTGGCACAGTGATGATTTTACATCTGTACTTAGAGTCATGAATCAAAGAGATTGGGGCAGCATGGTGGCTCAGTGGTTTGCACTGATGTCTCACAGTGCCAGGGACACAGCTTCGATTCCAACTGTCTGTGTGGAGTTTGCACTTTCTGCCATCACTGCGTGAATTTCCTCCGTGTGCTCCAGTTTCCTCCCACAATCCAAAGACATCCAGGTTAGGTGAATTGGCCATTCTGATTTGCCCATAGAATTCAGATATGTGTAGGTTAGGTGCATTAGTCAAGGATAAATATAGGAAGAATGGGTCTGGGTAGTTTGCTCTTCGGGGGGGGTCGTGTGGACTTGTTGGGCTAAAGGGCTTGTTTCCACAGTGCGTAGTGAAAAGCAAAACTATGTTATAGAATAGCTACAGTAAATGTCACTGAAATCATTGCAGCAAATATTGTTTAACATGCTCACAACAAGGAGCATTTAAACTGCTCACTCTGTGTAATATTTAAAAGACAGGGATGACAGTCACTGATGTGACCCCATTTGAACTCGCTCCTTCCTTCTCAGAGGCAATTCGGCATCAGCAGCAAATACCGTCTTTACCGATGATGCCCACGTCGTGTGAATGAATGTCTGTGTAAACAGAGTTGACACTGGTAAAACTGATAGAAACCATCTTGGTGATGTTGAGTTTACATATTTTAAAATATATGTCCCGCAAATAATACCTGATACAAATAAGGGAAAGTACTTGGGAAAGAAAAATATTATTTGATTGTTATTTGGTAGTACTGAACTTGAGCACTGGTGGAAAAAGATGTCTGTTAGAGTTTTTATCTCTGACATTCATCAGGACAATCTGCAAGAATACAATTCAATGGGAACCTTGATACTGTTTATTGCTGATGATTGATAGTTGACCTCCAGGCTTTGTTTAAATTTTAAACCAAGTAGATTGACTCTGACTAATTAGGGCATTGCCCTTAACAAATGGCTGGAGTCTATATTGTTTGAATTGAAACAGGTTTACTGCATGTACATGATTTATTCATCAACAAAGAACAGGGCTCTGTATATTAAACTATGTATCTTCCAGTATGCAAAAGTATCTTCCACTGTGAATCCACTTGACAATCCTAACGTACATATAAACATACAAAAACAGGAGCCAAAGTAGACCAATTAGCTCCTCAAATCTATATGTATCTATATGTGTCTGTGTGTGTGTATGCTGGTCTATATATGTGTGCATGCCAGGGAGTGTGTATTGTTATCTCTACATGTACAGATATCTGTGTGCATGTGTGCACCGCGATCTGTGTTTGTGCATAGTTATCTGTGCGTGTGACGTTTGGTAACTATATATGTACAAGTGTGTGTGTGTGTGTGTGTGCATGTGCATGCGTGTGCGTGCGTGTGCGTGTGTGTGTGTGTGTAGCCATCTGTTACAATGCTGGTCCGAATATATTAGTAAGTGGAAATAACGAATGGTCCTCTTTAAGAGTGAAACTCTGACAGCAGGGGGCAGCATTCCAAGGACCGACATTTGGAGACCCGAAGGAAATCCATCATTTTAATGTTTGTTATCTCAGGGAATTTCATCCTGTTATGGTCAATGTTTCTGGTGTATTCTATGTGGAGACGTATGTATCGATTGGGGTATAAGCTGTGTTTTTACACCACTTTTTATGAGGATTCGTTCTCCAGCTCCTGAGTTCCTGAAAAAACACGTGTATTCCAAGTTTGTGTCCAATTGGCAAGCCCACCCTAAATCCCATGTGAACCATCTCCAATCAGTCTACCATGTGGAACCTTGTCGAAGGCTTTACTTCAGTCCAAGTAAACAATATCTCCTGCTCTGTCTTCATCAATCTTTTTAATTACTTCCTCAAAAATTCAACCCAGTTTGTGAGACACACTTTCCCTTGCACAAAACCATGTTGACTATCTCCAATCATTCTGGATTAAAGAGGTGCTAGAAAAGCACAGCAGATCAGGCAGCATCCGAGGAGCAGGAAAATCGACATTTCGGGCAAAAGCCCTTTATCAGGCACTCATTCAAAGAAAGAGGCTGCACTTGTCAATTCAATGAGTAGAGCTAATCTCATTCATTCATTAAATGGCACAAGTTTCACGCATTGGCCCAATCAAACTGCACACGTTCACGACATGAACCAATCTGACCGTCTGAATTCAATGAGCAGAGCTTCTCTCATTCATTCAATGTGTCAAACTCACCATTTTCATTTAATGAAACATATTGCATTCCATGAATCATTGTATCAAACCTTATTCCTTGTTTCAATGGAACAAACCTAACTCACTTATTTAGTGAATCTTTCTACACTCGTCCATTCAATGAAACAGACTGAACATGATAATTCAATGAGTAGAGATACTCTCATTTGTTCAATGCAACAAGCTTAACGCATTGATTCAATCAAACAAATTGGACACATTTAGTTCATGAAGCAAACTGCATTTGACAAATCAATGAACACAGCTACTCATTCATTCAATGTCACAAGCTTCACGCAATGTCTCAATCAAACTGCACACATTCACTCCATGGATCAAACTGCACGTGTTAATTCAATGAGTAAAGCTTCTCTCATTCATTCAATGTGTCAAGCTCAACGCTTCCATTCAATTAGTTAAACTGCATTCGTTGAATCATTGAATCAAACTACGATTATGGATTCAATGAATCAAACCATATTCCTTGATTCAATGGAACAAACGTAACTCACTTATTTAGTGAATCCTACTGAACTCATTCATTCAATGAAACAGACTGCACATGATAATTCAATGAGGAGAGATTCTCTCATTCATTCAATGGGTCCAGCTTAACTCTTTCATTCAATGAAACAAACTGCATTCATTGAATCATTTAATCAAATTATGATCATTGATTCAATGAATGAAACCGTATTCCTTGCTTCAATGGAATAATCCTATCTCCATAATTTAGTGAACCAAACTGCATACGTTCATTCAATGAAAGAGGCTGCACTTCTCAATTCAATGAGTAGAGTTACTCTCATTCGTTTAATGGATCAAGCCGAACGCTTTCATTCAATGAAACAAACTGCATTCTTTCAATTATTGAATCAAACTACAATCATTGGTTAAATGAATCAAACTTTATTCCTTGTTACAATGGCTCCCTTATTCCTACGTTCATTCAATGAAAGAAGCTGCTCACGTTCAAGTCAATGAGTAGATCAACCCTCATTCATTCAATGGCACAAGTTTCACGCATTGTCTCTATCAAACTGCACGCGTTAACTACATGCACCAAACTGCCATTCTGAATTCAATGAGTAGAACTTCTCTCTTTCATTCAATGTGTCAAACTCACCGTTTTCATGAAGGAAACAAACTGCATTCATTGAATCATTGAATCAAACTACAATCATCGATTCAATGAATCAATCCATGTTCCTTATTACAAAGGAACAAACAAACTCACTTATTTAGTGAATCCTACTGCACTCATTCATTCAATGAAACAGACTGCATATGATTATACAATGAGTAGAGGTTCTCTCAAACGTTCAAAGCCACAAGCTTAACGCATTGATTCAATCAATCAAACTGCACACATTTAGACAATGCAATAAACTGCTCGTGTTCATTCAATGAGTACAGCTTTTCTTGTTTATTCAATGTGTCAAGCTGAGCACGTTCATTCAATGAAACCAATTGCATTCATTCAATCATTGAATCAAACTGCAATCATTGAGTCAATGAATCAAACGGTATTAATGGATTCAATCAAACAAACCTAACTCATTTACTTCGTGAATCAAACTGCACCCATTCATTCAATGAAAAACACTGTATTTCTTAATTAAAAGAGTGGAGCTCCTGCCATTCTTTCAATACCACGAGCAAAACACATTCATTCAATGGAGCAAACAGCAATCATTTACTCAATGTTAGACCGCACGTCTGAATAGAATGAGTAGAGCTTCTCTCATTCATTCAATGCGTCAAGCTTAACGCTTTCATTCAATGAAACAAACTGCATTCATTGAGTCATTGAATCAAACTACGAGCATTGATTCAATGAACCAAATATTGTTACAATGGAACAAACCTAACTCCCTTATTTAGTGAACCAAACTGCATACGTTCATTCAATGAAAGAGGCTGCACTTGTCAATTCAATGAGAAGAGCGACTCTCCTTCATTCAATGGGTCAAGCTCAATGCTTTCATTCAATGAAACAAACTGCATTCATTGAATCATTTAATCAAACTATGATCAGTGATTCAATGAATCAAATCGTATTCCTTGCTTCAATGGAATAATCATAACTCCCTTATTTAGTGAACCAAACTGCATACGTTCATTCAAAGAAAGAGGCTGCACTTGTCAATTCAATGAGTAGAGCTAATCTCATTCATTCATTAAATGGCACAAGTTTTACGCATTGGCTCTATCAAACAGCACACGTTCACGACATGAACCAAACTGCCCGTCTTAATTCAATGAGTAGAGCTTCTCTCATTCATTCAATGTGTCAAGCTCACCAGTTTCATTTAATGAAACATTCTGCATTCCATGAATCATTAAATCAAACCTTATTTAGTGAATCCTACTGAACTCATTCATTCATGAAACAGGCTGCACATGATAACTCAATGAGGAGAGAATCTCTCATTCATTCAATGGGTACAGCTTAACTCTTTCATTCAATGAAACAAACTGCATTCATTGAATCATTGAATCAAACTATGATAATTGATTCAATGAATCAAACCTTATTCCTTACTTCAATGGAATAAACCTTTCTCCCTTATTTAGTGAACCAAACTGCATACGTTCATTCAATGAAATAGGCTGCAATTGTCAATTCAATGAGTAGAGTTACTCTCATCCGTTTAAAGGGTCAAGCTGAACACTTTGATTCAATAAAACAAACTGCATTCATTCAATCATTGAATCAAACCTTATTGCTTGATTCAATGGAACAAACGTAACTCACTTATTTTGTGAATCCTACTGCACTCATTCATTCAATGAAACAGACTGCACATGATAACTCAATGAGGAGAGATTCTTTCATTCATTCAATGCGTCCAGCTTAACTCTTTCATTCAATGAAATAAACTGCATTCATTGAATCATTGAATCAAACTATGATCATTGATTCAATGAATCAAACCTTATTCCTTGCTTCAATGGAATAAACCTATCTCCCTTATTTAGTGAAACAAACTGCATACGTTCATTCAATGAAAGTTTGCACTTGTCAATTCAATTAGTCTTACTCTCATCCGTTTAATGTATCAAGCTCACCGTTTTCATTTAAGGAAACAAACTGCATTCATTGAATCATTGAATCAAACTACTATCTTCGATTCAATGAATCAATCCATGTTCCTTATTACAAAGGATCAAACAAACTCACTTTTTTAGTGAATCCTACTGCACTCATTCATTCAATGAAACAGACTGTATATGATTGTACAATGAGTAGAGGTTCTCTCAAACGTTCAAAGCCACAAGCTTAATGCATTGATTCAATCAAACAAATTGCACACATTTAGTCAATGCAATAAACTGCTCGTGTTCATTCAATGATTACAGCTTTTCTTGTTTATTCAATGTGTCAAGCTGAGCACGTTCATTCAATGAAACCAACTGCATTCATTCAATCATTGAATCAAACTGCAATCATTGAGTCAATGAATCAAACGGTATTAATGGATTCAATCAAACAAACCTAACTCATTTACTTCGTGAATCAAACTGCACCCATTCATTCAATGAAAAACACTGTATGTCTTAATTAAAAGAGTAGAGCTCCTGCCATCCTTTCAATACCACGAGCGAAACAAATTCATTCAATGGAGCAAACAACAATCATTTACTCAATGTTAGACTGCACGTCTTAATAGAGCTTCTCTCATTCATTCAATGCGTCAAGCTTAACGCTTTCATTCAATGAAACAAACTGTATTCATTGAATCATTGAATCGAACTACGAGCATTAATTCAATGAACCAAATATTGTTACAATGGAACTACGAGCATTGATTCAATGAGTCAAACATAGTTTCAATGGAACAAACCTAACTCCCTTATTTAGTGAACCAAACTGCATACGTTCATTCAATGAAAGAGACTGCACTTGTCACTTCAATGAGTAGAGCTACTCTCATTCATTAAGTGGCACATGTTTCACGCATTGTCTCTATCAAACTGCACACGTTCACGACATGAACCAATCTGACCGTCTGAATTCAATGAGTAGAGCTTCTCTCATTCATTCAATGTGTCAAGCTTGCCATTTTCATTTTATGAAACATTGCATTCCATGAATCATTGAATCAAACCTTATTCCTTGTCTCAATGGAACAAACCTAACTCACTTATTTAGTGAATCTTTCTACACTCGTCCATTGAATAAAACAGACAGCACATGATAATTCAATGAGTAGAGATACTCACATTTGTTCAATGCAACAAGCTTAACGCATTGATTCAATCAAACAAATTCCACACATTTAGTTCATGAAGCTAACTGCATTTGTCAATTCATTGAACACAGCTACGCATTCATTCAATGTCACAAGCTTCACGCAATGTCTCAATCGAGCTGCACACATTCACTCCATGGATCAATCTGCACGTGTTAATTCAATGAGTAAAGCTTCTCTCATTCATTCAATGTGTCAAGCTCAACGCTTCCATTCAATTATACAAACTGCATTCATTGAATCATTGAATCAAACTACGATTATGGATTCAATGAATCAAACCATATTCCTTGATTCAATGGAACAAACGTAACTCACTTATTTAGTGAATCCTACTGTACTCCTTTAAGTGGGACATGGCTCCAAAACTAGCTGTGCCCTGATTTGAACTGTTCCAGTACAGTTACAATACTAGCAAACTCCTGAAAATATAGGAATTTAAGCAGATAAATCTTACAAAAAATACAACAAAGCAAATCCAAATAATTAACACCCCATCAGTCTCATCACAATTAATAGTGACATGGTGGAAAGTGACCAAGCTTCCCTCCCTCTGCAATAACTTGTTCACTGGTGTTCAGTTGTGCAGGGTTGCTCAGCACCAGACCTCATAACAACTATTATCCAAACAAGGATAAAAGAGCTGACCTCCTGTGGTGAGGTGAGAAAGACTGTACTTGACATCAAAGCTGTAAGTGACCAAGTCTGACCTTAAGGAAGCCTAAAATAATGCTAAATAAGATGAAAGTCTCATTGGTTGTGGTCATTCCTGGCACATTGGAGGATGGGTGTGGTTGTTCGAGGTCAGCCACCTCAGCTCCAGGACATCTCTGCAGGAGTTCTTCAGGGAAGTGTCCCAGGCTCAGCTGCTTCATCATGGACAATCCCTCCATCATAAGGTCATAATTCAGGATGTTTGTTGATAGTTCCACAAAGTTTAATACTGTTCCTTACTCGCCAGGCATGACATCCATCTATACCAACATAGAGTCACAGACAAGTGCAGCAGGAAACAGACTGTTCGGTCAAACCCGTCCATGCCGAGCAGTTACCCTAACCTAATCTAGTCCCATTAGCCAGCACTTGGCCCATTTCCTTCTAAACCCTTTGTATTCATCTACCCATCCAGATGCCTTGTAAATGCTGTAATTGTGCCAGCTCCTACTCCTCCCTCTGGCAGCTCATTCCATACACGCACCACCCTCTGCATGAAAAGGTTGCCCCTTAGGTCCCTTTTATACCTTTAACCTTTCATCCTAAACCTGTGCCCTCTAGTTCTGGACTCCCCTACCCCAGGAAAAAGACTTTGTCTACTGATCCTATCCATGCCCCTCATGATTTTATAAACCTCCATGCGGTCACTTGTCAGCCTCCGATGCTCCAGGGAAAACAGCCCCAGCCTATTCAGCCTCTCCCTATAGCTCAAATCCCCTAAACCTGGAAACACCCATTTTGGAATATTATTTTTAAAGGCATTTTGTTGAATTCGCATGGTTTCAGTGAAATGCTGGAGACATTTATTGTTTTCTGACTAGAGAGAGCTATTGTCTTGTTTGAACACTATTTTGAGTACAGTGGAGATGGTCTTTGTTTACAGGTGAGGAACGGCAGGTTGGGAAAACAGCTGCTTAGGGAAATCCTGTTCGGTTTGCAGGATTCTTTAAGGTGTGGGGCGGTGGGGGGGGGGGGGGGGGGGGGGGGGGGCGGCGGGGGTGGTGGGAGAGCAGCTAGAAGTCGTTGTCCACATGAGTACCGATGATATCAGTAGCGAAAGAGATGAGGACCTTAAAAGTGAATACAGGGAATTAGGTTGAAAGGCAGGACAAGCAGAGTAATAATATCAGGATTGCTGCCAGTGCCAAAGGCTCAAGAGGTTGGGAACAGACGGCAAGTGCAGCTGAACATGTGGCTGCAGAGCTGGTGTAGGAGGAAGGACTTTAGAAATGTGGATCATTGGGATACGTTCTGGGGAATGTCGGAGGATGGCGTGCATCTGAACTGGAGAAACATCAACATCTTGGGTGGGAGGTTTGCTAGAGCTCTTCGGGAGGGTTTAAACTAGTTTGGCAGTGAGATGGGAACCAGAGCTACAGATCAGAGGATGGGCTCGCTGGTGAACAGGCAGACACAGCGTGCAGAGAGTCTGCGAGGAGGCACAGACAGTTGGTCGGTAAAGTTGCAGTCGGTGTGATGGATGAACGGTGTCTATTTTAAAACAAGAAGTGTCTGGATGAACTTAGAGCATGGATCAGTACTTGGAGCTGTGATGTTGTGGTCATTACGGAGACTTGGATATCACAGGCAGGAATGGTTGTTGGATGTTCCGGGGATTTAGATATTTCAAAAGGAATTGGAACGAGGTAAAGTGGGTGATGGAGTGGCATTACTAATCAGGGATAGTATCGCAGCTACAGAAAGGGAGGCCTTCGAGGAGAGTTGGTCTATTGAGTTTGGATGAATGAAAAAGTCAGAAACAAGAAAGGAGCAGTCACTTTCTCGGGAGTTTTCTACAGGCTCCTCAATAGCAACAGAGACACGGAGGAGCCGATTGGGAGGCAAATTCTGGAAAGGTGCAGAAGTAACAGGGCTGTTGTCATGGGTGACAATAACTTCCCTAATATTGATGGAACGTACTTAGTTCAAATAATTTTGTTGGAGCAGTTTTTGTCAGGTATGTTCAGGAAGGGTTCCTGATGCACTATATAGATAAGCTAACTAGAGGGGAGGCCATGTTGGATTTGGTGCTTAGCAACGAACCATGCCAGGTGTCAGATCTCTCGGTAGGAGACCATTTGGGTGATAGTGATCACAACTCCCTGACCTTTACTATAGACATGGAACGGGATAGGAGGAGGCAGTATGGGAAAGCAATTAATTAGGGGAGGGGGAAATTACAATGCTATTAGGCAGAGACTGTGGAACAGAAATTGGGAGCAGATATTCTCAGGAAATGCATGACAGAAATATGGAGGTCGTTTAGGGAGCACTTGCTGCAAGTGCTGGATAGGTTTGTCCAGTTGAGGCAAGGAAGGGATGGTAGGGAGAAGGAACCTTGGATGGCAAGCAATGTGTAACATCTATCAAGAGGAATAAGGAAGCTTACTGAAGGTTAAAGTTAAAAATCACACAACACCAGGTTATAGTCCAACAGGTTTAATTGGAAGCAAATTAACTTTCGGAGTGATTTTCCTTCATCAGGTGGTAGTGGAGGGCTCAATCCTAACACACAGAATTTATAGCAAAAATTTACAGTATGATGTAACTGAAATTATACATTGAAAAATTGATTGTCTGTTAAGCCTTTCATCTGTTAGAATATAGTGATTGTTTCACTTCTTTCATGTGTAAATCACAAAACCTTTTTTTTAAAAAAGTTGCATTCTCGAGTTAGCTGTTAACAATGAATGGTGATAGCTAGACAATATGTTGAAGGTGTTAGACCCCTGTGTTCTCTGTCTGTGACCTGATATTTAGATTGATTCTAATCTTAAAAAGTGAGATGACGGAGTTTTACATAAATTCATACAGTTTTTGAGCTCAGAGTTCGACATGAATGCATGCAGCTTTTGAGCAGGTACAATGTAACCCTGTAAGTACACATTCACCCCACAAAATATATGTGTGCATGTGGGTCTTTGTCTGTCTGTGTGTGTGTATCTGTCTGGCTTGGGGGTTGTGAGTGTGAGAAAGTGTATGTGTGTGTAGTGAGTGCAGAGTGTCTTAAGTCTGTGAGGCGGTGCATGTGTGAGTGTGGGAGTGTGTGTGTCTGGAAGGGTGTGCGTAGGTGTCTGTGTGTGCGTCTGTGTGTATGTGTGTCCGTGTGTATGTGTGTATAGGAGTGCCTCTGTGTGTGAGAATGTGTGTGTGTAGGAGTATCTGTGTGTGTGTATAGTGCAATGGTGGTCACCTGTAATGTGACATGAACCCAAGGTCCCGGTTGATGCCCTCCCTATGGGTACTGAACTTAGCTATCAGCCTCTGCCCGGCCACTTTTCTCTGCTGCCTGTCCTGGAGGCCACCTTGGAGGATGGTCACCCGAAGGTCCAAGGCTGAATGTCCTGGACCACTGAAATGTTCCCCAACTGGGAGGGAACCCTCCTGTCTGTTGATTGTTGTGTGGTGCCCATTCATCCATTGTCGTAGCCTTTGCTCGGTTTCCCCAGTGTACCATGCCTCCGGGCATCTTTCCCTGCAACGTATAAGATAGACAACGTTGGCTGAGTCACATGAGTACCTGCCATGTACACGGTGGGAGGTGTCCCCATACGTAATGGTGGTATCTATGTCCATACTCTGACACGTCTTGCAGCACCTACCGTGACAGGGTTGTATGGAGTTGTCCTGAGAGCCGGGCAGCTTGCTACAAACAACGATCTGTTTGAGGTTTGGTGGTTGTTTAAAGGCAAGTAGTGGAGCCTTGTCACTCTGGGACAAACTGGTCCAACCCTCCTCCATTCCCAAAAGTTCTCCACACCCCATGGCACCTTCCCCTGCAACACGAGTCCCTTTACTCCCTCCGTCCTCACTCTCCAAGGCTCCAAGGCAAATCATGACTACTGAAGGTTAAGGAAGCAAGGGTCAGACAGTGCTCCAGAAGGTGACAAGGTAGCCAGGAAGGAACTGAAGAATGGACTTGGGAGAGCGAGAGGGGTCATGAAAAAGCCTTGATGGGTACGACTAAGGAAAATCCCAAGGAATTCTACACTTATGTGAGGAACAAGAGGATGGTCAGAGTGAGCGCAGGGCCAATCAAGGATAGTGCAGGGAACTTGTGCCTGGAATCGGAGGAGGTAGGGGAGGTCCTTAATGAATACGTTGCTTCGGTATTTGTTAGCGAAAGGGACAGCCTGAAACAGGCTGATATGCTCAAATAGGCTGATGTTAAGAAGGAGGATGTACTGGAAATTTTTAAAAAGATGAGGATACATAAGTCCCTTGGGCCAGGTGGGATATACCCAAGGTTACTACTGGAAGTGAGAGAAGAGATTGCTGTGCCTTTCGTGATGATCTTCACATTCTCACTGACCCTGGGCTCATACCAGATGATTGGAAAGTGTCAAATGTTGTTTCCTTGTTGAAGAAAGAGACTAGGGATAACCCTGGGAATTACAGACCAGTCAGTCTTATGTCGGTAGTAGCCAAATTGTTGGAGAGGATTCTGAGAAATATGATTTATGATTATTTGGAAAAGCGTAGTTTGACTCGAGATAGTCAGCATGGCTTTGTGAGAGGCAGGTGTTGCCTCACAATTCTTATTGAATTCTTAGAGGATGTGACAAAACCTCCCACAACACTGGTAGAGACCTCCTTGTCCTCACCTACCACCCATCCAGCATCCACAGTCAGAGGATAATTAGCTGCCATTTCCACCCCCTCTAGCAGATACCACCGTCAGATACTTTTTCCCTTTCTCTCCCTTCTCAGCCTTCCACAGGGACAATTCACTCTGGGAGAAACTGGTCCAACCCTCCTCCACTCCCAAAACTTCCCCACACCCACATGGCACCTTCCCCTGCAACACTAGACCCTTTACTCCCTCAGTCCTCGCTCTCCAAAGCCCCATACCTACCTGCAAGGTGAAGCAGCACTTCTCTCAATCTAGCCTATTATATTCGCTACTCACAATGTGGTCTCCTCTACACTGGGGAGATGAAGCGTGGGCTGGTTCACAACTTCACAGAACACCTACATGCTGTCCACAGAAATGGTCCTGCGCTTTCTGCCACTTGTACACACCACCGCATTTCCCTGGCCAACATGTGTATCCTGGGCTTGCTGCGGTGCTCCAGTGAAGCTCAGTGTGAACTGGGAGAACGCATTTCTGCTTGGGGACCCTGCAGATTTCAGGACTCATCAGGTCAGCTTCATCAGGTCAGTATTCATCAGGTCAGGATTCATCAGGTCAGTATTCATTCAGGTCAGCATTCATCAGGTCAGCATTCATCCGGTCAGCATTCAACAGGTCAGTGTTCATCAGGTCAGTATTCATCAGGTCAGCATTCATCAGGTCAGTATTCATCAGATCAGTATTCATCACGTCAGCATTCATCAGGTCAGTATTCATCAGGTCAGTATTTATTCAAGTTAGTGTTCATCAGGTCAGTATTCATCAGGTCAGTATTCATTCAGGTCAGCATTCATCAGGTCAGCTTCATCAGATCAGTATTCATCAGGTCTGCATTCATCAGGTCAGTATTCATCAGGTCAGTATTCATCAGGTCTGTATTCATCAGGTCAGAATTTATTCAAGTCAGTGTTCATCAGGTCAGTATTCATCAGGACAGTATTCATTCAGGTCAGCATTCATCAGGTCAGTATTCATCAGGTCAGCATTCATCAGGTCAGCATTCATCAGGTCAGTATTCATCAGGTCAGTATTCATCAGGTCAGCTTCATCAGATCAGTACTCATCAGGTCAGTATTCATCAGGTCAGCATTCATCAGGTCAGCATTCATCAGGTCAGTGTTCATCAGGTCAGTATTCATCAGGTCAGCAATCATCAGGTCAGCTTCATCAGGTCAGCATTCATCAGGTCAGTATTCATCAGGTCAGCATTCATCAGGTCAGCTTCATCAGGTCAGTATTCATCAGGTCAGTATTCATTCAGGTCAGCATTCATCAGGTCAGTATTCATCAGGTCAGCATTCATCAGGTCAGTGTTCATCAGGTCAGTATTCATCAGGTCAGCATTCATCACGTCAGCTTCATCAAATCAGTATTCATCAGGTCAGCATTCATCAGGTCAGTATTCATTCAGGTCAGCATCATCAGGTCAGCATTCATCAGGTGAGATTCATCATGTCAGTATTCATCAGTCAGTATTCATTCAGGTCATTATTCATTCAGGTCAGTATTTATCAGACCAGCATTCATCAGATCAGTATTCATCAGGTCAGCATTCATCAGGTCTGTATTCATTTAGGTCAGTATTCATCAGGTCAGTATTCATCAGGACAGCTTCATCAGGTCAGCATTCATCAGGTCTGTATTCATCAGGTCAGCTTCATCAGGTCAGTATTCTTCAGGTCAGTATTCATCAGGTAAGCATTCATCAGGTCAGCTTCATCAGGTCAGCATTCATCAGGTCAGCTTTCATCAGGTCAGCTTCATCAGGTCAGTATTCATCAGGTAAGCATTCATCAGGTCAGTATTCATCAGGTCAGTATTCATCAGGTCAGTATTCATCAGGTCAGCATTCATCAGGTCTGTATTCATCAGGTCAGTATTTATTCAAGTCAGTGTTCATCAGGTCAGTATTCATCAGGTCAGCATTCATCAGGTCAGCATTCATCAGGTCAGTATTCATCAGGTCAGCTTCATCAGATCAGTATTCATCAGGTCAGTTTTCATCCGGTCAGTATTCATCAGGTCAGCATTCATCAGGTCAGTGTTCATCAGGTCAGTGTTCATCAGGTCAGTATTCATCAGGTCAGTATTCATCAGGTCAGCATTCATCAGGTCAGTATTCATCAGGTCAGCTTTCATCAGGTCAGTATTCATTCAGGTCAGTATTCATCAGGTCAGCATTCATCAGGTCAGTATTCATCAGGTCAGCATTCATCAGGTCAGCATTCATCAGGTCAGCTTCATCAGGTCAGTATTCATCAGGTCAGTATTCATTCAGGTCAGCATTCATCAGGTCAGTATTCATCAGGTCAGCATTCATCAGGTCAGTGTTCATCAGGTCAGTATTCATCAGGTCAGCATTCATCAGGTCAGCTTCATCAGATCAGTATTCATCAGGTCAGCATTCATCAGGTCAGTATTCATTCAGGTCAGAATTCATCAGGTCAGCATTCATCAGTTGAGTTTCATCATGTCAGTATTCATCAGTAAGTATTCATTCAGGTCAGTATTCATTCAGGTCAGTATTCATCAGGTCAGCATTCATCAGGTCAGCTTCATCAGGTGAGCATTCATCAGGTCAGCATTCATCAGGTCAGTATTCATCAGGTCAGCATTCATCAGGTCAGTATTCATCAGGTCAGTATTCATCAGGTCAGCATTCATTCAGGTCAGTATTCATCAAGTCAGTATTCATCAGGTCAGCATTCATCAGGTCTGTATTCATCAGGTCAGTATTCATCAGGTCAGCTTACATCAGGTCAGTATTCATTCAGGTTAGTATTCATCAGGTCAGTATTCATCAGGTCAGCTTCATCAGGTCAGCATTCATCAGGTCTGTATTCATTCTGGTCAGTATTCATCAGGTCAGTATTCATCAGGTCAGCATTCATCAGGTCAGCTTCATCAGGTCAGCATTCATCAGGTCTGTATGCATTCAGGTCAGTATTCATCAGGTCAGTATTCATCAGGTCAGCATTCATCAGGTCAGCTTCATCAGGTCAGCATTCATCAGGTCAGCTTTCATCAGGTCAGCTTCATCAGGTCAGTATTCATCAGGTCAGTATTCATCAGGTAAGCATTCATCAGGTCAGTATTCATCAGGTAAGTATTCATCAGATCAGTATTCAATCAGGATAGCATTCATTCAGGTCAGTATTCATCAATTCCCGCCTCAGGCGACTGACTGTGTGGAGTTTGCACGTTCTCCCCTTGTCTGCGTGGGATTCCTCCGGGTGCTCCGGTTTCCTCCCACAGTCCAAAGGTGCGCAGGGTCAGGTGAATTGGCCATACTAAATTGCCCGTAGTATTAAGTAAGGGGTAAATGGAGGGGTATGGGTGGGTTTCGCTTCGGCGTGTCAGTGTGGACTTGTTGGGCCGAAGGGCCTGTTTCCACACTGTAATGTAATCTAAAAAAAATCTAAAAAGGTCAGCATTCATCAGGTCCGCTTCATCAGGTCAGCATTCATCATGTCAGCATTCAATCAGGTCAATATTCATCAGGTCAGTATTCATCAGGTCGGGCGGCACGGTAGCACAGTGGTTAGCACTGCTGCCTCACAGCGCCTGTGACCTGGGTTCATTCAGGTCAGTATTCATCAGGTCAGCATTCATCAGGTCAGTATTCATCCGGTCAGCATTCATTCAGGTCTGTATTCATCAGGACAGTATTCATCAGGTCAGCTTCATCAGGTCAGCATTCATCAGGTCAGTATTCATCAGGTCAGCATTCATCAGGTCAGTATTCATCAGGTCAGTATTCATCAGGTCAGCATTCATCAGGTCAGCATTCATCAGGTCAACTTTCATAAGGTCAGTATTCATTCAGGTCAGTATTCATCAGGTCAGTATTCATCAGGTCAGTATTCATCAGGTCAGCATTCATCAGGTCAGCATTCATTCAGGTCAGTATTCATCAGGTAAGTATTCATCAGATCAGTATTCAATCAGGATAGCATTCATTCAGGTCAGTATTCATCAGGTCATTATTCATCAGGTAAGCATTCATCAGGTCAGCTTCATCAGGTCAGTATTCATCAGGTCAGTATTCATCAGGTCAGTATTCATCAGGTCAGCATTCATAAGTTCAGCTTCATCAGGTCAGTATTCATCAGGACAGATTCATCAGGTCAGCATTCATCAGGTCTGTATTCATCAGGTCAGCTTCATCAGGTCAGTATTCATCAGGTCAGCATTCATCAGGCCTGTATTCATCAGGTCAGCATTCATCAGGTGAATATTCATCAGGTCAGTATTCATCAGGTCAGTATTCATCAGGTCAGCATTCATCAGGTCAGCTTTCATCAGGTCAGTATTCATCAGGTCAGCATTCATCAGGTCAGCTTCATCAGGTCAGCATTCATCCGGTCAGTATTCATCAGGTCAACATTCATCAGGTCAGTATTCATTCAGGTCAGCATTCATCAGGTCAGTATTCATCAGGTCAGCATTCATCCGGTCAGTATTCATCAGGTCTACATTCATCAGGCCAGTATTCATCAGGTCAGCATTCATCAGGTCAGCTTCATCAGGTCAGTATTCATCAGGTCAGTATTCATTCATGTCAGCATTCATCAGGTCAGTATTCATCAGGTCAGCATTCATCAGGTCAGCATTCATCAGGTCAGTGTTCATCAGGTCAGTATTCATCAGGTCAGCATTCATCAGGTCAGCTTCATCAGATCAGTATTCATCACGTCAGCATTCATCAGGTCAGTGTTCATTCAGGTCAGTATTCATCAGGTCAGCATTCATCAGGTCAGCTTCATCAGATCAGTATTCATCAGGACAGTATTCATCAGTCAGTATTCATTCAGGTCAGTATTCATTCAGGTCAGTATTCATCAGGCCAGCATTCCTCAGATCAGTATTCATCAGGTCAGCATTCATTCAGGACTGTATTCATCAGGTCAGTACTCATCAGGTCAGCTTCATCAGGTCAGTATTCTTCAGGTCAGTATTCATCAGGTAAGCATTCATCAGGTCAGCTTCAACAGGTCAGCATTCATCAGGTCAGCATTCATCAGGTGAGCTTCATCAGGTCAGTATTCATCAGGTCAGCATTCATCAGGTCAGCATTCATCAGGTCAGTATTCATCAAGTCAGTATTCATCAGGTCAGCATTCATCAGGTCAGTATTTATTCAGGCCAGTATACATCAGGTCAGCATTCATCAGGTCAGCTTCATCAGGTCAGCATTCATCAGGACAGCTTCATCAGGTCAGCATTCATCAGGTCTGTATTCATCAGGTCAGCATCATCAGGTCAGTAATCATCAGGTGAGTATTCATTCAGGTCAGTATTCATTAGGTGAGTATTCATCAGGTCAGTATTCATCAGGTCAGCTTTCATCAGGTCAGCTTTCATCAGGTCAGCTTCATCAGGTCAGTATTCATCAGGTCAGCTTCATCAGGTCTGTATTCATCAGGTCAGCTTCATCAGATCAGTATTCATCAGGTCAGTATTCATCAGGTCAGTATTCATTCAGGTCAGTATTCATTAGGTGAGTATTCATCAGGTCAGCATTCATCAGGTCAGCTTTCATCAGGTCAGCTTCATCAGGTCAGTATTCATCAGGTGAGCATTCATCAGGTCAGCTTTCATCAGGTCAGCTTCATCAGGTCAGTATTCATCAGGTCAGCTTACATCAGGTCAGTATTCATTCAGGTCAGTATTCATCAGGTCAGAATTCATCAGGTCAGTATTAATCAGGTCAGTATTCATCAGGTCAGCTGACATCAGGTCAGTATTCATTCAGGTTAGTATTCATTCTGGTCAGTATTCATCAGGTCAGTATTCATCCGGTCAGCATTCATCAGGTCAGCTTCATCAGGTCAGCATTCATCAGGTCAGCATTCATCAGGTCAGCTTCATCAGGTCAGCTTCATCAGGTCAGTGTTCATCAGGTCAGCTTCATCAGATCAGTATTCATCAGGTCGGTATTCATTCAGGCCAGTATTCATTAGGTGAGTATTCATCAGGTCAGCATTCATCAGGTCTGTATTCATTCAGTTCAGTATTCATCAGGTCAGCATTCATCAGGTCAGCTTCATCAGGTCAGTATTCATCAGGTCAGCATTCATTCAGGTCTGTATTCATCAGGTAAGCATTCATCAGGTCAGCTACATCAGCTCAGCATTCATCAGGTCAGCATTCATCAGGTCAGCTTCATCAGGTCAGCATTCATCAGGTCTGTATACATTCAGGTCAGTATTCATCAGGTCAGTATTCATCAGGTCAGCATTCATCAGGTCAGCTTCATCAGGTCAGCATTCATCAGGTCAGCATTCATCAGGTCAGCTTCATCAGGTCAGCATTCATCAGGTCTTTATTCATTCAGGTCAGCATTCATCAGGTCAGTATTCATTCAGGTCAGTATTCATCAGGTCAGTATTCATTCAGGTCAGTATTCATCAGGTCAGTATTCATCAGGCCAGCATTCATCAGGTCAGCATTCATCAGGTCATTAATCATTCAGGTCAGTATTCATCAGGTCCGTATTCATCATGTCAGCATTCATCAGGCCAGCATTCATTCAGGTCAGTATTCATCATGTCAGCATTCATCAGGCCAGCATTCATTCAGGTCAGTATTCATCAGGTCAGCATTCATCAGGTGAGCTTCATCAGGTCAGTGTTCATCAGGTGAGATTCATCAGGTCAGTATTCATCAGGTCAGCATTCATCAGGTCAGCATTCATTCAGGTCAATATTGATCAGGTCAGTATTCATCAGGTCGGGCGGCACGGTGGCACAGTGGTTAGCACTGCTGCCTCACAGTGCCTGAGACCTGGGTTCAATTCCCGCCTCAGGCGACTGACTGTGTGGAGTTTGCACGTTCTCCCCTTGTCTGCGTGGGTTTCCTCCGGGTGCTCCGGTTTCCTCCCACAGTCCAAAGATGCGCAGGGTCAGGTGAATTGGCCATACTAAATTGCCAGTAGTATTAAGTAAGGGGTAAATGGAGGGGTATGGGTGGGTTTCGCTTCGGCGTGTCAGTGTGGACTTGTTGGGCCGAAGGGCCAGTTTCCACACTGTAATTTAATCTAAAAAAAATCTAAAAAGGTCAGCATTCATCAGGTCAGTATTCATCAGGTCAGTATTCATGAGGTCTGTTTTCATCAGGTCAGTATTCATTCAGGTCAGCATTCATCAGGTCAGCTTCATCAGGTCAGTATTCATCATGTCAGTATTCATCAGGTCAGCTTCATCAGGTCAGCATTCATCAGGTCAGCATTCATCATGTCAGCATTCATTAAAGTCAGTGTTCATCAGGTCAGCATTCAATCAGGTCAATATTCATCAGGTCAGTATTCATCAGGTCGGGCGGCACGGTGGCACAGTGGTTAGCACTGCTGCCCCACAGCACCTGAGACCTGGGTTCATTCAGGTCAGTATTCATCAGGTCAGCATTCATCAGGTCAGCTTCATCAGGTCAGTATTCATCAGGTCAGTGTTCATTCAGGTCTGTATTCATCAGGTCAGTATTCATCAGGTCAGCATTCATCAGGTCAGTATTCATCAGGTCAGTATTCATCAGGTCAGTATTCATCAGGTCAGCTTACATCAGGTCAGTATTCATTCAGGTTAGTATTCATCAGGTCAGTATTCATCAGGTCTGTATTCATTCTGGTCAGTATTCATCAGGTCAGTATTCATCAGGTCAGCATTCATCAGGTCTGTATTCATTCTGGTCTGTATTCATCAGGTCAGTATTCATCAGGTCAGCATTCATCAGGTCAGCTTCATCAGGTCAGCATTCATCAGGTCTGTATACATTCAGGTCAGTATTCATCAGGTCAGTATTCATCAGGTCAGCATTCATCAGGTCAGCTTCATCAGGTCAGCATTCATCAGGTCAGCTTTCATCAGGTCAGCTTCATCAGGTCAGTATTCATCAGGTCAGTATTCATCAGGTCAGTATTCATCAGGTCAGTATTCATCAGGTCAGCATTCATCAGGTCAGTATTCATCAGGTCAGTATTTATTCAAGTCAGTGTTCATCAGATCAGTATTCATCAAGTCAGCTTCATCAGGTCTGTATTCATCAGGTCAGTATTCATCAGGTCAGTATTCATCAGGTCAGCATTGATCAGGTGAGCTTCATCAGGTCAGTGTTCATCAGGTCAGTATTCATCAGGTCAGTATTCATCAGGTCAGTATTCATCAGGTCAGCGTTCATTCAGGTCAATATTCATCAGGTCAGTATTCATCAGGTCGGGCGGCAGGTGGCACAGTGGTTAGCACTGCTGCCTCACAGCGCCTGAGTCCTGGGTTCATTCAGGTCAGTATTCATCAGGTCGGCATTCATCAGGTCAGCTTCATCAGGTCAGTATTCATCAGGTCAGCATTCATCAGGTCAGTATTCATCAGGACAGTATTCATCAGGTCAGTATTCATCAGGTCAGCATTCATCAGGTCAGTATTCATCAGGTCAGTATTCATCAGGTCAGCATTCATCAGGTCAGCATTCATCAGGTCAACTTTCATAAGGTCAGTATTCATTCAGGTCAGTATTCATCAGGTCAGTATTCATCAGGTCAGCATTCAACAGGTCAGCATTCATTCAGGTCAGTATTCATCAGGTCAGTATTCATCAGGTCAGCATTCATCAGGTCAGCTTCATCAGGTCAGCATTCATCAGGACAGCTTCATCAGGTCAGCATTCATCAGGTCTGTATTCATCAGGTCAGCTTCATCAGGTCAGTAATCATCAGGTGAGTATTCATTCAGGTCAGTATTCATTAGGTGAGTATTCATCATGTCAGTATTCATCAGGTCAGCTTTCATCAGGTCAGCTTTCATCAGGTCAGCTTCATCAGGTCAGTATTCATCAGGTCAGCTTCATCAGGTCTGTATTCATCAGGTCAGCTTCATCATATCAGTATTCATCAGGTCAGTATTCATCAGGTCAGTATTCATTCAGGTCAGTATTCATTCGGTGAGTATTCATCAGGTCAGCATTCATCAGGTCAGCTTTCATCAGGTCAGATTCATCAGGTCAGTATTCATCAGGTCAGCTTCATCAGGTCAGTATTCATCAGGTCAATATTCATCAGGTCAGCATTCATCAGGTCAGATTCATCAGGTCAGTATTCATCAGGTGAGCATTCATCAGGTCAGCTTTCATCAGGTCAGCTTCATCAGGTCAGTATTCATCAGGTCAGCTTACATCAGGTCAGTATTCATTCAGGTCAGTATTCATTCAGGTCAGTATTCATCATGTCAGCATTCATCAGGTCAGTATTAATCAGGTCAGTATTCATCAGGTCATCTGACATCAGGTCAGTATTCATTCAGGTTAGTATTCATTCTGGTCAGTATTCATCAGGTCAGTATTCATCAGGTCAGCATTCATCAGGTCAGCTTCATCAGGTCAGCATTCATCAGGTCAGCATTCATCAGGTCAGCTTCATCAGGTCAGCATTCATCAGGTCTTTATTCATTCAGGTCTGTATTCATTAGGTCAGTATTCATCAGGTCAGTATTCATCAGGTCAGTATTCATCAGGTCAGCGTTCATTCAGGTCAATATTCATCAGGTCAGTATTCATCAGGTCGGGCGGCACGGTGTCACAGTGGTTAGCACTGCTGCCTCACAGTGCCTGAGACCTGGGTTCAATTCCCGCCTCAGGCGACTGACTGTGTGGAGTTTGCACGTTCTCCCCATGTCTGCGTGGGTTTCCTCCGGGTGCTCCGGTTTCCTCCCACAGTCCAAAGATGCGCAGGGTCAGGTGAATTGGCCATACTAAATTGCCCGTAGTATTAAGTAAGGGGTAAATGGAGGGGTATGGGTGGGTTTCGCTTCGGCGTGTCAGTGTGGACTTGTTGGGCCGAAGGACCTGTTTCCACACTGTAATGTAATCTAAAAAAAATCTAAAAAGGTCAGCATTCATCAGGTCAGCTTCATCAGGTCAGCAATCATCTTGTCAGCATTCAATCAGGTCAATATTCATCAGGTCAGTATTCATCAGGTCGGGCGGCACGGTGGCACAGTGGTTAGCACTGCTGCCTCACAGCGCCTGAGACCTGGGTTCATTCAGGTCAGTATTCATCAGGTCAGCATTCATCAGGTCAGCTTCATCAGGTCAGTATTCATCAGGTCAGCATTCATTCAGGTCTGTATTCATCAGGACAGTATTCATCAGGTCAGCTTCATCAGGTCAGCATTCATCAGGTCAGTATTCATCAGGTCAGCATTCATCAGGTCAGTATTCATCAGGTCAGTATTCATCAGGTCAGCATTCATCAGGTCAGCATTCATCAGGTCAACTTACATCAGGTCAGTATTCATTCAGGTCAGTATTCATTCAGGTCAGTATTCATCAGGTCAACTTTCATAAGGTCAGTATTCATTCAGGTCAGTATTCATCAGGTCAGCATTCATCAGGTCAGCATTCATTCAGGTCAGTATTCATCAGGTCTGTATTCATCAGTTCAGCTTCATCAGGTCAGTATTCATCAGGTCAGTATTCATCAGGTAAGCATTCATCAGGTCAGCTTCATCAGGTCAGTATTCATCAGGTCAGCATTCATTCAGGTCAGCATTCATCAGGTCTGTATTCATCAGGTCAGCTTCATCAGGTCAGTAATCATCAGGTCAGTATTCATTCAGGTCAGTATTCATTAGGTGAGTATTCATCAGGTCAGTATTCATCAGGTCAGCTTTCATCAGGTCAGCTTTCATCAGGTCAGCTTCATCAGGTCAGTATTCATCAGGTCAGCTTCATCAGGTCTGTATTCATCAGGTCAGCTTCATCAGATCAGTATTCATCAGGTCGGTATTCATTCAGGTCAGTATTCATTAGGTGAGTATTCATCAGGTCAGCATTCATCAGGTCAGTATTCATCAGGTCAGCTTCATTAGGTCAGTATTCATCAGGTCAGCATTCATCAGGTGAGCTTCATCAGGTCAGTATTCATCAGGTCAGCATTCATCAGGTCAGTATTCATCAGGTCAGCTTCATCAGGTCAGTATTCATCAGGTCAGCTTACATCAGGTCAGTATTCATTCAGGTCAGCATTCATTCAGGTCAGTATTCATCAGGTCAGCATTCATCAGGTCAGTATTCATCAGGTCAGCTTACATCAGGTCAGTATTCATTCAGGTCAGTATTCATTCAGGTCAGTATTCATCAGGTCGTCATTCATTCAGGTCAGTATTCATCAGGTCAGCTTCATCAGGTCAGCATTCATCAGGTCTGTATTCATCAGGTCAGCTTCATCAGGTCAGTATTCATCAGGTCAGTATTCATCAGGTAAGCATTCATCAGGTCAGCTTCATCAGGTCAGTATTCATCAGGTCAGCTTCATCAGGTCAGTATTCATCAGGACAGCTTCATCAGGTCAGCATTCATCAGGTCTGTATTCATCCGGTCAGCTTCATCAGGTCAGTAATCATCAGGTCAGTATTCATTCAGGTCAGTATTCATTAGGTGAGTATTCATCAGGTCAGTATTCATCAGGTCAGCTTCATCAGGTCAGTATTCATCAGGTCAGCTTCATCAGGTCTGTATTCACCAGGTCAGCTTCATCAGATCAGTATTCATCATGTCGGTATTCGTTCAGGACAGTATTCATTAGGTGAGTATTCATCAGGTCAGCATTCATCAGGTCAGCTTCATCAGGTCAGTATTCATCAGGTCAGTATTCATCAGGTCAGCATTCATCAGGTCAGCTTTCATCAGGTCAGCTTCATCAGGTCAGTATTCATCAGGTCAGCTTACATCAGGTCAGTATTCATCAGGTCAGCATTCATCAGGTCAGTATTAATCAGGTCAGTATTCATCAGGTCAGCTGACATCAGGTCAGTATTCATTCAGGTTAGTATTCATCAGGTCAGTATTCATCAGGTCAGCTTCATCAGGTCAGCATTCGTCAGTTCTGTATTCATCTTGGTCAGTATTCATCAGGTCAGTATTCATCAGGTCAGCATTCATCAGGTCAGCTTCATCAGGTCAGCATTCATCAGGTCTGTATACATTCAGGTCAGTATTCATCAGGTCAGTATTCATCAGGTCAGCATTCATCAGGTCAGCTTCATCAGGTCAGCATTCATCAGGTCAGCATTCATCAGGTCAGCTTCATCAGGTCAGTATTCATCAGGTCAGCATTCATCAGGTCAGTATTCATCAGGTCAGCATTCATCAGGTCAGCATTCATCAGGTCTTTATTCATTCAGGTCTGTATTCATTCGGTCAGTATTCATCAGGTCAGCATTCATCAGTTCAGTATTCCTCAGGTCAGTATTCATCAGGTCAGCATTCATCAGTTGAGCTTCATCAGGTCAGTGTTCATCAGGTCAGTATTCATCAGGTCAGCATTCATCAGATCAGTATTCATCAGGTGAGCTTCATCGGGTCAGTGTTCATCAGGTCAGTATTCCTCAGGTCAGTATTCATCAGGTCAGCATTCATCAGTTGAGCTTCATCAGGTCAGTATTCATCAGGTCAGTATTCATCAGGTCAGCATTCATCAGTTCAGTATTCCTCAGGTCAGTATTCATCATGTCAGTATTCATCAGGTCAGCTTCATCAGGTCAGTATTCATCAGGTCAGTATTCATCAGGTCAGCATTCATCATGTCAGCATTCATTCAGGTCAATATTCATCAGGTCAGTATTCATCAGGTCAGGCGGCACGGTGGCACAGTGGTTAGCACTGCTGCCTCACAGTGCCTGAGACCTGGGTTCAATTCCCGCCTCAGGCGACTGACTGTGTGGAGTTTGCACGTTCTCTCCTTGTCTGCGTGGGTTTCCTCCGGGTGCTCCGGTTTCCTCCCACAGTCCAAAGATGCGCAGGGTCAGGTGAATTGGCCATGCTAAATTGCCAGTAGTATTAAGTAAGGGGTAAATGGAGTGGTATGGGTGGGTTTCGCTTCGGCGTGTCAGTGTGGACTTGTTGGGCCGAAGGGCCTGTTTCCACACTGTAATTTAATCTAAAAAAAATCTAAAAAGGTCAGCATTCATCAGGTCAGTATTCATCAGGTCAGTATTCATCAGGTCTGTGTTCATCAGGTCAGTATTCATTCAGGTCAGTATTCATCAGGTCAGCATTCATCAGGTCAGCTTCATCAGGTCAGTATTCATCATGTCAGTATTCATCAGGTCAGCATTCATCAGGTCAGCATTCATCATGTCAGCATTTATTAAAGTCAGTGTTCATCAGGTCAGCATTCATCATGTCAGCATTCAATCAGGTCAATATTCATCAGGTCAGTATTCATCAGGTCGGGCGGCACGGTGGCACAGTGGTTAGCACTGCTGCCTCACAGCGCCTGTGACCTGGGTTCATTCAGGTCAGTATTCATCAGATCAGCATTCATCAGGTCAGCTTCATCAGGTCAGTATTCATCAGGTCAGCATTCATTCAGGTCTGTATTCATCAGGTCAGTATTCATGAGGTCAGCTTCATCAGGTCAGCATTCATCAGGTCAGTATTCATCAGGTCAGCATTCATCAGGTCAGTATTCATCAGGTCAAAATTCATCAGGGCATCTTCATCAGGTCAGTATTCATCAGGTCAGTATTCATCAGGTCAGTATTCATCAGGTCAGCATTCATCAAGTCAGTATTCATCAGGTCAGCTTTCATAAGGTCAGTATTCATTCAGGTCAGTATTCATCAGGTCAGCATTCATCAGGTCAGCATTCATTCAGGTCAGTATTCATCAGATCAGTATTCATTCAGGATAGCATTCATTCAGGTCAGTATTCATCAGGTCAGTATTCATCAGGTAAGCATTCATCAGGTCAGCTTCATCAGGTCAGTATTCATCAGGACAGCTTCATCAGGTCAGTATTCATCAGGTCAGCATTCATCAGGTCTGTATTCATCAGGTCAGCATTCATCAGGTGAGTATTCATCAGGTCAGTATTCATCAGGTCAGTATTCATCAGGTCAGCATTCATCAGGTCAGCTTTCATCAGGTCAGCATTCATCCGGTCAGTATTCATCAGGTCAACATTCATCAGGTCAGTATTCATCAGGTCTGCATTCATCAGGTCAGCTTTCATCAGGTCAGCTTCATCAGGTCAGTATTCATCAGGTCAGTATTCATAAGGTCAGCTTACATCAGGTCAGTATTCATCAGGTCAGCATTCATCAGGTCAGCTTCATCAGGTCAGTATTCATCAGGTCAGTATTCATCAGGTCAGTATTCATCAGGTCAGTATTCATCAGGTCAGCATTCATTCAGGTCAGTATTCATCAGGTCAGCATTCATCAGGTCAGTATTCATCAGGTCAGTATTCATCAGGTCAGCTTACATCAGGTCAGTATTCATTCAGGTCAGTATTCATTCAGGTCAGTATTCATCAGGTCAGCATTCATCAGGTCAGCATTCTTTCAGGTCAGTATTCATCAGGTCAGTATTCATCAGATCAGTATTCAATCAGGATAGCATTCATTCAGGTCAGTATTCATCAGGTGAGCATTCATCAGGTCAGCTTTCATCAGGTCAGCTTCATCAGGTCAGTATTCATCAGGTCAGCTTACATCAGGTCAGTATTCATTCAGGTCAGTATTCATTCAGGTCAGTATTCATCATGTCAGCATTCATCAGGTCAGTATTAATCAGGTCAGTATTCATCAGGTCATCTGACATCAGGTCAGTATTCATTCAGGTTAGTATTCATTCTGGTCAGTATTCATCAGGTCAGTATTCATCAGGTCAGCATTCATCAGGTCAGCTTCATCAGGTCAGCATTCATCAGGTCAGCATTCATCAGGTCAGCTTCATCAGGTCAGCATTCATCAGGTCTTTATTCATTCAGGTCTGTATTCATTAGGTCAGTATTCATCAGGTCAGTATTCATCAGGTCAGTATTCATCAGGTCAGCGTTCATTCAGGTCAATATTCATCAGGTCAGTATTCATCAGGTCGGGCGGCACGGTGTCACAGTGGTTAGCACTGCTGCCTCACAGTGCCTGAGACCTGGGTTCAATTCCCGCCTCAGGCGACTGACTGTGTGGAGTTTGCACGTTCTCCCCTTGTCTGCGTGGGTTTCCTCCGGGTGCTCCGGTTTCCTCCCACAGTCCAAAGATGCGCAGGGTCAGGTGAATTGGCCATACTAAATTGCCCGTAGTATTAAGTAAGGGGTAAATGGAGGGGTATGGGTGGGTTTCGCTTTGGCGTGTCAGTGTGGACTTGTTGGGCCGAAGGACCTGTTTCCACACTGTAATGTAATCTAAAAAAAATCTAAAAAGGTCAGCATTCATCAGGTCAGCTTCATCAGGTCAGCAATCATCTTGTCAGCATTCAATCAGGTCAATATTCATCAGGTCAGTATTCATCAGGTCGGGCGGCACGGTGGCACAGTGGTTAGCACTGCTGCCTCACAGCGCCTGAGACCTGGGTTCATTCAGGTCAGTATTCATCAGGTCAGCATTCATCAGGTCAGCTTCATCAGGTCAGTATTCATCAGGTCAGCATTCATTCAGGTCTGTATTCATCAGGACAGTATTCATCAGGTCAGCTTCATCAGGTCAGCATTCATCAGGTCAGTATTCATCAGGTCAGCATTCATCAGGTCAGTATTCATCAGGTCAGTATTCATCAGGTCAGCATTCATCAGGTCAGCATTCATCAGGTCAACTTTCATAAGGTCAGTATTCATTCAGGTCAGTATTCATCAGGTCAGCATTCATCAGGTCAGCATTCATTCAGGTCAGTATTCATCAGGTCTGTATTCATCAGTTCAGCTTCATCAGGTCAGTATTCATCAGGTCAGTATTCATCAGGTAAGCATTCATCAGGTCAGCTTCATCAGGTCAGTATTCATCAGGTCAGCATTCATTCAGGTCAGCATTCATCAGGTCTGTATTCATCAGGTCAGCTTCATCAGGTCAGTAATCATCAGGTCAGTATTCATTCAGGTCAGTATTCATTAGGTGAGTATTCATCGGGTCAGTATTCATCAGGTCAGCTTTCATCAGGTCAGCTTTCATCAGGTCAGCTTCATCAGGTCAGTATTCATCAGGTCAGCTTCATCAGGTCTGTATTCATCAGGTCAGCTTCATCAGATCAGTATTCATCAGGTCGGTATTCATTCAGGTCAGTATTCATTAGGTGAGTATTCATCAGGTCAGCATTCATCAGGTCAGTATTCATCAGGTCAGCTTCATTAGGTCAGTATTCATCAGGTCAGCATTCATCAGGTGAGCTTCATCAGGTCAGTATTCATCAGGTCAGCATTCATCAGGTGAGCTTCATCAGGTCAGTATTCATCAGGTCAGCTTCATCAGGTCAGTATTCATCAGGTCAGCTTACATCAGGTCAGTATTCATTCAGGTCAGCATTCATTCAGGTCAGTATTCATCAGGTCAGCATTCATCAGGTCAGTATTCATCAGGTCAGCTTACATCAGGTCAGTATTCATTCAGGTCAGTATTCATTCAGGTCAGTATTCATCAGGTCGGCATTCATTCAGGTCAGTATTCATCAGGTCAGCTTCATCAGGTCAGCATTCATCAGGTCTGTATTCATCAGGTCAGCTTCATCAGGTCAGTATTCATCAGGTCAGTATTCATCAGGTAAGCATTCATCAGGTCAGCTTCATCAGGTCAGTATTCATCAGGTCAGCTTCATCAGGTCAGTATTCATCAGGACAGCTTCATCAGGTCAGCATTCATCAGGTCTGTATTCATCCGGTCAGCTTCATCAGGTCAGTAATCATCAGGTCAGTATTCATTCAGGTCAGTATTCATTAGGTGAGTATTCATCAGGTCAGTATTCATCAGGTCAGCTTCATCAGGTCAGTATTCATCAGGTCAGCTTACATCAGGTCAGTATTCATTCAGGTCAGCATTCATTCAGGTCAGTATTCATCAGGTCAGCATTCATCAGGTCAGTATTCATCAGGTCAGCTTACATCAGGTCAGTATTCATTCAGGTCAGTATTCATTCAGGTCAGTATTCATCAGGTCGGCATTCATTCAGGTCAGTATTCATCAGGTCAGCTTCATCAGGTCAGCATTCATCAGGTCTGTATTCATCAGGTCAGCTTCATCAGGTCAGTATTCATCAGGTCAGTATTCATCAGGTAAGCATTCATCAGGTCAGCTTCATCAGGTCAGTATTCATCAGGTCAGCTTCATCAGGTCAGTATTCATCAGGACAGCTTCATCAGGTCAGCATTCATCAGGTCTGTATTCATCCGGTCAGCTTCATCAGGTCAGTAATCATCAGGTCAGTATTCATTCAGGTCAGTATTCATTAGGTGAGTATTCATCAGGTCAGTATTCATCAGGTCAGCTTCATCAGGTCTGTATTCACCAGGTCAGCTTCATCAGATCAGTATTCATCATGTCGGTATTCGTTCAGGACAGTATTCATTAGGTGAGTATTCATCAGGTCAGCATTCATCAGGTCAGCTTCATCAGGTCAGTATTCATCAGGTCAGTATTCATCAGGTCAGCATTCATCAGGTCAGCTTTCATCAGGTTAGCTTCATCAGGTCAGTATTCATCAGGTCAGCTTACATCAGGTCAGTATTCATTCAGGTCAGTATTCATCAGGTCAGCATTCATCAGGTCAGTATTAATCAGGTCAGTATTCATCAGGTCAGCTGACATCAGGTCAGTATTCATTCAGGTTAGTATTCATCAGGTCAGTATTCATCAGGTCAGCTTCATCAGGTCAGCATTCGTCAGTTCTGTATTCATCTTGGTCAGTATTCATCAGGTCAGTATTCATCAGGTCAGCATTCATCAGGTCAGCTTCATCAGGTCAGCATTCATCAGGTCTGTATACATTCAGGTCAGTATTCATCAGGTCAGTATTCATCAGGTCAGCATTCATCAGGTCAGCTTCATCAGGTCAGCATTCATCAGGTCAGCATTCATCAGGTCAGCTTCATCAGGTCAGTATTCATCAGGTCAGCATTCATCAGGTCAGTATTCATCAGGTCAGCATTCATCAGGTCAGCATTCATCAGGTCTTTATTCATTCAGGTCTGTATTCATTCGGTCAGTATTCATCAGGTCAGCATTCATCAGTTCAGTATTCCTCAGGTCAGTATTCATCAGGTCAGCATTCATCAGTTGAGCTTCATCAGGTCAGTGTTCATCAGGTCAGTATTCATCAGGTCAGCATTCATCAGATCAGTATTCATCAGGTGAGCTTCATCGGGTCAGTGTTCATCAGGTCAGTATTCCTCAGGTCAGTATTCATCAGGTCAGCATTCATCAGTTGAGCTTCATCAGGTCAGTATTCATCAGGTCAGTATTCATCAGGTCAGCATTCATCAGTTCAGTATTCCTCAGGTCAGTATTCATCATGTCAGTATTCATCAGGTCAGCTTCATCAGGTCAGTATTCATCAGGTCAGTATTCATCAGGTCAGCATTCATCATGTCAGCATTCATTCAGGTCAATATTCATCAGGTCAGTATTCATCAGGTCAGGCGGCACGGTGGCACAGTGGTTAGCACTGCTGCCTCACAGTGCCTGAGACCTGGGTTCAATTCCCGCCTCAGGCGACTGACTGTGTGGAGTTTGCACGTTCTCTCCTTGTCTGCGTGGGTTTCCTCCGGGTGCTCCGGTTTCCTCCCACAGTCCAAAGATGCGCAGGGTCAGGTGAATTGGCCATGCTAAATTGCCAGTAGTATTAAGTAAGGGGTAAATGGAGTGGTATGGGTGGGTTTCGCTTCGGCGTGTCAGTGTGGACTTGTTGGGCCGAAGGGCCTGTTTCCACACTGTAATTTAATCTAAAAAAAATCTAAAAAGGTCAGCATTCATCAGGTCAGTATTCATCAGGTCAGTATTCATCAGGTCTGTGTTCATCAGGTCAGTATTCATTCAGGTCAGTATTCATCATGTCAGTATTCATCAGGTCAGCATTCATCAGGTCAGCATTCATCATGTCAGCATTTATTAAAGTCAGTGTTCATCAGGTCAGCATTCATCATGTCAGCATTCAATCAGGTCAATATTCATCAGGTCAGTATTCATCAGGTCGGGCGGCACGGTGGCACAGTGGTTAGCACTGCTGCCTCACAGCGCCTGTGACCTGGGTTCATTCAGGTCAGTATTCATCAGATCAGCATTCATCAGGTCAGCTTCATCAGGTCAGTATTCATCAGGTCAGCATTCATTCAGGTCTGTATTCATCAGGTCAGTATTCATGAGGTCAGCTTCATCAGGTCAGCATTCATCAGGTCAGTATTCATCAGGTCAAAATTCATCAGGGCATCTTCATCAGGTCAGTATTCATCAGGTCAGTATTCATCAGGTCAGTATTCATCAGGTCAGCATTCATCAAGTCAGTATTCATCAGGTCAGCTTTCATAAGGTCAGTATTCATTCAGGTCAGTATTCATCAGGTCAGCATTCATCAGGTCAGCATTCATTCAGGTCAGTATTCATCAGATCAGTATTCATTCAGGATAGCATTCATTCAGGTCAGTATTCATCAGGTCAGTATTCATCAGGTAAGCATTCATCAGGTCAGCTTCATCAGGTCAGTATTCATCAGGACAGCTTCATCAGGTCAGCATTCATCAGGTCTGTATTCATCAGGTCAGCTTCATCAGGTCAGTATTCATCAGGTCAGCATTCATCAGGTCTGTATTCATCAGGTCAGCATTCATCAGGTGAGTATTCATCAGGTCAGTATTCATCAGGTCAGTATTCATCAGGTCAGCATTCATCAGGTCAGCTTTCATCAGGTCAGCATTCATCCGGTCAGTATTCATCAGGTCAACATTCATCAGGTCAGTATTCATCAGGTCTGCATTCATCAGGTCAGCTTTCATCAGGTCAGCTTCATCAGGTCAGTATTCATCAGGTCAGTATTCATAAGGTCAGCTTACATCAGGTCAGTATTCATCAGGTCAGCATTCATCAGGTCAGCTTCATCAGGTCAGTATTCATCAGGTCAGTATTCATCAGGTCAGTATTCATCAGGTCAGTATTCATCAGGTCAGCATTCATTCAGGTCAGTATTCATCAGGTCAGCATTCATCAGGTCAGTATTCATCAGGTCAGTATTCATCAGGTCAGCTTACATCAGGTCAGTATTCATTCAGGTCAGTATTCATTCAGGTCAGTATTCATCAGGTCAGCATTCATCAGGTCAGCATTCTTTCAGGTCAGTATTCATCAGGTCAGTATTCATCAGATCAGTATTCAATCAGGATAGCATTCATTCAGGTCAGTATTCATCAGGTCAGCTTCATCAGGACAGCTTCATCAGGTCAGTATTCATCAGGTCAGTATTCATCAGGTAAGCATTCATCAGGTCAGCTTCATCAGGCCAGTATTCATCAGGTCAGTATTCATCAGGACAGCTTCATCAGGTCAGCATTCATCAGGTCAGCATTCATCAGGTCAGCTTCATCTGGTCAGTATTCATCAGGTTAGTATTCATTCAGGTCAGTATTCATTAGGTCAGTATTCATCAGGTCAGCATTCATTAGGTGAGTATTCATCAGGTCAGTATTCATCAGGTCAGCATTCATCAGGTCAGCTTTCATCAGGTCAGTATTCATCAGGTCAGCATTCATCAGGTCAGCTTCATCAGGTCAGTCTTCATCAGGTCAGTATTCATCAGGTCAGTATTCATCAGGTCAACATTCATCAGGTCAGTATTCCTCAGGTCAGCTTTCATCAGGTCAGCTTTCATCAGGTCAGCTTCATCAGGTCAGTATTCATCAGGTCAGTATTCATCAGGTCAGCTTACATCAGGTCAGTATTCATTCAGGTCAGTATTCATCAGGTCAGCATTCATCAGGTCAGCATTCATCAGGTCAGTCTTCATTCAGCTCAGTATTCATCAGTTCAGCATTCATCAGGTCAGTATTCATTCAGGTCCATATTCATCAGGTCAGTATTCATCAGGTCAGCTTCATCAGTTCAGTATTCATTCAGGTCAGTATTCATCAGGTCAGCATTCATCAGGTCAGTATTCATCAGGTCAGTATTCATAAGGTCAGCTTTCATCAGGTCAGTATTCATTCAGGTCAGTATTCATCAGGTCAGTATTCATCAGGTCAGCTTCATCAGGTCAGCATTCATTCAGGTCAGTATTCATCAGGTCAGCATTCATCAGGTCAGCTTCATCAGGTCCGTATTCATCAGGTCAGTATTCATCAGGTCAGTATTCATCAGGTCAGTATTCATCAGGTCAGCATTCATTCAGGTCAGTATTCATCAGGTCAGTATTCATCAGGTCAGCTTACATCAGGTCAGTATTCATTCAGGTCAGTATTCATGCAGGTCAGTATTCATCAGGTCAGCATTCATCAGGTCAGCATTCTTTCAGGTCAGTATTCATCAGGTCAGTATTCATCAGATCAGTATTCAATCAGGATAGCATTCATTCAGGTCAGTATTCATCAGGTCAGCTATATCAGGACAGCTTCATCAGGTCAGTATTCATCAGGTCAGTATTCATCAGGTAAGCATTCATCAGGTCAGCTTCATCAGGCCAGTATTCATCAGGTCAGTATTCATCAGGACAGCTTCATCAGGTCAGCATTCATCAGGTCAGCATTCATCAGGTCAGCTTCATCTGGTCAGTATTCATCAGGTTAGTATTCATTCAGGTCAGTATTCATTAGGTCAGTATTCATCAGGTCAGCATTCATTAGGTGAGTATTCATCAGGTCAGTATTCATCAGGTCAGCATTCATCAGGTCAGCTTTCATCAGGTCAGTATTCATCAGGTCAGCATTCATCAGGTCAGCTTCATCAGGTCAGTCTTCATCAGGTCAGTATTCATCAGGTCAGTATTCATCAGGTCAACATTCATCAGGTCAGTATTCATCAGGTCAGCTTTCATCAGGTCAGCTTTCATCAGGTCAGCTTCATCTGGTCAGTATTCATCAGGTCAGTATTCATCAGGTCAGCTTACATCAGGTCAGTATTCATTCAGGTCAGTATTCATCAGGTCAGCATTCATCAGGTCAGCATTCATCAGGTCAGTATTCATTCAGCTCAGTATTCATCAGTTCAGCATTCATCAGGTCAGTATTCATTCAGGTCCATATTCATCAGGTCAGTATTCATCAGGTCAGAATTCATCAGGTCAGCATTCATCAGGTCAGTATTCATTCAGGTCAGTATTCATCAGGTCAGCATTCATCAGGTCAGTATTCATCAGGTGAGTTTTCATCAGGTCAGCATTCATCAGGTCAGCATTCATCAGGTCAGCTTCATCAGGTCAGTATTCATTAGGTCAGTATTCATCAGGTCAGCATTCATCAGGTGAGTATTCATCAGGAGAGTATTCATCAGGTCAGTATTCATCAGGTTAGCATTCATCAGGTCAGCTTTCATCAGGTCAGTATTCATCAGGTCAGCATTCATCAGGTCAGCTTTCATGAGGTCAGCTTCATCAGGTCAGTATTCATCAGGTCAGTATTCATTCAGGCCAGTATTCATTAGTTCAGTATTCATCAGGTCAGCATTCATCAGGTGAGTATTCATCAGGTCAGTATTCATCAGATCAGCATTCATCAGATCAGCTTCATCAGGTCAGCATTCATTCAGGTCAGTATTCATCAGGCCAGCATTCATCAGGTCTGCATTCATCAGGTCATTAATCATTCAGGTCAGTATTCATCAGGTCCGTATTCATCAGGTCAGCATTCATCAGGTCAGCATTCATTCAGGTCAGTATTCATCAGGTCAGCATTCATCAGGTCAGCATTCACCAGGTCAGTATTCATTCAGTTTAGTATTCATCAGGTCACCATTCATCAGGTCATCATTCATCAGGTTAGTGTTCATCAGGTCAGTATTCATTCAGGTCAGTATTCATCAGGTCAGCATTCATCAGGCTAGCATTCATCAGGTCAGCATTCATCAGGTCATTAATCATTCAGGTCAGTATTCATCAGCTCAGTATTCATCAGGTCAGTATTCATCAGGTCAGCATTCATCAGGTCAGTATTCATTCAGGTCAGTATTCATCAGGTCAGCATTCATCAGGTCAGCATTCATCAGGTCAGTGTTCATCAGGTCAGTATTCATCAGGTAAGCATTCATCAGGTCAGTATTCATTCAGGTCAGTATTCATCAGGTCTTTATTCATCAGGTCAGCATTCATTAGGTCAGCTTTCATCAGGTCAGTATTCATCAGGTCAGCATTCATCAGGTCAGCTTCATCAGGTCAGTATTCATCAGGTCAGTAATCATCAGGTTAGCATTCATCAGGTCAGTATTCATCAGGTCAACATTCATCAGGTCAGTATTCATCAGGTCAGCATTCATCAGGTCTGCTTTCAACAGGTCAGCTTCAGCAGATCAGTATTCAGCAGGTCAGTATTCATCAGGTCAGCTGACATCAGGTCGGTATTCATTCAGGTCAGTATTCATGAGGTCAGCATTCATCAGGTCAGCATTCATCAGGTCAGTATTCATTCAGGTCAGTATTCATTCAGGTCAGTATTCATCAGGTCAGCTTCATCAGGTTAGCATTCATCAGGTCAGTATTCATTCAGGTCAGTATTCATCAGGTCAGTATTCATCAGGTCAGCTTCATCAGGTCAGTATTCTTTCAGGTCTGTATTCATCAGGTCAGCATTCATTAGGTCAGTATTCATTCAAGTCAGTATTCATTCAGGTCAGTATTCATCAGGTCAGTATTCATCAGGTCAGTATTCATCAGGTCAGCATTCATCAGGTCAGTATTCATCAGGTCAGTATTCATCAGGTCAGCTCACATCAGGTCAGTATTCATTCAGGTCAGAATTCATCAGATCAGCTTTCTTCAGGTCAGCATTCATTCAGGTCAGTATTCATCAGGTCAGTATTCAATCAGGATAGCATTCATTCAGGTCAATATTCATCAGGCCAGCATTCATCAGGTCAGTATTCATCAGGTCAGTTTCATCAGGTCAGCATTCATCAGGTCTGTATTCATCAGGTCAGCTTCATCAGGTCAGTATTCATCAGGTCATTATTCATCAGGTCAGCATTCATCAGGTCAGCTTCATCAGATCACCATTCAACAGGTCAGCTTCATCAGGTCAGTATTCATCAGGTCAGCATTCATCAGGTCAGCTTCATCAGGTCAGTATTCATCAGGTCAGTATTCATTCAGGTCAGTATTCATTAGGTCAGTATTCATCAGGTCAGTATTCATCAGATCAGCTTCATCAGGTCAGCAATCATCAGGTCTGTGTTCATCAGGTCAGTATTCATCAAGACAGGATTCATCAGGTCAGCATTCATCAGGTCAGCTTCATCAGGTCAGTATTCATCAGGTCAGCATTCATCAGGTCAGCATTCATCAGGTCAGTATTCATTCAGGCCAGTATTCATTAGGTCCGTATTCATCAGGTCAGCATTCATCAGATCAGCTTCATCAGGTCAGTATTCATCAGGTCAGTAATCATCAGGTGAGTATTCATCAGGTCAGTATACATCAGGTCAGCATTCATCAGATCAGCTTCATCAGGTCAGCATTCATCAGGTCAGCATTCATCAAGTCAGCATTCATCAGGTCGGCTTTCATCAGGTCAGCTTCATCAGGTCAGTATTCATCAGGTCAGTATTCATCAGGTCATCTTACATCAGGTCAGTATTCATTCAGGTCAGTATTCATCAGGTCAGCATTCATCAGGTCAGCATTCATCAAGTCAATATTCATTCAGATCAGTATTCATCAGGTCAGTATTCATCAGGCCAGCATTCATCAGGTCAGCATTCATCAGGTCAGCTTCATCAGGTCACCATTCAACAGGTCAGCTCCATCAGGTCAGTATTCATAAGGTCAGCATTCATCAGGTCAGCTTCATCAGGTCAGCATTCATCAGGTCTGTGTTCATCAGGTCAGTATTCATTCAGGTCAGTATTCATTAGGTCAGTATTCATCAGGTCAGTATTCATCAGGTCAGCTTTTTCAGGTCAGCATTCATCAGGTCTGTGTTCATCAGGTCAGTATTCATCAGGACAGGATTCATCAGCTCAGCATTCATCAGGTCAGCATTCATCAGGTCAGCTTCATCTGGTCACCATTCAACAGGTCAGCTTCATCAGGTCAGTATTCATCACGTCAGCATTCATCAGGTCAGCTTCATCAGGTCAGTGTTCATCAGGTCAGTACTCATTCAGGTCAGTATTCATTAGGACAGTATTCATCAGGTCAGTATTCATCAGGTCAGCTTTTTCAGGTCAGCATTCATCAGGTCTGTTTTCATCAGGTCAGTATTCATCAGGACAGGATTCATCAGGTCAGCATTCATCAGGTCAGCTTCATCAGGTCAGCATTCATCAGGTCTGTATTCATCAGGTCAGCTTCATCAGGTCAGTATTCATCAGGTCATTATTCATCAGGTCAGCATTCATCAGGTCAGCTTCATCAGATCACCATTCAACAGGTCAGCTTCATCAGGTCAGTATTCATCAGGTCAGCATTCATCAGGTCAGCTTCATCAGGTCAGTATTCATCAGGTCAGTATTCATTCAGGTCAGTATTCATTAGGTCAGTATTCATCAGGTCAGTATTCATCAGATCAGCTTCATCAGGTCAGCAATCATCAGGTCTGTGTTCATCAGGTCAGTATTCATCAAGACAGGATTCATCAGGTCAGCATTCATCAGGTCAGCTTCATCAGGTCAGTATTCATCAGGTCAGCATTCATCAGGTCAGCATTCATCAGGTCAGCATTCATCAGGTCAGTATTCATTCAGGCCAGTATTCATTAGGTCCGTATTCATCAGGTCAGCATTCATCAGATCAGCTTCATCAGGTCAGTATTCATCAGGTCAGTAATCATCAGGTGAGTATTCATCAGGTCAGTATACATCAGGTCAGCATTCATCAGATCAGCTTCATCAGGTCAGCATTCATCAGGTCAGCATTCATCAAGTCAGCATTCATCAGGTCGGCTTTCATCAGGTCAGCTTCATCAGGTCAGTATTCATCAGGTCAGTATTCATCAGGTCATCTTACATCAGGTCAGTATTCATTCAGGTCAGTATTCATCAGGTCAGCATTCATCAGGTCAGCATTCATCAAGTCAATATTCATTCAGATCAGTATTCATCAGGTCAGTATTCATCAGGCCAGCATTCATCAGGTCAGCATTCATCAGGTCAGCTTCATCAGGTCACCATTCAACATGTCAGCTTCATCAGGTCAGTATTCATAAGGTCAGCATTCATCAGGTCAGCTTCATCAGGTCAGCATTCATCAGGTCTGTGTTCATCAGGTCAGTATTCATTCAGGTCAGTATTCATTAGGTCAGTATTCATCAGGTCAGTATTCATCAGGTCAGCTTTTTCAGGTCAGCATTCATCAGGTCTGTGTTCATCAGGTCAGTATTCATCAGGACAGGATTCATCAGGTCAGCAATAATCAGGTCAGCTTCATCAGGTCAGTATTCATCAGGTCAGCATTCATCAGGTCAGCATTCATCAGGTCAGCTTCATCTGGTCACCATTCAACAGGTCAGCTTCATCAGGACAGTATTCATCAGGTCAGCATTCATCAGGTCAGCTTCATCAGGTCAGTGTTCATCAGGTCAGTATTCATTCAGGTCAGTATTCATTAGGACAGTATTCATCAGGTCAGTATTCATCAGGTCAGCTTTTTCAGGTCAGCATTCATCAGGTCTGTTTTCATCAGGTCAGTATTCATCAGGACAGGATTCATCAGGTCAGCATTCATCAGGTCAGCTTCATCAGGTCAGTATTCATCAGGTCAGCATTCATCAGGTCAGCATTCATCAGGTCAGCATTCATCAGGTCAGTATTCATCAGGTCAGTATTCATTCAGGCCAGTATTCATCAGGTCAGTAATCATCAGGTGAGTATTCATCAGGTCAGTATTCATCAGGTCAGCATTCATCAGATCAGCTTCATCAGGTCAGCATTCATCATGTCAGCATTCATCAGGTCAGTATTCATCAGGTCAGCTTCATCAGGTCAGTATTCATCAGGTCAGTATTCATCAGGTCATCTTACATCAGGTCAGTATTCATTCAGGTCAGCATTCATCAGGTCAGCATTCATCAGGTCAGCATTCATCAGGTCAGTATTCATTCAGGTCAGTATTCATCAGGTCAGTATTCATCAGGCCAGCATTCATCAGGTCAGCATTCATCAGGTCATGAATCATTCAGGTCAGTATTCATCAGGTCCGTATTCATCAGGTCAGCATTCATCAGGTCAGCATTCATTCAGGTCAGTATTCATCAGGTCAGCATTCATCAGGTCAGCATTCACCAGGTCAGTATTCATTCAGTTCAGTATTCATCAGGTCACCATTCATCAGGTCATCATTCATCAGGTCAGTGTTCATCAGGTCAGTATTCATTCAGGTCAGTATTCATCAGGTCAGTATTCATCAGGTCAGCATTCATCAGGTCAGCATTCATTCAGGTCAGTATTCATCAGGTCAGTATTCATCAGGTCAGCATTCATCAGGTCAGCTTCATCAGGTCAGTATTCATCAGCTCAGCATTCATCAGGTCAGTATTCATCAGGTCAGTATTCATCAGGACAGCTTTCTTCAGGTCAGTATTCATTCAGGTCAATATTCATCAGGTCAGTATTCATCAGGCCAGCATTCATCAGGTCAGTATTCATCAGGTGAGTATTCATCAGGTCAGCTTCATCAGGTCAGTATTCATCAGCTCAGCATTCATCAGATCAGTATTCAACAGGTCAGCATTCATCAGGTCAGCTTCATCAGGTCAGTATTCATCAGGTCAGTAATCATCAGGTTAGCATTCATCAGGTCAGTATTCATCAGGTCAACATTCATCAGGTCAGTATTCATCAGGTCAGCATTCATCAGGTCAGCTTTCATCAGGTCAGCTTCATCAGGTCAGTATTCATCAGGTCAGTACTCATCAGGTCAGCTTTCATCAGGTCAGTATTCATTCAGGTCAGTATTCATCAGGTCAGCTTTCATCAGGTCAGCATTCATCAGGTCAGCTTCATCAGGTCAGTATTCATCAGGTCAGTATTCATCAGGTCAGTATTCATCAGCTCAGCATTCATCAGGTCAGCTTCATCAGGTCAGTATTCATTCAGGTCAGTATTCATCAGGCCAACATTAATCAGTCAGTATTCATCAGGTCAGCTTCATCAGGTCAGCATTCATCACGTCTGTATTCATCAGGTCAGCTTCATCAGGTCAGTATTCATCAGGTCAGTATTCATCAGGTCAGCATTCATCAGGTCAGCTTCATCAGGTCACCATTCAACAGGTCAGCTTCATCAGGTCAGTATTCTTCAGGTCAGCATTCATCAGGTCAGTATTTATCAGGTCAGTATTCATCAGGTCATCTTACATCAGGTCAGTATTCATTCAGGTCAGTATTCATCAGGTCAGCATTCATCAGGTCAGCATTCATCAGTTCAGTATTCATTCAGGTCAGTATTCATTCAGGTCAGTATTCATCAGGTCAGCTTCATCAGGTCAGCATTCATCAGGTCAGTATTCATTCCGGTCAGTATTCATCAGGTCAGCATTCATCAGGTCAGCATTCATCAGCTCAGCATTCATCAGGTCAGCTTCATCAGGTCAGTATTCATTCAGGTCAGTATTCATCAGGCCAACATTAATCAGTCAGTATTCATCAGGTCAGCTTCATCAGGTCAGCATTCATCAGGTCTGTATTCATCAGGTCAGCTTCACCAGGTCAGTATTCATCAGGTCAGTATTCATCAGGTCAGCATTGATCAGGTCAGTATTCATCAGGTCAGTATTCATCAGGTCAGCATTCATCAGGTCAGTATTCAACAGGTCAGCATTCATCAGGTCAGCTTCATCAGGTCAGTATTCATCAGGTCAGTAATCATCAGGTTAGCATTCATCAGGTCAGTATTCATCAGGTCAACATTCATCAGGTCAGTATTCATCAGGTGAGTATTCATCAGGTCAGAATTCATCAGGTCAGTATTCATCAGGTGAGTATTCCTCAGGTCAGCATTCATCAGGTCAGCTTTCATCAGGTCAGTATTCAACAGGTCAGCATTCATCAGGTCAGCTTCATCAGGTCAGTATTCATCAGGTCAGTAATCATCAGGTTAGCATTCATCAGCTCAGTATTCATCAGGTCAACATTCATCGGGTCAGTATTCATCAGGTCAGCATTCATCAGGTCAGCTTTCATCAGGTCAGCTTCATCAGGTCAGTATTCATCAGGTCAGCACTCATCAGGTCAGCATTCATCAGTTCAGTATTCATTCAGGTCAGTATTCATTCAGGTCAGTATTCATCAGGTCAGCTTCATCAGGTCAGCATTCATCAGGTCAGTATTCATTCAGGTCAGTATTCATCAGGTCAGCATTCATCAGGTCAGTATTCATCAGGTCAGTATTCATCAGGTCAGCATTCATCAGGTCATCATTCATCAGGTCAGTGTTCATCAGGTCAGTATTCATTCAGGTCAGCTTCATCAGGTCAGTATTCATCAGCTCAGCATTCATCAGGTCAGTATTCATCAGGTCAGTATTCATCAGGACAGCTTTCTTCAGGTCAGTATTCATTCAGGTCAATATTCATCAGGTCAGTATTCATCAGGCCAGCATTCATCAGGTCAGTATTCATCAGGTGAGTATTCATCAGGTCAGAATTCATCAGGTCAGTATTCATCAGGTGAGTATTCATCAGGTCAGCATTCATCAGGTCAGCTTTCATCAGGTCAGTATTCAACAGGTCAGCATTCATCAGGTCAGCTTCATCAGGTCAGTATTCATCAGGTCAGTAATCATCAGGTTAGCATTCATCAGGTCAGTATTCATCAGGTCAACATTCATCAGGTCAGTATTCATCAGGTCAGCATTCATCAGGTCAGCTTTCATCAGGTCAGCTTCATCAGGTCAGTATTCATCAGGTCAGTACTCATCAGGTCAGCTTTCATCAGGTCAGTATTCATTCAGGTCAGTATTCATCAGGTCAGCTTTCATCAGGTCAGCATTCATCAGGTCAGCTTCATCAGGTCAGTATTCATCAGGTCAGTATTCATCAGGTCAGTATTCATCAGCTCAGCATTCATCAGGTCAGCTTCATCAGGTCAGTATTCATTCAGGTCAGTATTCATCAGGCCAACATTAATCAGTCAGTATTCATCAGGTCAGCTTCATCAGGTCAGCATTCATCACGTCTGTATTCATCAGGTCAGCTTCATCAGGTCAGTATTCATCAGGTCAGTATTCATCAGGTCAGCATTCATCAGGTCAGCTTCATCAGGTCACCATTCAACAGGTCAGCTTCATCAGGTCAGTATTCTTCAGGTCAGCATTCATCAGGTCAGTATTTATCAGGTCAGTATTCATCAGGTCATCTTACATCAGGTCAGTATTCATTCAGGTCAGTATTCATCAGGTCAGCATTCATCAGGTCAGCATTCATAAGTTCAGTATTCATTCAGGTCAGTATTCATTCAGGTCAGTATTCATCAGGTCAGCTTCATCAGGTCAGCATTCATCAGGTCAGTATTCATTCCGGTCAGTATTCATCAGGTCAGCATTCATCAGGTCAGCATTCATCAGCTCAGCATTCATCAGGTCAGCTTCATCAGGTCAGTATTCATTCAGGTCAGTATTCATCAGGCCAACATTAATCAGTCAGTATTCATCAGGTCAGCTTCATCAGGTCAGCATTCATCAGGTCTGTATTCATCAGGTCAGCTTCACCAGGTCAGTATTCATCAGGTCAGTATTCATCAGGTCAGCATTGATCAGGTCAGTATTCATCAGGTCAGTATTCATCAGGTCAGCATTCATCAGGTCAGTATTCAACAGGTCAGCATTCATCAGGTCAGCTTCATCAGGTCAGTATTCATCAGGTCAGTAATCATCAGGTTAGCATTCATCAGGTCAGTATTCATCAGGTCAACATTCATCAGGTCAGTATTCATCAGGTGAGTATTCATCAGGTCAGAATTCATCAGGTCAGCTTCATCAGGTCAGTATTCATCAGGTCAGCATTCATCAGGTCAGCTTTCATCAGGTCAGTATTCAACAGTTCAGCATTCATCAGGTCAGCTTCATCAGGTCAGTATTCATCAGGTCAGTAATCATCAGGTTAGCATTCATCAGGTCAGTATTCATCAGGTCAGTATTCAACAGGTCAGCATTCATCAGGTCAGCTTCATCAGGTCAGTATTCATCAGGTCAGTACTCATCAGGTCAGCTTTCATCAGGTCAGTATTCATTCAGGTCAGTATTCATTAGGTCAGCATTCATCAGGTCAGCATTCATCAGTTCAGTATTCATTCAGGTCAGTATTCATTCAGGTCAGTATTCATCAGGTCAGCTTCATCAGGTCAGCATTCATCAGGTCAGTATTCATTCAGGTCAGTATTCATCAGGTCAGCATTCATCAGGTCAGTATTCATCAGGTCAGGATTCATCAGGTCACCATTCATCAGGTCATCATTCATCAGGTCAGTGTTCATCAGGTCAGTATTCATTCAGGTCAGTATTCATCAGGTCAGCATTCATCAGGTCAGCATTCATTCAGGTCAGTATTCATCAGGTCAGTATTCATCAGGTCAGCATTCATCAGGTCAGCTTCATCAGGTCAGTATTCATCAGCTCAGCATTCATCAGGTCAGTATTCATCAGGTCAGTATTCATCAGGACAGCTTTCTTCAGGTCAGTATTCATTCAGGTCAATATTCATCAGGTCAGTATTCATCAGATGAGTATTAAATCAGGATAGCATTCATTCAGGTCAGTATTCATCAGCTCAGCATTCATCAGGTGAGTATTCATCAGGTCAGAATTCATCAGGTGAGTATTCATCAGGTGAGTATTCATCAGGTCAGCATTCATTCAGGTCAGTATTCATCAGGTCAGCTTCAGCAGGTCACCATTCAACAGGTCAGCTTCATCAGGTCAGTATTCTTCAGGTCAGCATTCATCAGGTCAGTATTCATCAGGTCAGTATTCATCAGGTCATCTTACATCAGGTCAGTATTCATTCAGGTCAGTATTCATCAGGTCAGCATTCATCAGGTCAGCATTCATCAGTTCAGTATTCATTCAGGTCAGTATTCATTCAGGTCAGTATTCATCAGGTCAGCTTCATCAGGTCAGCATTCATCAGGTCAGTATTCATTCCGGTCAGTTTTCATCAGGTCAGCATTCATCAGGTCAGCATTCATCAGGTCAGTATTCATTCAGGTCAGTATTCATCAGGTCAGTATTCATCAGGTCAGTATTCATCAGGTCAGCATTCATCAGGTCAGTATTCATCAGGTCAGCATTCATCAGGTCAGCATTCATCAGGTCAGTATTCATCAGGTCAGTATTCATCAGGTCAGCTCACATCAGGTCAGTATTCATTCAGGTCAGTATTCATCAGGTCAGCTTTCATCAGGTCAGCTTCATCAGGTCAGCATTCATCAGGTCAGTATTCATTCCGGTCAGTATTCATCAGGTCAGCATTCATCAGGTCAGCATTCATCAGGTCAGTATTCATTCAGGTCAGTATTCATTCAGGTCAGTATTCATCAGGTCAGTATTCATCAGGTCAGTATTCATCAGGTCAGCATTCATCAGGTCAGCTTCATCAGGTCAGTATTCATCAGGTCAGTATTCATCAGGTCAGTATTCATCAGCTCAGCATTCATCAGGTCAGCTTCATCAGGTCAGTATTCATTCAGGTCAGTATTCATCAGGCCAACATTAATCAGTCAGTATTCATCAGGTCAGCTTCATCAGGTCAGCATTCATCTCGTCTGTATTCATCAGGTCAGCTTCATCAGGTCAGTATTCATCAGGTCAGTATTCATCAGGTCAGCATTCATCAGGTCAGCTCATCAGGTCACCATTCAACAGGTCTGCTTCATCAGGTCAGTATTCTTCAGGTCAGCATTCATCAGGTCAGCTTCATCAGGTCAGTATTCATCAGGTCAGTATTCATTCAGGTCAGTATTCATTAGGTCAGTATTCATCAGGTCAGTATTCATCAGGTCATCTTACATCAGGTCAGTATTCATTCAGGTCAGTATTCATTCAGGTCAGTATTCATCAGGTCAGCATTCATCAGGTCAGCATTCATCAGGTCAGTATTCATTCAGGTCAGTATTCATCAGGTCAGTATTCATCAGGCCAGCATTCATCAGGTCAGCATTCATCAGGTCATTAATCATTCAGGTCAGTATTCATCAGGTCCGTATTCATCAGGTCACCATTCATCAGGTCATCATTCATCAGGTCAGTGTTCATCAGGTCAGTATTCATTCAGGTCAGTATTCATCAGGTCAGCATTCATCAGGTCAGCATTCATTCAGGTCAGTATTCATCAGGTCAGTATTCATCAGGTCAGCATTCATCAGGTCAGCTTCATCAGGTCAGTATTCATCAGCTCAGCATTCATCAGGTCAGTATTCATCAGGTCAGTATTCATCAGGACAGCTTTCTTCAGGTCAGTATTCATTCAGGTCAATATTCATCAGGTCAGTATTCATCAGATGAGTATTAAATCAGGATAGCATTCATTCAGGTCAGTATTCATCAGCTCAGCATTCATCAGGTGAGTATTCATCAGGTCAGAATTCATCAGGTGAGTATTCATCAGGTGAGTATTCATCAGGTCAGCATTCATTCAGGTCAGTATTCATCAGGTCAGCTTCAGCAGGTCACCATTCAACAGGTCAGCTTCATCAGGTCAGTATTCTTCAGGTCAGCATTCATCAGGTCAGTATTCATCAGGTCAGTATTCATCAGGTCATCTTACATCAGGTCAGTATTCATTCAGGTCAGTATTCATCAGGTCAGCATTCATCAGGTCAGCATTCATCAGTTCAGTATTCATTCAGGTCAGTATTCATTCAGGTCAGTATTCATCAGGTCAGCTTCATCAGGTCAGCATTCATCAGGTCAGTATTCATTCCGGTCAGTATTCATCAGGTCAGCATTCATCAGGTCAGCATTCATCAGGTCAGTATTCATTCAGGTCAGTATTCATTCAGGTCAGTATTCATCAGGTCAGTATTCATCAGGTCAGTATTCATCAGGTCAGCATTCATCAGGTCAGTATTCATCAGGTCAGCATTCATCAGGTCAGCATTCATCAGGTCAGTATTCATCAGGTCAGTATTCATCAGGTCAGCTCACATCAGGTCAGTATTCATTCAGGTCAGTATTCATCAGGTCAGCTTTCATCAGGTCAGCTTCATCAGGTCAGCATTCATCAGGTCAGTATTCATTCCGGTCAGTATTCATCAGGTCAGCATTCATCAGGTCAGCATTCATCAGGTCAGTATTCATTCAGGTCAGTATTCATTCAGGTCAGTATTCATCAGGTCAGTATTCATCAGGTCAGTATTCATCAGGTCAGCATTCATCAGGTCAGCTTCATCAGGTCAGTATTCATCAGGTCAGTATTCATCAGGTCAGTATTCATCAGCTCAGCATTCATCAGGTCAGCTTCATCAGGTCAGTATTCATTCAGGTCAGTATTCATCAGGCCAACATTAATCAGTCAGTATTCATCAGGTCAGCTTCATCAGGTCAGCATTCATCTCGTCTGTATTCATCAGGTCAGCTTCATCAGGTCAGTATTCATCAGGTCAGTATTCATCAGGTCAGCATTCATCAGGTCAGCTCATCAGGTCACCATTCAACAGGTCAGCTTCATCAGGTCAGTATTCTTCAGGTCAGCATTCATCAGGTCAGCTTCATCAGGTCAGTATTCATCAGGTCAGTATTCATTCAGGTCAGTATTCATTAGGTCAGTATTCATCAGGTCAGTATTCATCAGGTCATCTTACATCAGGTCAGTATTCATTCAGGTCAGTATTCATCAGGTCAGCATTCATCAGGTCAGCATTCATCAGGTCAGTATTCATTCAGGTCAGTATTCATCAGGTCAGTATTCATCAGGCCAGCATTCATCAGGTCAGCATTCATCAGGTCATTAATCATTCAGGTCAGTATTCATCAGGTCCGTATTCATCAGGTCAGCATTCATCAGGTCAGCATTCATTCAGGTCAGTATTCATCAGGTCAGCATTCATCAGGTCAGCATTCATCAGGTCAGCATTCATTCAGGTCAGTATTCATCAGGTCAGCATTCATCAGGTCAGTGTTCATCAGGTCAGTATTCATTCAGGTCAGTATTCATCAGGTCAGAATTCATCAGGTCAGCATTCATCAGGTCAGCATTCATTCAGGTCAGTATTCATCAGGTCAGTATTCATCAGGTCAGCATTCATCAGGTCAGCTTCATCAGGTCACCATTCAACAGGTCAGCTTCATCAGGTCAGTATTCTTCAGGTCAGCATTCATCAGGTCAGTATTCATCAGGTCAGTATTCATCAGGTCATCTTGCATCAGGTCAGTATTCATTCAGGTCAGTATTCATCAGGTCAGCATTCATCAGGTCAGCATTCATCAGTTCAGGATTCATTCAGGTCAGTATTCATTCAGGTCAGTATTCATCAGGTCAGCTTCATCAGGTCAGCATTCATCAGGTCAGTATTCATTCCGGTCAGTATTGATCAGGTCAGCATTCATCAGGTCAGCATTCATCAGCTCAGCATTCATCAGGTCAGCTTCATCAGGTCAGTATTCATTCAGGTCAGTATTCATCAGGCCAACATTAATCAGTCAGTATTCATCAGGTCAGCTTCATCAGGTCAGCATTCATCACGTCTGTATTCATCAGGTCAGCTTCATCAGGTCAGTATTCATCAGGTCAGTATTCATCAGGTCAGCATTCATCAGGTCAGCTTCATCAGGTCACCATTCAACAGGTCAGTATTCATCAGGTCAGTATTCTTCAGGTCAGCATTCATCAGGTCAGTATTCATCAGGTCAGTATTCATCAGGTCATCTTACATCAGGTCAGTATTCATTCAGGTCAGTATTCATCAGGTCAGCTTCATCAGGTCAGCATTCATCAGGTCAGTATTCATTCCGGTCAGTATTCATCAGGTCAGCATTCATCAGGTCAGCATTCATCAGGTCAGTATTCATTCAGGTCAGTATTCATCAGGTCAGTATTCATCAGGTCAGTATTCATCAGGTCAGCATTCATCAGGTCAGTATTCATCAGGTCAGCATTCATCAGGTCAGCAGTCATCAGGTCAGTATTCATCAGGTCAGTATTCATCAGGTCAGCTCACATCAGGTCAGTATTCATTCAGGTCAGTATTCATCAGGTCAGCTTTCATCAGGTCAGCATTCATTCAGGTCAGTATTCATCTGGTCAGTATTCATCAGGTCAGCATTCATCAGGTCAGCTTCATCAGGTCAGTATTCATCAGGTCAGTATTCATCAGGTCAGTATTCATCAGCTCAGCATTCATCAGGTCAGCTTCATCAGGTCAGTATTCATTCAGGTCAGTATTCATCAGGCCAACATTAATCAGTCAGTATTCATCAGGGCAGCTTCATCAGGTCAGCATTCATCTCGTCTGTATTCATCAGGTCAGCTTCATCAGGTCAGTATTCATCAGGTCAGTATTCATCAGGTCAGCATTCATCAGGTCAGCTCATCAGGTCACCATTCAACAGGTCAGCTTCATCAGGTCAGTATTCTTCAGGTCAGCATTCATCAGGTCAGCTTCATCAGGTCAGTATTCATCAGGTCAGTATTCATTCAGGTCAGTATTCATTAGGTCAGTATTCATCAGGTCAGTATTCATCAGGTCATCTTACATCAGGTCAGTATTCATTCAGGTCAGTATTCATCAGGTCAGCATTCATCAGGTCAGCATTCATCAGGTCAGTATTCATTCAGGTCAGTATTCATCAGGTCAGTATTCATCAGGCCAGCATTCATCAGGTCAGCATTCATTCAGGTCAGTATTCATCAGGTCAGCATTCATCAGGTCAGCATTCACCAGGTCAGTATTCATTCAGTTCCGTATTCATCAGGTCACCATTCATCAGGTCATCATTCATCAGGTCAGTGTTCATCAGGTCAGTATTCATTCAGGTCAGTATTCATCAGGTCAGAATTCATCAGGTCAGCATTCCTCAGGTCAGCATTCATTCAGGTCAGTATTCATCAGGTCAGTATTCATCAGGTCAGCATTCATCAGGTCAGCTTCATCAGGTCAGTATTCATCAGGTCAGTATTCATCAGGTCAGTATTCATCAGCTCAGCATTCATCAGGTCAGCTTCATCAGGTCAGTATTCATCAGGTCAGTATTCATCAGGTCAGTCTTCATTCATGTCAGTATTCATTCAGGTCAGTATTCATCAGGTCAGCATTCATCAGGTCAGTCTTCATTCAGGTCAGTATTCATTCAGGTCAGTATTCATCAGGTCAGTATTCATCAGGCTAGCATTCATCAGGTCAGCATTCATCAGGTCATTAATCATTCAGGTCAGTATTCATCAGCTCAGTATTCATCAGGTCAGTATTCATCAGGTCAGCATTCATCAGGTCAGTATTCATTCAGGTCAGTATTCATCAGGTCAGCATTCATCAGGTCAGCATTCATCAGGTCAGTATTCATTCAGGTCAATATTCATCAGGTCAGCATTCATCAGGTCAGCATTCATCAGGTCAGTGTTCATCAGGTCAGTATTCATCAGGTAAGCATTCATCAGGTCAGTATTCATTCAGGTCAGTATTCATCAGGTCAGAATTCATCAGGTCAGCATTCATCAGGTTAGCATTCATTCAGGTCAGTATTCATCAGGTCAGTATTCATCAGCTCAGCATTCATCAGGTCAGCTTCATCAGGTCAGTATTCATTCAGGTCAGTATTCATCAGGCCAACATTAATCAGTCAGTATTCATCAGGTCAGCTTCATCAGGTCAACATTCATCTCGTCTGTATTCATCAGGTCAGCTTCATCAGGTCAGTATTCATCAGGTCAGTATTCATCAGGTCAGCTTTCATCAGGTCAGCTTCATCAGGTCAGCATTCATCAGGTCAGTATTCATTCCGGTCAGTATTCATCAGGTCAGCATTCATCAGGTCAGCATTCATCAGGTCAGTATTCATTCAGGTCAGTATTCATCAGGTCAGTATTCATCAGGTCAGTATTCATCAGGTCAGCATTCATCAGGTCAGCTTCATCAGGTCAGTATTCATCAGGTCAGTATTCATCAGGTCAGTATTCATCAGCTCAGCATTCATCAGGTCAGCTTCATCAGGTCAGTATTCATTCAGGTCAGTATTCATCAGGCCAACATTAATCAGTCAGTATTCATCAGGTCAGCTTCATCAGGTCAGCATTCATCTCGTCTGTATTCATCAGGTCAGCTTCATCAGGTCAGTATTCATCAGGTCAGTATTCATCAGGTCAGCATTCATCAGGTCAGCTCATCAGGTCACCATTCAACAGGTCAGCTTCATCAGGTCAGTATTCTTCAGGTCAGCATTCATCAGGTCAGCTTCATCAGGTCAGTATTCATCAGGTCAGTATTCATTCAGGTCAGTATTCATTAGGTCAGTATTCATCAGGTCAGTATTCATCAGGTCATCTTACATCAGGTCAGTATTCATTCAGGTCAGTATTCATCAGGTCAGCATTCATCAGGTCAGCATTCATCAGGTCAGTATTCATTCAGGTCAGTATTCATCAGGTCAGTATTCATCAGGCCAGCATTCATCAGGTCAGCATTCATCAGGTCATGAATCATTCAGGTCAGTATTCATCAGGTCCGTATTCATCAGGTCAGCATTCATCAGGTCAGCATTCATTCAGGTCAGTATTCATCAGGTCAGCATTCATCAGGTCAGCATTCATCAGGTCAGCATTCATTCAGGTCAGTATTCATCAGGTCAGCATTCATCAGGTCAGTGTTCATCAGGTCAGTATTCATTCAGGTCAGTATTCATCAGGTCAGAATTCATCAGGTCAGCATTCATCAGGTCAGCATTCATTCAGGTCAGTATTCATCAGGTCAGTATTCATCAGGTCAGCATTCATCAGGTCAGCTTCATCAGGTCACCATTCAACAGGTCAGCTTCATCAGGTCAGTATTCTTCAGGTCAGCATTCATCAGGTCAGTATTCATCAGGTCAGTATTCATCAGGTCATCTTACATCAGGTCAGTATTCATTCAGGTCAGTATTCATCAGGTCAGCATTCATCAGGTCAGCATTCATCAGTTCAGGATTCATTCAGGTCAGTATTCATTCAGGTCAGTATTCATCAGGTCAGCTTCATCAGGTCAGCATTCATCAGGTCAGTATTCATTCCGGTCAGTATTGATCAGGTCAGCATTCATCAGGTCAGCATTCATCAGCTCAGCATTCATCAGGTCAGCTTCATCAGGTCAGTATTCATTCAGGTCAGTATTCATCAGGCCAACATTAATCAGTCAGTATTCATCAGGTCAGCTTCATCAGGTCAGCATTCATCACGTCTGTATTCATCAGGTCAGCTTCATCAGGTCAGTATTCATCAGGTCAGTATTCATCAGGTCAGCATTCATCAGGTCAGCTTCATCAGGTCACCATTCAACAGGTCAGTATTCATCAGGTCAGTATTCTTCAGGTCAGCATTCATCAGGTCTGTATTCATCAGGTCAGTATTCATCAGGTCATCTTACATCAGGTCAGTATTCATTCAGGTCAGTATTCATCAGGTCAGCTTCATCAGGTCAGCATTCATCAGGTCAGTATTCATTCCGGTCAGTATTCATCAGGTCAGCATTCATCAGGTCAGCATTCATCAGGTCAGTATTCATTCAGGTCAGTATTCATCAGGTCAGTATTCATCAGGTCAGTATTCATCAGGTCAGCATTCATCAGGTCAGTATTCATCAGGTCAGCATTCATCAGGTCAGCAGTCATCAGGTCAGTATTCATCAGGTCAGTATTCATCAGGTCAGCTCACATCAGGTCAGTATTCATTCAGGTCAGTATTCATCAGGTCAGCTTTCATCAGGTCAGCATTCATTCAGGTCAGTATTCATCTGGTCAGTATTCATCAGGTCAGCATTCATCAGGTCAGCTTCATCAGGTCAGTATTCATCAGGTCAGTATTCATCAGGTCAGTATTCATCAGCTCAGCATTCATCAGGTCAGCTTCATCAGGTCAGTATTCATTCAGGTCAGTATTCATCAGGCCAACATTAATCAGTCAGTATTCATCAGGTCAGCTTCATCAGGTCAGCATTCATCTCGTCTGTATTCATCAGGTCAGCTTCATCAGGTCAGTATTCATCAGGTCAGTATTCATCAGGTCAGCATTCATCAGGTCAGCTAATCAGGTCACCATTCAACAGGTCAGCTTCATCAGGTCAGTATTCTTCAGGTCAGCATTCATCAGGTCAGCTTCATCAGGTCAGTATTCATCAGGTCAGTATTCATTCAGGTCAGTATTCATTAGGTCAGTATTCATCAGGTCAGTATTCATCAGGTCATCTTACATCAGGTCAGTATTCATTCAGGTCAGTATTCATCAGGTCAGCATTCATCAGGTCAGCATTCATCAGGTCAGTATTCATTCAGGTCAGTATTCATCAGGTCAGTATTCATCAGGCCAGCATTCATCAGGTCAGCATTCATTCAGGTCAGTATTCATCAGGTCAGCATTCATCAGGTCAGCATTCACCAGGTCAGTATTCATTCAGTTCCGTATTCATCAGGTCACCATTCATCAGGTCATCATTCATCAGGTCAGTGTTCATCAGGTCAGTATTCATTCAGGTCAGTATTCATCAGGTCAGAATTCATCAGGTCAGCATTCCTCAGGTCAGCATTCATTCAGGTCAGTATTCATCAGGTCAGTATTCATCAGGTCAGCATTCATCAGGTCAGCTTCATCAGGTCAGTATTCATCAGGTCAGTATTCATCAGGTCAGTATTCATCAGCTCAGCATTCATCAGGTCAGCTTCATCAGGTCAGTATTCATCAGGTCAGTATTCATCAGGTCAGTCTTCATTCATGTCAGTATTCATTCAGGTCAGTATTCATCAGGTCAGCATTCATCAGGTCAGTCTTCATTCAGGTCAGTATTCATTCAGGTCAGTATTCATCAGGTCAGTATTCATCAGGCTAGCATTCATCAGGTCAGCATTCATCAGGTCATTAATCATTCAGGTCAGTATTAATCAGCTCAGTATTCATCAGGTCAGTATTCATCAGGTCAGCATTCATCAGGTCAGTATTCATTCAGGTCAGTATTCATCAGGTCAGCATTCATCAGGTCAGCATTCATCAGGTCAGTATTCATTCAGGTCAATATTCATCAGGTCAGCATTCATCAGGTCAGCATTCATCAGGTCAGTGTTCATCAGGTCAGTATTCATCAGGTAAGCATTCATCAGGTCAGTATTCATTCAGGTCAGTATTCATCAGGTCAGAATTCATCAGGTCAGCATTCATCAGGTTAGCATTCATTCAGGTCAGTATTCATCAGGTCAGTATTCATCAGGTCAGCATTCATCAGGTCAGCTTCATCAGGTCAGTATTCATCAGCTCGGCATTCATCAGGTCAGTATTCATCAGGTCAGTATTCATCAGGTCAGTATTCAGCAGATCAGCTTTCATCAGGTCAGTATTCATTCAGGTCAATATTCATCAGGTCAGTATTCAATCAGGATAGCATTCATTCAGGTCAGTATTCATCAGGCCAGCATTCATCAGGCCAGCATTCATCAGGTCAGTATTCATCAGGTCAGTATTCATCAGGTCAGCTTCATCAGGTCAGCATTCATCAGGTCTGTATTCATCAGGTCAGCTTCACCAGGTCAGTATTCATCAGGTCAGTATTCATCAGGTCAGCATTGATCAGGTCAGTATTCATCAGGGCAGTATTCATCATGTCAGCATTCATCAGGTGAGTATTCATCAGGTCAGTATTCATCAGGTCAGTATTCATTCAGGTCAGTATTCATCAGGTGAGTATTCATCAGGACAGCTTTCTTCAGGTCAGTATTCATTCAGGTCAATATTCATCAGGTCAGTATTCATCAGATGAGTATTCAATCAGGATAGCATTCATTCAGGTCAGTATTCATCAGGCCAGCATTCATCAGGCCAGCATTCATCAGGTCAGTATTCATCAGCTGAGTATTCATCAGGTCAGAATTCATCAGGTCAGTATTCATCAGGTGAGTATTCATCAGGTCAGCATTCATCAGGTCAGCTTTCATCAGGTCAGTATTCAACAGGTCAGCATTCATCAGGTCAGTATTCATCAGGTCAGCATTCATCAGGTCAGCTTTCATCAGGTCAGCTTCATCAGGTCAGTATTCATCAGGTCAGTATTCATCAGGTGAGTATTCATCAGGTCAGCATTCATCAGGTCAACATTCATCAGGTCAGCATTCCTCAGGTCAGCATTCATTCAGGTCAGTATTCATCAGGTCAGTATTCATCAGGTCAGCATTCATCAGGTCAGCTTCATCAGGTCAGTATTCATCAGGTCAGTATTCATCAGGTCAGTATTCATCAGCTCAGCATTCATCAGGTCAGCTTCATCAGGTCAGTATTCATCAGGTCAGTATTCATCAGGTCAGTCTTCATTCATGTCAGTATTCATTCAGGTCAGTATTCATCAGGTCAGCATTCATCAGGTCAGTCTTCATTCAGGTCAGTATTCATTCAGGTCAGTATTCATCAGGTCAGTATTCATCAGGCTAGCATTCATCAGGTCAGCATTCATCAGGTCATTAATCATTCAGGTCAGTATTCATCAGCTCAGTATTCATCAGGTCAGTATTCATCAGGTCAGCATTCATCAGGTCAGTATTCATTCAGGTCAGTATTCATCAGGTCAGCATTCATCAGGTCAGCATTCATCAGGTCAGTATTCATTCAGGTCAATATTCATCAGGTCAGCATTCATCAGGTCAGCATTCATCAGGTCAGTGTTCATCAGGTCAGTATTCATCAGGTAAGCATTCATCAGGTCAGTATTCATTCAGGTCAGTATTCATCAGGTCAGAATTCATCAGGTCAGCATTCATCAGGTTAGCATTCATTCAGGTCAGTATTCATCAGGTCAGTATTCATCAGGTCAGCATTCATCAGGTCAGCTTCATCAGGTCAGTATTCATCAGCTCGGCATTCATCAGGTCAGTATTCATCAGGTCAGTATTCATCAGGTCAGTATTCATCAGATCAGCTTTCATCAGGTCAGTATTCATTCAGGTCAATATTCATCAGGTCAGTATTCAATCAGGATAGCATTCATTCAGGTCAGTATTCATCAGGCCAGCATTCATCAGGCCAGCATTCATCAGGTCAGTATTCATCAGGTCAGTATTCATCAGGTCAGCTTCATCAGGTCAGCATTCATCAGGTATGTATTCATCAGGTCTGCTTCACCAGGTCAGTATTCATCAGGGCAGTATTCATCATGTCAGCATTCATCAGGTGAGTATTCATCAGGTCAGTATTCATCAGGTCAGTATTCATTCAGGTCAGTATTCATCAGGTGAGTATTCATCAGGACAGCTTTCTTCAGGTCAGTATTCATTCAGGTCAATATTCATCAGGTCAGTATTCATCAGATGAGTATTCAATCAGGATAGCATTCATTCAGGTCAGTATTCATCAGGCCAGCATTCATCAGGCCAGCATTCATCAGGTCAGTATTCATCAGGTGAGTATTCATCAGGTCAGAATTCATCAGGTCAGTATTCATCAGGTGAGTATTCATCAGGTCAGCATTCTTCAGGTCAGCTTTCATCAGGTCAGTATTCAACAGGTCAGCATTCATCAGGTCAGCTTCATCAGGTCAGTATTCATCAGGTCAGTAATCATCAGGTTAGCATTCATCAGGTCAGTATTCATCAGGTCAACATTCATCAGGTCAGTATTCATCAGGTCAGCATTCATCAGGTCAGCTTTCATCAGGTCAGCTTCATCAGGTCAGTATTCATCAGGTCAGTACTCATCAGGTCAGCTTTCATCAGGTCAGTATTCATTCAGGTCAGTATTCATCAGGTCAGCTTTCATCAGGTCAGCATTCATCAGGTCAGCTTCATCAGGTCAGTATTCATCAGGTCAGTATTCATCAGGTCAGTATTCATCAGCTCAGCATTCATCAGGTCAGCTTCATCAGGTCAGTATTCATTCAGGTCAGTATTCATCAGGCCAACATTAATCAGTCAGTATTCATCAGGTCAGCTTCATCAGGTCAGCATTCATCACGTCTGTATTCATCAGGTCAGCTTCATCAGGTCAGTATTCATCAGGTCAGTATTCATCAGGTCAGCATTCATCAGGTCAGCTTCATCAGGTGACCATTCAACAGGTCAGCTTCATCAGGTCAGTATTCTTCAGGTCAGCATTCATCAGGTCAGCTTCATCAGGTCAGTATTCATCAGGTCAGTATTCATTCAGGTCAGTATTCATTAGGTCAGTATTCATCAGGTCAGTATTCATCAGGTCATCTTACATCAGGTCAGTATTCATTCAGGTCAGTATTCATCAGGTCAGCATTCATCAGGTCAGCATTCATCAGTTCAGTATTCATTCAGGTCAGTATTCATTCAGGTCAGTATTCATCAGGTCAGCTTCATCAGGTCAGCATTCATCAGGTCAGTATTCATTCCGGTCAGTATTCATCAGGTCAGCATTCATCAGGTCAGCATTCATCAGGTCAGTATTCATTCAGGTCAGTATTCATCAGGTCAGTATTCATCAGGTCAGTATTCATCAGGTCAGCATTCATCAGGTCATTATTCATCAGGTCAGCATTCATCAGGTCAGCATTCATCAGGTCAGTATTCATCAGGTCAGTATTCATCAGGTCAGCTCACATCAGGTGAGTATTCATTCAGGTCAGTATTCATCAGGTCAGCCTTCATCAGGTCAGCATTCATTCAGGTCAGTATTCATCTGGTCAGTATTCATCAGGTCAGCATTCATCAGGTCAGCTTCATCAGGTCAGTATTCATCAGGTCAGTATTCATCAGGTCAGTATTCATCAGCTCAGCATTCATCAGGTCAGCTTCATCAGGTCAGTATTCATTCAGGTCAGTATTCATCAGGCCAACATTAATCAGTCAGTATTCATCAGGTCAGCTTCATCAGGTCAGCATTCATCACGTCTGTATTCATCAGGTCAGCTTCATCAGGTCAGTATTCATCAGGTCAGTATTCATCAGGTCAGCATTCATCAGGTCAGCTTCATCAGGTCACCATTCAACAGGTCAGCTTCATCAGGTCAGTATTCTTCAGGTCAGCATTCATCAGGTCAGCTTCATCAGGTCAGTATTCATCAGGTGAGTATTCATTCAGGTCAGTATTCATTAGGTCAGTATTCATCAGGTCAGTATTCATCAGGTCATCTTACATCAGGTCAGTATTCATTCAGGTCAGTATTCATCAGGTCAGCATTCATCAGGTCAGCATTCATCAGGTCAGTATTCATTCAGGTCAGTATTCATCAGGTCAGTATTCATCAGGCCAGCATTCATCAGGTCAGCATTCATCAGGTCATTAATCATTCAGGTCAGTATTCATCAGGTCCGTATTCATCAGGCCAACATTAATCAGTCAGTATTCATCAGGTCAGCTTCATCAGGTCAGCATTCATCACGTCTGTATTCATCAGGTCAGCTTCATCAGGTCAGTATTCATCAGGTCAGTATTCATCAGGTCAGCATTCATCAGGTCAGCTTCATCAGGTCACCATTCAACAGGTCAGCTTCATCAGGTCAGTATTCTTCAGGTCAGCATTCATCAGGTCAGCTTCATCAGGTCAGTATTCATCAGGTGAGTATTCATTCAGGTCAGTATTCATTAGGTCAGTATTCATCAGGTCAGTATTCATCAGGTCATCTTACATCAGGTCAGTATTCATTCAGGTCAGTATTCATCAGGTCAGCATTCATCAGGTCAGCATTCATCAGGTCAGTATTCATTCAGGTCAGTATTCATCAGGTCAGTATTCATCAGGCCAGCATTCATCAGGTCAGCATTCATCAGGTCATTAATCATTCAGGTCAGTATTCATCAGGTCCGTATTCATCAGGTCAGCATTCATCAGGTCAGCATTCATTCAGGTCAGTATTCATCAGGTCAGCATTCATCAGGTCAGCATTCACCAGGTCAGTATTCATTCAGTTCAGTATTCATCAGGTCACCATTCATCAGGTCATCATTCATCAGGTCAGTGTTCATCAGGTCAGTATTCATTCAGGTCAGTATTCATCAGGTCAGAATTCATCAGGTCAGCATTCATCAGGTCAGCATTCATTCAGGTCAGTATTCATCAGGTCAGTATTCATCAGGTCAGCATTCATCAGGTCAGCTTCATCAGGTCAGTATTCATCAGGTCAGTATTCATCAGGTCAGTATTCATCAGCTCAGCATTCATCAGGTCAGCTTCATCAGGTCAGTATTCATCAGGTCAGTATTCATCAAGTCAGTCTTCATTCATGTCAGTATTCATTCAGGTCAGTATTCATCAGGTCAGCATTCATCAGGTCATTAATCATTCAGGTCAGTATTCATCAGCCCAGTATTCATCAGGTCAGTATTCATCAGGTCAGCATTCATCAGGTCAGTATTCATTCAGGTCAGTATTCATCAGGTCAGCATTCATCAGGTCAGCATTCATCAGGTCAGTATTCATTCAGGTCAATATTCATCAGGTCAGCATTCATCAGGTCAGCATTCATCAGGTCAGTGTTCATCAGGTCAGTATTCATTCAGGTCAGTATTCATCAGGTCAGTATTCATCAGGTCAGCATTCATCAGGTCAGTATTCATCAGGTCAGCATTCACCAGGTCAGTATTCATTCAGTTCAGTATTCATCAGGTCACCATTCATCAGGTCAGCATTCATCAGGTCAGTATTCATTCAGGTCAGTATTCATCAGGTCAGAATTCATCAGGTCAGCATTCATCAGGTTAGCATCATTCAGGTCAGTATTCATCAGGTCAGTATTCATCAGGTCAGCATTCAATAGGTCAGCTTCATCAGGTCAGTATTCATCAGCTCGGCATTCATCAGGTCAGTATTCATCAGGTCAGTATTCATCAGGTCAGTATTCATCAGGTCAGCTTCATCAGGCCAGCATTCATCAGGTCAGTATTCATCAGGTCAGTATTCATCAGGTCAGCTTCATCAGGTCAGCATTCATCAGGTCTGTATTCATCAGGTCAGCATTGATCAGGTCAGTATTCATCAGGGCAGTATTCATCATGTCAGCATTCATCAGGTCAGCTTCATCAGGTCAGTATTCATCAGGTCAGCATTCATTAGGTCAGCATTCATTCAGGTCAGTATTCATCAGGTAAGTATTCATTCAGGTCAGTATTCATTAGGTCAGTATTCATCAGGTCAGCATTCATCAGGTCAGCTTTCATCAGGTCAGTATTCATCAGGTCAGTATTCATCAGGTCAGCATTCATCAGGTCAGTATTCATCAGGTCAGTAATCATCAGGTTTGCTTTCATCAGGTCAGTATTCATCAGGTCAACATTCATCAGGTCTGCTTTCAACAGGTCAGCTTCAGCAGATCAGTATTCAGCAGGTCAGTATTCATCAGGTCAGCTGACATCAGGTCAGTATTCATTCAGGTCAGTATTCATTCAGGTCAACATTCATCAGGTCAGCATTCATCAGGTCAGCATTCATCAGGTCAGTATTCATTCAGGTCAGTATTCATCAGGTCAGTATTCATCAGGTCAGCTTCATCAGGTCAGTATTCATTCAGGTCAGTATTCATCAGGTCAGCATTTATTAGGTCAGTATTCATTCAAGTCAGTATTCATTCAGGTCAGTATTCATCAGGTCAGTATTCATCAGGTCAGCATTCATCAGGTCAGTAATCATCAGGTCAGTATTCATCAGGTCAGCTCACATCAGGTCAGTATTCATTCAGGTCAGTATTCATCAGGTCAGCTTTCATCAGGTCAGCATTCATTCAGGTCAGTATTCATCAGGTCAGCATTCATCAGGTCAGCTTCATCAGGTCAGTATTCATCAGGTCAGTATTCATCAGGTCAGCATTCATCAGATCTGTATTCATCAGGTCAGCTTCATCAGGTCAGTATTCATCAGGTCAGCATTCATCAGGTCAGCATTCATCAGGTCAGCTTCATCAGGTCACCATTCAACAGGTCAGCTTCATCAGGTCAGTATTCATCAGGTCAGCATTCATCAGGTCAGCTTCATCAGGCCAGTATTCATCAGGTCAGTATTCATTCAGGTCAGTATTCATTAGGTCAGTATTCATCAGGTCAATATTCATCAGGTCAGCTTTTTCAGGTCAGCCATCATCAGGTCTGTGTTCATCAGGTCAGTATTCATCAGGACAGGATTCATCAGGTCAGCATTCATCAGGTCAGCTTCATCAGGTCAGTATTCATCAGGTCAGCATTCATCAGGTCAGCATTCATCAGGTCAGTATTCATCAGGTCAGTATTCATTCAGGCCAGTATTCATTAGGTCAGTATTCATCAGGTCAGCATTCATCAGGTGCGTATTCATCAGGTCAGTATTCATCAGGTGAGTACTCATCAGGTCAGTATTCATCAGGTCAGTTTTCATCAGGTCATCATTCATCAGATCAGCTTCATCAGGTCAGCATTCATCAGGTCAGCATTCATCAGGTCAGCATTCATAAGATCAGCTTCATCAGGTCAGTATTCATCAGGTCAGTAATCATCAGGTCAGCATTCATCAGGTCAGCTTTCATCAGGTCAGCTTCATCAGGTCAGTATTCATCAGGTCAGTATTCATCAGGTCATCTTACATCAGGTCAGTATTCATTCACGTCAGTATTCATCAGGTCAGCATTCATCAGGTCAGCATTCATCAGGTCAATATTCATTCAGGTCAGTATTCATCAGGTCACCATTCAACAGGTCAGATTCATCAGGTCAGTATTCATCAGGTCAGCATTCATCAGGTCAGCTTCATCAGGTCAGTGTTCATCAGGTCAGTATTCATTCAGGTCAGTATTCATTAGGTCAGTGTTCATCAGGTCAGTATTCATCAGGTCAGCTTTTTCAGGTCAGAATTCATCAGGTCTGTGTTCATCAGGTCAGTATTCATCAGGACAGGATTCATCAGGTCAGCATTCATCAGGTCAGCTTCATCAGGTCAGCATTCATCAGGTCTGCATTCATCAGGTCAGCATTCATCAGGTCAGTATTCATCAGGTCAGTATTCATTCAGGCCAGTATTCATTAGGTCAGTATTCATCAGGTCAGCATTCATCAGGTGAGTATTCATCAGGTCAGTATTCATCAGGTCAGCATTCATCAGATCAGCTTCATCAGGTCAGTATTCATCAGGTCAGTATTCATCAGGTCAGCATTCATCAGGTCATCTTACATCAGGTCAGTATTCATTCAGGTCAGTATTCATCAGGTCAGCATTCATCAGGTCAGTATTCATCAGGTCACCATTCATCAGGTCATCATTGATCAGGTCAGTGTTCATCAGGTCAGTATTCATTCAGGTCAGTATTCATTCAGGTCAGTATTCATCAGGTCAGTATTCATCAGGTCAGTATTCATCAGGTCATCTTACATCAGGTCAGTATTCATTCAGGTCAGTATTCATCAGGTCAGCATTCATCAGGTCAGCATTCATCAGGTCAGTATTCATTCAGGTCAGTATTCATCAGGTCAGTATTCATCAGGCCAGCATTCATCAGGTCAGCAATCATCAGGTCAGCATTCATTCAGGTCAGTATTCATCAGGTCAGCATTCATCAGGTCAGCATTCATCAGGTTAGCATTCACCAGGTCAGTATTCATTCAGTTCAGTATTCATCAGGTCACCATTCATCAGGTCATCATTGATCAGGTCAGTGTTCATCAGGTCAGTATTCATTCAGGTCAGTATTCATCAGGTCAGTATTCATCAGGTCAGCATTCATCAGGTCAGCATTCATTCAGGTCAGTATTCATCAGGTCAGTATTCATCAGGTCAGCATTCATCAGGTCAGTATTCATTCAGTTCAGTATTCATCAGGTCACCATTCATCAGGTCAGTATTCATTCAGTTCAGTGTTCATCAGGTCAGTATTCATTCAGATCAGTATTCATCAGGTCAGTATTCATCAGGTCAGCATTCATCAGGTCAGCATTCATGCAGGTCAGTATTCATCAGGCCAGCATTCACCAGGTCAGTATTCATTCAGTTCAGTATTCATCGGGTCACCATTCATCAGGTCATCATTCATCAGGTCAGTGTTCATCAGGTCAGTATTCATTCAGGTCAGTATTCATCAGGTCAGTATTCATCAGGTCAGCATTCATTAGGTCAGCATTCATTCAGGTCAGTATTCATCAGGTCAGTATTCATCAGGTCAGCATTCATCAGGTCAGCTTCATCAGGTCAGTATTCATCAGCTCAGCATTCATCAGGTCAGTATTCGTCAGGTCAGTATTCATCACGTCAGCTTTCATCAGGTCAGTCTTCATTCAGGTCAATATTCATCAGGTCAGTATTCATCAGATGAGTATTCAATCAGGTCAGAATTCATCAGGTCAGTATTCATCAGGTCAGCATTCATCAGGTCAGCTTCATCAGGTCACCATTCAACAGGTCAGCTTCATCAGGTCAGTATTCTTCAGGTCAGCATTCATCAGGTCAGCTTCATCAGGTCAGTATTCATCAGGTCAGTATTCATTCAGGTCAGTATTCATTGGGTCAGTATTCATCAGGTCAGTATTCATCAGGTCATCTTACATCAGGTCAGTATTCATTCAGGTCAGTATTCATCAGGTCAGCATTCATCAGGTCAGCATTCATCAGGTCAGTATTCATTCAGGTCAGTATTCATCAGGTCAGTATTCATCAGGCCAGCATTCATCAGGTCAGCATTCATCAGGTCATTAATCATTCAGGTCAGTATTCATCAGGTCCGTATTCATCAGGTCAGCATTCATCAGGCCAGCATTCATTCAGGTCAGTATTCATCAGGTCAGCATTCATCAGGTCAGCATTCACCAGGTCAGTATTCATTCAGTTCAGTATTCATCAGGTCACCATTCATCAGGTCATCATTCATCAGGTCAGTGTTCATCAGGTCAGTATTCATTCAGGTCAGTATTCATCAGGTCAGAATTCATCAGGTCAGCATTCATCAGGTCAGCATTCATTCAGGTCAGTATTCATCAAGTCAGCATTTATTAGGTCAGTATTCATTCAGGTCAGTATTCATCAGGTCAGTATTCATCAGGTCAGCATTCATCAGGTCAGCTTCATCAGGTCAGTATTCATCAGGTCAGTATTCATCAGGTCAGTATTCATCAGCTCAGCATTCATCAGGTCAGCTTCATCAGGTCAGTATTCATCAGGTCAGTATTCATCAGGTCAGTCTTCATTCATGTCAGTATTCATTCAGGTCAGTATTCATCAGGTCAGCATTCATCAGGTCAGTCTTCATTCAGGTCAGTATTCATTCAGGTCAGTATTCATCAGATCAGTATTCATCAGGCTAGCATTCATCAGGTCAGCATTCATCAGGTCATTAATCGTTCAGGTCAGTATTCATCAGCTCAGTATTCATCAGGTCAGTATTCATCAGGTCAGCATTCATCAGGACAGTATTCATTCAGGTCAATATTCATCAGGTCAGCATTCATCAGGTCAGCATTCATCAGGTCAGTGTTCATCAGGTCAGTATTCATCAGGTAAGCATTCATCAGGTCAGTATTCATTCAGGTCAGTATTCATCAGGTCAGAATTCATCAGGTCAGCATTCATCAGGTGAGCATTCATTCAGGTCAGTATTCATCAGGTCAGTATTCATCAGGTCAGCATTCATCAGGTCAGCTTCATCAGGTCAGTATTCATCAGCTCGGCATTCATCAGGTCAGTATTCATTCAGGTCAATATTCATCAGGTCAGTATTCAATCAGGATAGCATTCATTCAGGTCAGTATTCATCAGGCCAGCATTCATCAGGTCAGCATTCATCAGGCCAGCATTCATCAGGTCAGTATTCATCAGGTCAGTATTCATCAGGTCAGCTTCATCAGGTCAGCATTCATCAGGTCTGTATTCATCAGGTCAGCATTAATCAGGTCAGTATTCATCAGGGCAGTATTCATCATGTCAGCATTCATCAGGTCAGCTTCATCAGGTCAGTATTCATCAGGTCAGCATTCATTAGGTCAGCATTCATTCAGGTCAGTATTCATCAGGTAAGTATTCGTTCAGGTCAGTATTCATTAGGTCAGTATTCATCAGGTCAGCATTCATCAGGTGAGTATTCATCAGGTCAGTAATCATCAGGTCAGTATTCATTCAGGTCAGTATTCATCAGGTGAGTATTCATCAGGTCAGTATTCATCAGGTGAGTATTCATCAGGTCTTTATTCATCAGGTCAGCATTCATCAGGTCAGCTTTCATCAGGTCAGTATTCATCAGGTCAGCATTCATCAGGTCAGCTTCATCAGGTCAGTATTCATCAGGTCAGTAATCATCAGGTTAGCATTCATCAGGTCAGTATTCATCAGGTCAACATTCATCAGGTCAGTATTCATCAGGTCAGCATTCATCAGGTCTGCTTTCAACAGGTCAGCTTCAGCAGATCAGTATTCAGCAGGTCAGTATTCATCAGGTCAGCTGACATCAGGTCAGTATTCATTCAGGTCAGTATTCATCAGGTCAGCATTCATCAGGTCTGTATTCATCAGGTCAGCTTCATCAGGTCAGTATTCATCAGGTCAGCATTCATCAGGTCAGCATTCATCAGGTCAGCTTCATCAGGTCACCATTCAACAGGTCAGCTTCATCAGGTCAGTATTCATCAGGTCAGCATTCATCAGGTCATCTTACATCAGGTCAGTATTCATTCAGGTCAGTATTCATCAGGTCAGCATTCATCAGGTCAGTATTCATCAGGTCACCATTCATCAGGTCATCATTGATCAGGTCAGTGTTCATCAGGTCAGTATTCATTCAGGTCAGTATTCATTCAGGTCAGTATTCATCAGGTCAGTATTCATCAGGTCAGTATTCATCAGGTCATCTTACATCAGGTCAGTATTCATTCAGGTCAGTATTCATCAGGTCAGCATTCATCAGGTCAGCATTCATCAGGTCAGTATTCATTCAGGTCAGTATTCATCAGGTCAGTATTCATCAGGCCAGCATTCATCAGGTCAGCAATCATCAGGTCAGCATTCATTCAGGTCAGTATTCATCAGGTCAGCATTCATCAGGTCAGCATTCATCAGGTCAGCATTCACCAGGTCAGTATTCATTCAGTTCAGTATTCATCAGGTCACCATTCATCAGGTCATCATTGATCAGGTCAGTGTTCATCAGGTCAGTATTCATTCAGGTCAGTATTCATCAGGTCAGTATTCATCAGGTCAGCATTCATCAGGTCAGCATTCATTCAGGTCAGTATTCATCAGGTCAGTATTCATCAGGTCAGCATTCATCAGGTCAGTATTCATTCAGTTCAGTATTCATCAGGTCACCATTCATCAGGTCAGTATTCATTCAGTTCAGTGTTCATCAGGTCAGTATTCATTCAGATCAGTATTCATCAGGTCAGTATTCATCAGGTCAGCATTCATCAGGTCAGCATTCATGCAGGTCAGTATTCATCAGGCCAGCATTCACCAGGTCAGTATTCATTCAGTTCAGTATTCATCGGGTCACCATTCATCAGGTCATCATTCATCAGGTCAGTGTTCATCAGGTCAGTATTCATTCAGGTCAGTATTCATCAGGTCAGTATTCATCAGGTCAGCATTCATTAGGTCAGCATTCATTCAGGTCAGTATTCATCAGGTCAGTATTCATCAGGTCAGCATTCATCAGGTCAGCTTCATCAGGTCAGTATTCATCAGCTCAGCATTCATCAGGTCAGTATTCGTCAGGTCAGTATTCATCACGTCAGCTTTCATCAGGTCAGTCTTCATTCAGGTCAATATTCATCAGGTCAGTATTCATCAGATGAGTATTCAATCAGGTCAGAATTCATCAGGTCAGTATTCATCAGGTCAGTATTCATCAGGTCAGCTTCATCAGGTCAGCATTCATCAGGTCTGTATTCATCAGGTCAGCATTAATCAGGTCAGTATTCATCAGGGCAGTATTCATCATGTCAGCATTCATCAGGTCAGCTTCATCAGGTCAGTATTCATCAGGTCAGCATTCATTAGGTCAGCATTCATTCAGGTCAGTATTCATCAGGTAAGTATTCGTTCAGGTCAGTATTCATTAGGTCAGTATTCATCAGGTCAGCATTCATCAGGTGAGTATTCATCAGGTCAGTAATCATCAGGTCAGTATTCATTCAGGTCAGTATTCATCAGGTGAGTATTCATCAGGTCAGTATTCATCAGGTGAGTATTCATCAGGTCTTTATTCATCAGGTCAGCATTCATCAGGTCAGCTTTCATCAGGTCAGTATTCATCAGGTCAGCATTCATCAGGTCAGCTTCATCAGGTCAGTATTCATCAGGTCAGTAATCATCAGGTTAGCATTCATCAGGTCAGTATTCATCAGGTCAACATTCATCAGGTCAGTATTCATCAGGTCAGCATTCATCAGGTCTGCTTTCAACAGGTCAGCTTCAGCAGATCAGTATTCAGCAGGTCAGTATTCATCAGGTCAGCAGACATCAGGTCAGTATTCATTCAGGTCAGTATTCATCAGGTCAGCATTCATCAGGTCTGTATTCATCAGGTCAGCTTCATCAGGTCAGTATTCATCAGGTCAGCATTCATCAGGTCAGCATTCATCAGGTCAGCTTCATCAGGTCACCATTCAACAGGTCAGCTTCATCAGGTCAGTATTCATCAGGTCAGCATTCATCAGGTCATCTTACATCAGGTCAGTATTCATTCAGGTCAGTATTCATCAGGTCAGCATTCATCAGGTCAGTATTCATCAGGTCACCATTCATCAGGTCATCATTGATCAGGTCAGTGTTCATCAGGTCAGTATTCATTCAGGTCAGTATTCATTCAGGTCAGTATTCATCAGGTCAGTATTCATCAGGTCAGTATTCATCAGGTCATCTTACATCAGGTCAGTATTCATTCAGGTCAGTATTCATCAGGTCAGCATTCATCAGGTCAGCATTCATCAGGTCAGTATTCATTCAGGTCAGTATTCATCAGGTCAGTATTCATCAGGCCAGCATTCATCAGGTCAGCAATCATCAGGTCAGCATTCATTCAGGTCAGTATTCATCAGGTCAGCATTCATCAGGTCAGCATTCATCAGGTCAGCATTCACCAGGTCAGTATTCATTCAGTTCAGTATTCATCAGGTCACCATTCATCAGGTCATCATTGATCAGGTCAGTGTTCATCAGGTCAGTATTCATTCAGGTCAGTATTCATCAGGTCAGTATTCATCAGGTCAGCATTCATCAGGTCAGCATTCATTCAGGTCAGTATTCATCAGGTCAGTATTCATCAGGTCAGCATTCATCAGGTCAGTATTCATTCAGTTCAGTATTCATCAGGTCACCATTCATCAGGTCAGTATTCATTCAGTTCAGTGTTCATCAGGTCAGTATTCATTCAGATCAGTATTCATCAGGTCAGTATTCATCAGGTCAGCATTCATCAGGTCAGCATTCATGCAGGTCAGTATTCATCAGGCCAGCATTCACCAGGTCAGTATTCATTCAGTTCAGTATTCATCGGGTCACCATTCATCAGGTCATCATTCATCAGGTCAGTGTTCATCAGGTCAGTATTCATTCAGGTCAGTATTCATCAGGTCAGTATTCATCAGGTCAGCATTCATTAGGTCAGCATTCATTCAGGTCAGTATTCATCAGGTCAGTATTCATCAGGTCAGCATTCATCAGGTCAGCTTCATCAGGTCAGTATTCATCAGCTCAGCATTCATCAGGTCAGTATTCGTCAGGTCAGTATTCATCACGTCAGCTTTCATCAGGTCAGTCTTCATTCAGGTCAATATTCATCAGGTCAGTATTCATCAGATGAGTATTCAATCAGGTCAGAATTCATCAGGTCAGTATTCATCAGGTCAGCATTCATCAGGTCAGCTTCATCAGGTCACCATTCAACAGGTCAGCTTCATCAGGTCAGTATTCTTCAGGTCAGCATTCATCAGGTCAGCTTCATCAGGTCAGTATTCATCAGGTCAGTATTCATTCAGGTCAGTATTCATTGGGTCAGTATTCATCAGGTCAGTATTCATCAGGTCATCTTACATCAGGTCAGTATTCATTCAGGTCAGTATTCATCAGGTCAGCATTCATCAGGTCAGCAATCATCAGGTCAGTATTCATTCAGGTCAGTATTCATCAGGTCAGAATTCATCAGGTCAGCATTCATCAGGTCAGCATTCATTCAGGTCAGTATTCATCAAGTCAGCATTTATTAGGTCAGTATTCATTCAGGTCAGTATTCATCAGGTCAGTATTCATCAGGCCAGCATTCATCAGGTCAGCATTCATCAGGTCATTAATCATTCAGGTCAGTATTCATCAGGTCCGTATTCATCAGGTCAGCATTCATCAGGCCAGCATTCATTCAGGTCAGTATTCATCAGGTCAGCATTCATCAGGTCAGCATTCACCAGGTCAGTATTCATTCAGTTCAGTATTCATCAGGTCACCATTCATCAGGTCATCATTCATCAGGTCAGTGTTCATCAGGTCAGTATTCATTCAGGTCAGTATTCATCAGGTCAGAATTCATCAGGTCAGCATTCATCAGGTCAGCATTCATTCAGGTCAGTATTCATCAGGTCAGCATTTATTAGGTCAGTATTCATTCAGGTCAGTATTCATCAGGTCAGTATTCATCAGGTCAGCATTCATCAGGTCAGCTTCATCAGGTCAGTATTCATCAGGTCAGTATTCATCAGGTCAGTATTCATCAGCTCAGCATTCATCAGGTCAGCTTCATCAGGTCAGTATTCATCAGGTCAGTATTCATCAGGTCAGTCTTCATTCATGTCAGTATTCATTCAGGTCAGTATTCATCAGGTCAGCATTCATCAGGTCAGTCTTCATTCAGGTCAGTATTCATTCAGGTCAGTATTCATCAGATCAGTATTCATCAGGCTAGCATTCATCAGGTCAGCATTCATCAGGTCATTAATCGTTCAGGTCAGTATTCATCAGCTCAGTATTCATCAGGTCAGTATTCATCAGGTCAGCATTCATCAGGACAGTATTCATTCAGGTCAATATTCATCAGGTCAGCATTCATCAGGTCAGCATTCACAGGTCAGTGTTCATCAGGTCAGTATTCATCAGGTAAGCATTCATCAGGTCAGTATTCATTCAGGTCAGTATTCATCAGGTCAGAATTCATCAGGTCAGCATTCATCAGGTGAGCATTCATTCAGGTCAGTATTCATCAGGTCAGTATTCATCAGGTCAGCATTCATCAGATCAGCTTCATCAGGTCAGTATTCATCAGCTCGGCATTCATCAGGTCAGTATTCATTCAGGTCAATATTCATCAGGTCAGTATTCAATCAGGATAGCATTCATTCAGGTCAGTATTCATCAGGCCAGCATTCATCAGGTCAGCATTCATCAGGCCAGCATTCATCAGGTCAGTATTCATCAGGTCAGTATTCATCAGGTCAGCTTCATCAGGTCAGCATTCATCAGGTCTGTATTCATCAGGTCAGCATTAATCAGGTCAGTATTCATCAGGGCAGTATTCATCATGTCAGCATTCATCAGGTCAGCTTCATCAGGTCAGTATTCATCAGGTCAGCATTCATTAGGTCAGCATTCATTCAGGTCAGTATTCATCAGGTAAGTATTCGTTCAGGTCAGTATTCATTAGGTCAGTATTCATCAGGTCAGCATTCATCAGGTGAGTATTCATCAGGTCAGTAATCATCAGGTCAGTATTCATTCAGGTCAGTATTCATCAGGTGAGTATTCATCAGGTCAGTATTCATCAGGTGAGTATTCATCAGGTCTTTATTCATCAGGTCAGCATTCATCAGGTCAGCTTTCATCAGGTCAGTATTCATCAGGTCAGCATTCATCAGGTCAGCTTCATCAGGTCAGTATTCATCAGGTCAGTAATCATCAGGTTAGCATTCATCAGGTCAGTATTCATCAGGTCAACATTCATCAGGTCAGTATTCATCAGGTCAGCATTCATCAGGTCTGCTTTCAACAGGTCAGCTTCAGCAGATCAGTATTCAGCAGGTCAGTATTCATCAGGTCAGCTGACATCAGGTCAGTATTCATTCAGGTCAGTATTCATCAGGTCAGCATTCATCAGGTCTGTATTCATCAGGTCAGCTTCATCAGGTCAGTATTCATCAGGTCAGCATTCATCAGGTCAGCATTCATCAGGTCAGCTTCATCAGGTCACCATTCAACAGGTCAGCTTCATCAGGTCAGTATTCATCAGGTCAGCATTCTTCAGGTCAGCTTCATCAGGCCAGTATTCATCAGGTCAGTATTCATTCAGGTCAGTATTCATTAGGTCAGTATTCATCAGGTCAATATTCATCAGGTCAGCTTTTTCAGGTCAGCCATCATCAGGTCTGTGTTCATCAGGTCAGTATTCATCAGGACAGGATTCATCAGGTCAGCATTCATCAGGTCAGCTTCATCAGGTCAGTATTCATCAGGTCAGCATTCATCAGGTCAGCATTCATCAGGTCAGTATTCATCAGGTCAGTATTCATTCAGGCCAGTATTCATTAGGTCAGTATTCATCAGGTCAGCATTCATCAGGTGCGTATTCATCAGGTCAGTATTCATCAGGTGAGTATTCATCAGGTCAGTATACATCAGGTCATCATTCATCAGATCAGCTTCATCAGGTCAGCATTCATCAGGTCAGCATTCATCAGGTCAGCATTCATAAGATCAGCTTCATCAGGTCAGTATTCATCAGGTCAGTAATCATCAGGTCAGCATTCATCAGGTCAGCTTTCATCAGGTCAGCTTCATCAGGTCAGTATTCATCAGGTCAGTATTCATCAGGTCATCTTACATCAGGTCAGTATTCATTCACGTCAGTATTCATCAGGTCAGCATTCATCAGGTCAGCATTCATCAGGTCAATATTCATTCAGGTCAGTATTCATCAGGTCAGTATTCATCAGGCCAGCATTCATCAGGTCAGCATTCATCAGGTCAGCTTCATCAGGTCACCATTCAACAGGTCAGATTCATCAGGTCAGTATTCATCAGGTCAGCATTCATCAGGTCAGCTTCATCAGGTCAGTGTTCATCAGGTCAGTATTCATTCAGGTCAGTATTCATTAGGTCAGTGTTCATCAGGTCAGTATTCATCAGGTCAGCTTTTTCAGGTCAGAATTCATCAGGTCTGTGTTCATCAGGTCAGTATTCATCAGGACAGGATTCATCAGGTCAGCATTCATCAGGTCAGCTTCATCAGGTCAGCATTCATCAGGTCTGCATTCATCAGGTCAGCATTCATCAGGTCAGTATTCATCAGGTCAGTATTCATTCAGGCCAGTATTCATTAGGTCAGTATTCATCAGGTCAGCATTCATCAGGTGAGTATTCATCAGGTCAGTATTCATCAGGTCAGCATTCATCAGATCAGCTTCATCAGGTCAGTATTCATCAGGTCAGTATTCATCAGGTCAGCATTCATCAGGTCATCTTACATCAGGTCAGTATTCATTCAGGTCAGTATTCATCAGGTCAGCATTCATCAGGTCAGTATTCATCAGGTCACCATTCATCAGGTCATCATTGATCAGGTCAGTGTTCATCAGGTCAGTATTCATTCAGGTCAGTATTCATTCAGGTCAGTATTCATCAGGTCAGTATTCATCAGGTCAGTATTCATCAGGTCATCTTACATCAGGTCAGTATTCATTCAGGTCAGTATTCATCAGGTCAGCATTCATCAGGTCAGCATTCATCAGGTCAGTATTCATCCAGGTCAGTATTCATCAGGTCAGTATTCATCAGGCCAGCATTCATCAGGTCAGCAATCATCAGGTCAGCATTCATTCAGGTCAGTATTCATCAGGTCAGCCTTCATCAGGTCAGCATTCATCAGGTCAGCATTCACCAGGTCAGTATTCATTCAGTTCAGTATTCATCAGGTCACCATTCATCAGGTCATCATTGATCAGGTCAGTGTTCATCAGGTCAGTATTCATTCAGGTCAGTATTCATCAGGTCAGTATTCATCAGGTCAGCATTCCTCAGGTCAGCATTCATTCAGGTCAGTATTCATCAGGTCAGTATTCATCAGGTCAGCATTCATCAGGTCAGTATTCATTCAGTTCAGTATTCATCAGGTCACCATTCATCAGGTCAGTATTCATTCAGTTCAGTGTTCATCAGGTCAGTATTCATTCAGATCAGTATTCATCAGGTCAGTATTCATCAGGTCAGCATTCATCAGGTCAGCATTCATGCAGGTCAGTATTCATCAGGCCAGCATTCACCAGGTCAGTATTCATTCAGTTCAGTATTCATCGGGTCACCATTCATCAGGTCATCATTCATCAGGTCAGTGTTCATCAGGTCAGTATTCATTCAGGTCAGTATTCATCAGGTCAGTATTCATCAGGTCAGCATTCATTAGGTCAGCATTCATTCAGGTCAGTATTCATCAGGTCAGTATTCATCAGGTCAGCATTCATCAGGTCAGCTTCATCAGGTCAGTATTCATCAGCTCAGCATTCATCAGGTCAGTATTCGTCAGGTCAGTATTCATCACGTCAGCTTTCATCAGGTCAGTCTTCATTCAGGTCAATATTCATCAGGTCAGTATTCATCAGATGAGTATTCAATCAGGTCAGAATTCATCAGGTCAGTATTCATCAGGTCAGCATTCATCAGGTCAGCTTCATCAGGTCACCATTCAACAGGTCAGCTTCATCAGGTCAGTATTCTTCAGGTCAGCATTCATCAGGTCAGCTTCATCAGGTCAGTATTCATCAGGTCAGTATTCATTCAGGTCAGTATTCATTGGGTCAGTATTCATCAGGTCAGTATTCATCAGGTCATCTTACATCAGGTCAGTATTCATTCAGGTCAGTATTCATCAGGTCAGCATTCATCAGGTCAGCATTCATCAGGTCAGTATTCATTCAGGTCAGTATTCATCAGGTCAGTATTCATCAGGCCAGCATTCATCAGGTCAGCATTCATCAGGTCATTAATCATTCAGGTCAGTATTCATCAGGTCCGTATTCATCAGGTCAGCATTCATCAGGCCAGCATTCATTCAGGTCAGTATTCATCAGGTCAGCATTCATCAGGTCAGCATTCACCAGGTCAGTATTCATTCAGTTCAGTATTCATCAGGTCACCATTCATCAGGTCATCATTCATCAGGTCAGTGTTCATCAGGTCAGTATTCATTCAGGTCAGTATTCATCAGGTCAGAATTCATCAGGTCAGCATTCATCAGGTCAGCATTCATTCAGGTCAGTATTCATCAAGTCAGCATTTATTAGGTCAGTATTCATTCAGGTCAGTATTCATCAGGTCAGTATTCATCAGGTCAGCATTCATCAGGTCAGCTTCATCAGGTCAGTATTCATCAGGTCAGTATTCATCAGGTCAGTATTCATCAGCTCAGCATTCATCAGGTCAGCTTCATCAGGTCAGTATTCATCAGGTCAGTATTCATCAGGTCAGTCTTCATTCATGTCAGTATTCATTCAGGTCAGTATTCATCAGGTCAGCATTCATCAGGTCAGTCTTCATTCAGGTCAGTATTCATTCAGGTCAGTATTCATCAGATCAGTATTCATCAGGCTAGCATTCATCAGGTCAGCATTCATCAGGTCATTAATCGTTCAGGTCAGTATTCATCAGCTCAGTATTCATCAGGTCAGTATTCATCAGGTCAGCATTCATCAGGACAGTATTCATTCAGGTCAATATTCATCAGGTCAGCATTCATCAGGTCAGCATTCATCAGGTCAGTGTTCATCAGGTCAGTATTCATCAGGTAAGCATTCATCAGGTCAGTATTCATTCAGGTCAGTATTCATCAGGTCAGCTTTCATCAGGTCAGCATTCATTCAGGTCAGCATTCATCAGGTCAGCATTCATCAGGTCTGTATTCATCAGGTCAGCTTCATCAGGTCAGTATTCATCAGGTCAGCATTCATTAGGTCAGCATTCATCAGGTCAGCTTCATCAGGTCACCATTCAACAGGTCAGCTTCATCAGGTCAGTATTCATCAGGTCAGCATTCATCAGGTCAGATTCATCAGGTCAGTATTCATCAGGTCAGTATTCATTCAGGTCAGTATTCATTCAGGTCAGTATTCATCAGGTCAATATTCATCAGGTCAGCTTTTTCAGGTCAGCCATCATCAGGTCTGTGTTCATCAGGTCAGTATTCATCAGGTCAGCATTCATCAGGTCAGCATTCATTCAGGTCAGTATTCATCAGGTCAGTATTCATCAGGTCAGCATTCATCAGGTCAGCTTCATCAGGTCAGTATTCATCAGCTCAGCATTCATCAGGTCAGTATTCGTCAGGTCAGTATTCATCACGTCAGCTTTCATCAGGTCAGTCTTCATTCAGGTCAATATTCATCAGGTCAGTATTCATCAGATGAGTATTCAATCAGGTCAGAATTCATCAGGTCAGTATTCATCAGGTCAGCATTCATCAGGTCAGCTTCATCAGGTCACCATTCAACAGGTCAGCTTCATCAGGTCAGTATTCTTCAGGTCAGCATTCATCAGGTCAGCTTCATCAGGTCAGTATTCATCAGGTCAGTATTCATTCAGGTCAGTATTCATTGGGTCAGTATTCATCAGGTCAGTATTCATCAGGTCATCTTACATCAGGTCAGTATTCATTCAGGTCAGTATTCATCAGGTCAGCATTCATCAGGTCAGCATTCATCAGGTCAGTATTCATTCAGGTCAGTATTCATCAGGTCAGTATTCATCAGGCCAGCATTCATCAGGTCAGCATTCATCAGGTCATTAATCATTCAGGTCAGTATTCATCAGGTCCGTATTCATCAGGTCAGCATTCATCAGGCCAGCATTCATTCAGGTCAGTATTCATCAGGTCAGCATTCATCAGGTCAGCATTCACCAGGTCAGTATTCATTCAGTTCAGTATTCATCAGGTCACCATTCATCAGGTCATCATTCATCAGGTCAGTGTTCATCAGGTCAGTATTCATTCAGGTCAGTATTCATCAGGTCAGAATTCATCAGGTCAGCATTCATCAGGTCAGCATTCATTCAGGTCAGTATTCATCAGGTCAGCATTTATTAGGTCAGTATTCATTCAGGTCAGTATTCATCAGGTCAGTATTCATCAGGTCAGCATTCATCAGGTCAGCTTCATCAGGTCAGTATTCATCAGGTCAGTATTCATCAGGTCAGTATTCATCAGCTCAGCATTCATCAGGTCAGCTTCATCAGGTCAGTATTCATCAGGTCAGTATTCATCAGGTCAGTCTTCATTCATGTCAGTATTCATTCAGGTCAGTATTCATCAGGTCAGCATTCATCAGGTCAGTCTTCATTCAGGTCAGTATTCATTCAGGTCAGTATTCATCAGATCAGTATTCATCAGGCTAGCATTCATCAGGTCAGCATTCATCAGGTCATTAATCGTTCAGGTCAGTATTCATCAGCTCAGTATTCATCAGGTCAGTATTCATCAGGTCAGCATTCATCAGGACAGTATTCATTCAGGTCAATATTCATCAGGTCAGCATTCATCAGGTCAGCATTCATCAGGTCAGTGTTCATCAGGTCAGTATTCATCAGGTAAGCATTCATCAGGTCAGTATTCATTCAGGTCAGTATTCATCAGGTAAGCATTCATCAGGTCAGCATTCATCAGGTTAGCATTCATTCAGGTCAGTATTCATCAGGTCAGTATTCATCAGGTCAGCATTCATCAGGTCAGCTTCATCAGGTCAGTATTCATCAGCTCGGCATTCATCAGGTCAGTATTCATTCAGGTCAATATTCATCAGGTCAGTATTCAATCAGGATAGCATTCATTCAGGTCAGTATTCATCAGGCCAGCATTCATCAGGTCAGCATTCATCAGGCCAGCATTCATCAGGTCAGTATTCATCAGGTCAGCTTCATCAGGTCAGCATTCATCAGGTCTGTATTCATCAGGTCAGCATTAATCAGGTCAGTATTCATCAGGGCAGTATTCATCATGTCAGCATTCATCAGGTCAGCTTCATCAGGTCAGTATTCATCAGGTCAGCATTCATTAGGTCAGCATTCATTCAGGTCAGTATTCATCAGGTAAGTATTCATTCAGGTCAGTATTCATTAGGTCAGTATTCATCAGGTCAGCATTCATCAGGTGAGTATTCATCAGGTCAGTAATCATCAGGTCAGTATTCATTCAGGTCAGTATTCATCAGGTGAGTATTCATCAGGTCAGTATTCATCAGGTGAGTATTCATCAGGTCTTTATTCATCAGGTCAGCATTCATCAGGTCAGCTTTCATCAGGTCAGTATTCATCAGGTCAGCATTCATCAGGTCAGCTTCATCAGGTCAGTATTCATCAGGTCAGTAATCATCAGGTTAGCATTCATCAGGTCAGTATTCATCAGGTCAACATTCATCAGGTCAGTATTCATCAGGTCAGCATTCATCAGGTCTGCTTTCAACAGGTCAGCTTCAGCAGATCAGTATTCAGCAGGTCAGTATTCATCAGGTCAGCTGACATCAGGTCAGTATTCATTCAGGTCAGTATTCATCAGGTCAGCATTCATCAGGTCAGCATTCATCAGGTCAGTATTCATTCTGGTCAGTATTCATTCAGGTCAGTATTCATCAGGTCAGCTTCATCAGGTCAGCATTCATCAGGTCAGTATTCATTCAGGTCTGTATTCATCAGGTCAGTATTCATCAGGTCAGCTTCATCAGGTCAGTATTCATCAGGTCAGCATTTATTAGGTCAGTATTCATTCAAGTCAGTATTCATTCAGGTCAGTATTCATCAGGTCAGTATTCATCAGGTCAGCATTCATCAGGTCAGTAATCATCAGGTCAGTATTCATCAGGTCAGCTCACATCAGGTCAGTATTCATTCAGGTCAGTATTCATCAGGTCAGCTTTCATCAGGTCAGCATTCATTCAGGTCAGTATTCATCAGGTCAGTATTCAATCAGGATAGCATTCATTCAGGTCAGTATTCATCAGGTCAGCTTTCATCAGGTCAGCATTCATTCAGGTCAGCATTCATCAGGTCAGCATTCATCAGGTCTGTATTCATCAGGTCAGCTTCATCAGGTCAGTATTCATCAGGTCAGCATTCATTAGGTCAGCATTCATCAGGTCAGCTTCATCAGGTCACCATTCAACAGGTCAGCTTCATCAGGTCAGTATTCATCAGGTCAGCATTCATCAGGTCAGATTCATCAGGTCAGTATTCATCAGGTCAGTATTCATTCAGGTCAGTATTCATTCAGGTCAGCATTCATCAGGTCAATATTCATCAGGTCAGCTTTTTCAGGTCAGCCATCATCAGGTCTGTGTTCATCAGGTCAGTATTCATCAGGACAGGATTCATCAGGTCAGCATTCATCAGGTCAGCTTCATCAGGTCAGTATTCATCAGGTCAGCATTCATCAGGTCAGCATTCATCAGGTCAGTATTCATCAGGTCAGTATTCATTCAGGCCAGTATTCATTAGGTCAGTATTCATCAGGTCAGCATTCATCAGGTGCGTATTCATCAGGTCTGTATTCATCAGGTCAGCATTCATCAGATCAGCTTCATCAGGTCAGTATTCATCAGGTCAGTAATCATCAGGTGAGTATTCATCAGGTCAGTATACATCAGGTCATCATTCATCAGATCAGCTTCATCAGGTCAGCATTCATCAGGTCAGCATTCATCAGGTCAGCATTCGTAAGATCAGCTTCATCAGGTCAGTATTCATCAGGTCAGTAATCATCAGGTCAGCATTCATCAGGTCAGCTTTCATCAGGTCAGCTTCATCAGGTCAGTATTCATCAGGTCATCTTACATCAGGTCAGTATTCATTCACGTCAGTATTCATCAGGTCAGCATTCATCAGGTCAGCATTCATCAGGTCAATATTCATTCAGGTCAGTATTCATCAGGTCAGTATTCATCAGGCCAGCATTCATCAGGTCAGCATTCATCAGGTCAGCTTCATCAGGTCACCATTCAACAGGTCAGATTCATCAGGTCAGTATTCATCAGGTCAGCATTCATCAGGTCAGCTTCATCAGGTCAGTGTTCATCAGGTCAGTATTCATTCAGGTCAGTATTCATTAGGTCAGTGTTCATCAGGTCAGTATTCATCAGGTCAGCTTTTTCAGGTCAGAATTCATCAGGTCTGTGTTCATCAGGTCAGTATTCATCAGGACAGGATTCATCAGGTCAGCATTCATCAGGTCAGCTTCATCAGGTCAGCATTCATCAGGTCAGCATTCATCAGGTCAGCATTCATCAGGTCAGTATTCATCAGGTCAGTATTCATTCAGGCCAGTATTCATTAGGTCAGTATTCATCAGGTCAGCATTCATCAGGTGAGTATTCATCAGGTCAGTATTCATCAGGTCAGCATTCATCAGATCAGCTTCATCAGGTCAGTATTCATCAGGTCAGTATTCATCAGGTCAGCATTCATCAGATCAGCTTCATCAGGTCAGCATTCATCAGGTCAGCATTCATCAGGTCAGCATTCATCAGATCAGCTTCATCAGGTCAGTATTCATCAGGTCAGTAATCATCAGGTCAGCATTCATCAGGTCTGCTTTCATCAGGTCAGCTTCATCAGGTCACTATTCATCAGGTCAGCATTCATCAGGTCAGCATTCATCAGGTCAGTATTCATTCAGGTCAGTATTCATCAGCTCAGCATTCATCAGGTCAGCTTCATCAGATCAGCTTCATCAGGTCAGTATTCATCAGGTCAGTAATCATCAGGTCAGCATTCATCAGGTCTGCTTTCATCAGATCAGCTTCATCAGGTCAGTATTCATCAGGTCAGTAATCATCAGGTCAGCATTCATCAGGTCTGCTTTCATCAGGTCAGCTTCATCAGGTCACTATTCATCAGGTCAGCTTCATCAGGTCAGTATTCATCAGGTCAGTATTCATCAGGTCAGTATTCATCAGCTCAGCATTCATCAGGTCAGCTTCATCAGGTCAGTATTCATCAGGTCAGTATTCATCAGGTCAGTCTTCATTCATGTCAGTATTCATTCAGGTCAGTATTCATCAGGTCAGCATTCATCAGGTCAGTCTTCATTCAGGTCAGTATTCATTCAGGTCAGTATTCATCAGATCAGTATTCATCAGGCTAGCATTCATCAGGTCAGCATTCATCAGGTCATTAATCGTTCAGGTCAGTATTCATCAGCTCAGTATTCATCAGGTCAGTATTCATCAGGTCAGCATTCATCAGGACAGTATTCATTCAGGTCAATATTCATCAGGTCAGCATTCATCAGGTCAGCATTCATCAGGTCAGTGTTCATCAGGTCAGTATTCATCAGGTAAGCATTCATCAGGTCAGTATTCATTCAGGTCAGTATTCATCAGGTCAGCTTTCATCAGGTCAGCATTCATTCAGGTCAGCATTCATCAGGTCAGCATTCATCAGGTCTGTATTCATCAGGTCAGCTTCATCAGGTCAGTATTCATCAGGTCAGCATTCATTAGGTCAGCATTCATCAGGTCAGCTTCATCAGGTCACCATTCAACAGGTCAGCTTCATCAGGTCAGTATTCATCAGGTCAGCATTCATCAGGTCAGATTCATCAGGTCAGTATTCATCAGGTCAGTATTCATTCAGGTCAGTATTCATTCAGGTCAGTATTCATCAGGTCAATATTCATCAGGTCAGCTTTTTCAGGTCAGCCATCATCAGGTCTGTGTTCATCAGGTCAGTATTCATCAGGTCAGCATTCATCAGGTCAGCATTCATTCAGGTCAGTATTCATCAGGTCAGTATTCATCAGGTCAGCATTCATCAGGTCAGCTTCATCAGGTCAGTATTCATCAGCTCAGCATTCATCAGGTCAGTATTCGTCAGGTCAGTATTCATCACGTCAGCTTTCATCAGGTCAGTCTTCATTCAGGTCAATATTCATCAGGTCAGTATTCATCAGATGAGTATTCAATCAGGTCAGAATTCATCAGGTCAGTATTCATCAGGTCAGCATTCATCAGGTCAGCTTCATCAGGTCACCATTCAACAGGTCAGCTTCATCAGGTCAGTATTCTTCAGGTCAGCATTCATCAGGTCAGCTTCATCAGGTCAGTATTCATCAGGTCAGTATTCATTCAGGTCAGTATTCATTGGGTCAGTATTCATCAGGTCAGTATTCATCAGGTCATCTTACATCAGGTCAGTATTCATTCAGGTCAGTATTCATCAGGTCAGCATTCATCAGGTCAGCATTCATCAGGTCAGTATTCATTCAGGTCAGTATTCATCAGGTCAGTATTCATCAGGCCAGCATTCATCAGGTCAGCATTCATCAGGTCATTAATCATTCAGGTCAGTATTCATCAGGTCCGTATTCATCAGGTCAGCATTCATCAGGCCAGCATTCATTCAGGTCAGTATTCATCAGGTCAGCATTCATCAGGTCAGCATTCACCAGGTCAGTATTCATTCAGTTCAGTATTCATCAGGTCACCATTCATCAGGTCATCATTCATCAGGTCAGTGTTCATCAGGTCAGTATTCATTCAGGTCAGTATTCATCAGGTCAGAATTCATCAGGTCAGCATTCATCAGGTCAGCATTCATTCAGGTCAGTATTCATCAGGTCAGCATTTATTAGGTCAGTATTCATTCAGGTCAGTATTCATCAGGTCAGTATTCATCAGGTCAGCATTCATCAGGTCAGCTTCATCAGGTCAGTATTCATCAGGTCAGTATTCATCAGGTCAGTATTCATCAGCTCAGCATTCATCAGGTCAGCTTCATCAGGTCAGTATTCATCAGGTCAGTATTCATCAGGTCAGTCTTCATTCATGTCAGTATTCATTCAGGTCAGTATTCATCAGGTCAGCATTCATCAGGTCAGTCTTCATTCAGGTCAGTATTCATTCAGGTCAGTATTCATCAGATCAGTATTCATCAGGCTAGCATTCATCAGGTCAGCATTCATCAGGTCATTAATCGTTCAGGTCAGTATTCATCAGCTCAGTATTCATCAGGTCAGTATTCATCAGGTCAGCATTCATCAGGACAGTATTCATTCAGGTCAATATTCATCAGGTCAGCATTCATCAGGTCAGCATTCATCAGGTCAGTGTTCATCAGGTCAGTATTCATCAGGTAAGCATTCATCAGGTCAGTATTCATTCAGGTCAGTATTCATCAGGTAAGCATTCATCAGGTCAGCATTCATCAGGTTAGCATTCATTCAGGTCAGTATTCATCAGGTCAGTATTCATCAGGTCAGCATTCATCAGGTCAGCTTCATCAGGTCAGTATTCATCAGCTCGGCATTCATCAGGTCAGTATTCATTCAGGTCAATATTCATCAGGTCAGTATTCAATCAGGATAGCATTCATTCAGGTCAGTATTCATCAGGCCAGCATTCATCAGGTCAGCATTCATCAGGCCAGCATTCATCAGGTCAGTATTCATCAGGTCAGCTTCATCAGGTCAGCATTCATCAGGTCTGTATTCATCAGGTCAGCATTAATCAGGTCAGTATTCATCAGGGCAGTATTCATCATGTCAGCATTCATCAGGTCAGCTTCATCAGGTCAGTATTCATCAGGTCAGCATTCATTAGGTCAGCATTCATTCAGGTCAGTATTCATCAGGTAAGTATTCATTCAGGTCAGTATTCATTAGGTCAGTATTCATCAGGTCAGCATTCATCAGGTGAGTATTCATCAGGTCAGTAATCATCAGGTCAGTATTCATTCAGGTCAGTATTCATCAGGTGAGTATTCATCAGGTCAGTATTCATCAGGTGAGTATTCATCAGGTCTTTATTCATCAGGTCAGCATTCATCAGGTCAGCTTTCATCAGGTCAGTATTCATCAGGTCAGCATTCATCAGGTCAGCTTCATCAGGTCAGTATTCATCAGGTCAGTAATCATCAGGTTAGCATTCATCAGGTCAGTATTCATCAGGTCAACATTCATCAGGTCAGTATTCATCAGGTCAGCATTCATCAGGTCTGCTTTCAACAGGTCAGCTTCAGCAGATCAGTATTCAGCAGGTCAGTATTCATCAGGTCAGCTGACATCAGGTCAGTATTCATTCAGGTCAGTATTCATCAGGTCAGCATTCATCAGGTCAGCATTCATCAGGTCAGTATTCATTCTGGTCAGTATTCATTCAGGTCAGTATTCATCAGGTCAGCTTCATCAGGTCAGCATTCATCAGGTCAGTATTCATTCAGGTCTGTATTCATCAGGTCAGTATTCATCAGGTCAGCTTCATCAGGTCAGTATTCATCAGGTCAGCATTTATTAGGTCAGTATTCATTCAAGTCAGTATTCATTCAGGTCAGTATTCATCAGGTCAGTATTCATCAGGTCAGCATTCATCAGGTCAGTAATCATCAGGTCAGTATTCATCAGGTCAGCTCACATCAGGTCAGTATTCATTCAGGTCAGTATTCATCAGGTCAGCTTTCATCAGGTCAGCATTCATTCAGGTCAGTATTCATCAGGTCAGTATTCAATCAGGATAGCATTCATTCAGGTCAGTATTCATCAGGTCAGCTTTCATCAGGTCAGCATTCATTCAGGTCAGCATTCATCAGGTCAGCATTCATCAGGTCTGTATTCATCAGGTCAGCTTCATCAGGTCAGTATTCATCAGGTCAGCATTCATTAGGTCAGCATTCATCAGGTCAGCTTCATCAGGTCACCATTCAACAGGTCAGCTTCATCAGGTCAGTATTCATCAGGTCAGCATTCATCAGGTCAGATTCATCAGGTCAGTATTCATCAGGTCAGTATTCATTCAGGTCAGTATTCATTCAGGTCAGCATTCATCAGGTCAATATTCATCAGGTCAGCTTTTTCAGGTCAGCCATCATCAGGTCTGTGTTCATCAGGTCAGTATTCATCAGGACAGGATTCATCAGGTCAGCATTCATCAGGTCAGCTTCATCAGGTCAGTATTCATCAGGTCAGCATTCATCAGGTCAGCATTCATCAGGTCAGTATTCATCAGGTCAGTATTCATTCAGGCCAGTATTCATTAGGTCAGTATTCATCAGGTCAGCATTCATCAGGTGCGTATTCATCAGGTCTGTATTCATCAGGTCAGCATTCATCAGATCAGCTTCATCAGGTCAGTATTCATCAGGTCAGTAATCATCAGGTGAGTATTCATCAGGTCAGTATACATCAGGTCATCATTCATCAGATCAGCTTCATCAGGTCAGCATTCATCAGGTCAGCATTCATCAGGTCAGCATTCGTAAGATCAGCTTCATCAGGTCAGTATTCATCAGGTCAGTAATCATCAGGTCAGCATTCATCAGGTCAGCTTTCATCAGGTCAGCTTCATCAGGTCAGTATTCATCAGGTCATCTTACATCAGGTCAGTATTCATTCACGTCAGTATTCATCAGGTCAGCATTCATCAGGTCAGCATTCATCAGGTCAATATTCATTCAGGTCAGTATTCATCAGGTCAGTATTCATCAGGCCAGCATTCATCAGGTCAGCATTCATCAGGTCAGCTTCATCAGGTCACCATTCAACAGGTCAGATTCATCAGGTCAGTATTCATCAGGTCAGCATTCATCAGGTCAGCTTCATCAGGTCAGTGTTCATCAGGTCAGTATTCATTCAGGTCAGTATTCATTAGGTCAGTGTTCATCAGGTCAGTATTCATCAGGTCAGCTTTTTCAGGTCAGAATTCATCAGGTCTGTGTTCATCAGGTCAGTATTCATCAGGACAGGATTCATCAGGTCAGCATTCATCAGGTCAGCTTCATCAGGTCAGCATTCATCAGGTCAGCATTCATCAGGTCAGCATTCATCAGGTCAGTATTCATCAGGTCAGTATTCATTCAGGCCAGTATTCATTAGGTCAGTATTCATCAGGTCAGCATTCATCAGGTGAGTATTCATCAGGTCAGTATTCATCAGGTCAGCATTCATCAGATCAGCTTCATCAGGTCAGTATTCATCAGGTCAGTATTCATCAGGTCAGCATTCATCAGATCAGCTTCATCAGGTCAGCATTCATCAGGTCAGCATTCATCAGGTCAGCATTCATCAGATCAGCTTCATCAGGTCAGTATTCATCAGGTCAGTAATCATCAGGTCAGCATTCATCAGGTCTGCTTTCATCAGGTCAGCTTCATCAGGTCACTATTCATCAGGTCAGCATTCATCAGGTCAGCATTCATCAGGTCAGTATTCATTCAGGTCAGTATTCATCAGGTCAGTATTCATCAGGCCAGCATTCATCAGGTCAGCAATCATCAGGTCAGCATTCATTCAGGTCAGTATTCATCAGGTCAGCATTCATCAGGTCAGCATTCATCAGGTCAGCATTCACCAGGTCAGTATTCATTCAGTTCAGTATTCATCAGGTCACCATTCATCAGGTCATCATTGATCAGGTCAGTGTTCATCAGGTCAGTATTCATTCAGGTCAGTATTCATCAGGTCAGTATTCATCAGGTCAGCATTCATCAGGTCAGCATTCATTCAGGTCAGTATTCATCAGGTCAGTATTCATCAGGTCAGCATTCATCAGGTCAGTATTCATTCAGTTCAGTATTCATCAGGCCAGCATTCACCAGGTCAGTATTCATTCAGTTCAGTATTCATCGGGTCACCATTCATCAGGTCATCATTCATCAGGTCAGTGTTCATCAGGTCAGTATTCATTCAGGTTAGTATTCATCAGGTCAGTATTCATCAGGTCAGCATTCATCAGGTCAGCATTCATTCAGGTCAGTATTCATCAGGTCAGTATTCATCAGGTCAGCATTCATCAGGTCAGCTTCATCAGGTCAGTATTCATCAGCTCAGCATTCATCAGGTCAGTATTCGTCAGGTCAGTATTCATCAGGTCAGCTTTCATCAGGTCAGTCTTCATTCAGGTCAATATTCATCAGGTCAGTATTCATCAGATGAGTATTCAATCAGGTCAGAATTCATCAGGTCAGTATTCATCATGTGAGTATTCATCAGGTCAGCATTCATCAGGTCAGCTTTCATCAGGTCAGTATTCAACAGGTCAGCATTCATCAGGTCAGCTTCATCAGGTCAGTATTCATCAGGTCAGTAATCATCAGAATAGCATTCATCAGGTCAGTATTCATCAGGTCAACATTCATCAGGTCAGTATTCATCAGGTCAGCATTCATCAGGTCAGCTTTCATCAGGTCAGCTTCATCAGGTCAGTATTTATCAGGTCAGTACTCATCAGGTCAGCTTTCATCAGGTCAGTATTCATTCAGGTCAGTATTCATCAGGTCAGCATTCATCAGTTCAGTATTCATTCAGGTCAGTATTCATTCAGGTCAGTATTCATCAGGTCAGCTTCATCAGGTCAGCATTCATCAGGTCAGTATTCATTCAGGTCAGTATTCATCAGGTCAGCATTCATCAGGTCAGCATTCATCAGGTCAGCATTCATCAGGTCAGTATTCATCAGGTCAGTACTCATCAGGTCAGCTTTCATCAGGTCAGTATTCATTCAGGTCAGTATTCATCAGGTCAGCTTTCATCAGGTCAGCATTCATTCAGGTCAGTATTCATCAGGTCAGTATTCAATCAGGATAGCATTCATTCAGGTCAGTATTCATCAGGTCAGCTTTCATCAGGTCAGCATTCATTCAGGTCAGCATTCATCAGGTCAGCATTCATCAGGTCTGTATTCATCAGGTCAGCTTCATCAGGTCAGTATTCATCAGGTCAGCATTCATTAGGTCAGCATTCATCAGGTCAGCTTCATCAGGTCACCATTCAACAGGTCAGCTTCATCAGGTCAGTATTCATCAGGTCAGCATTCATCAGGTCAGATTCATCAGGTCAGTATTCATCAGGTCAGTATTCATTCAGGTCAGTATTCATTCAGGTCAGTATTCATCAGGTCAATATTCATCAGGTCAGCTTTTTCAGGTCAGCCATCATCAGGTCTGTGTTCATCAGGTCAGTATTCATCAGGTCAGCATTCATCAGGTCAGCATTCATTCAGGTCAGTATTCATCAGGTCAGTATTCATCAGGTCAGCATTCATCAGGTCAGCTTCATCAGGTCAGTATTCATCAGCTCAGCATTCATCAGGTCAGTATTCGTCAGGTCAGTATTCATCACGTCAGCTTTCATCAGGTCAGTCTTCATTCAGGTCAATATTCATCAGGTCAGTATTCATCAGATGAGTATTCAATCAGGTCAGAATTCATCAGGTCAGTATTCATCAGGTCAGCATTCATCAGGTCAGCTTCATCAGGTCACCATTCAACAGGTCAGCTTCATCAGGTCAGTATTCTTCAGGTCAGCATTCATCAGGTCAGCTTCATCAGGTCAGTATTCATCAGGTCAGTATTCATTCAGGTCAGTATTCATTGGGTCAGTATTCATCAGGTCAGTATTCATCAGGTCATCTTACATCAGGTCAGTATTCATTCAGGTCAGTATTCATCAGGTCAGCATTCATCAGGTCAGCATTCATCAGGTCAGTATTCATTCAGGTCAGTATTCATCAGGTCAGTATTCATCAGGCCAGCATTCATCAGGTCAGCATTCATCAGGTCATTAATCATTCAGGTCAGTATTCATCAGGTCCGTATTCATCAGGTCAGCATTCATCAGGCCAGCATTCATTCAGGTCAGTATTCATCAGGTCAGCATTCATCAGGTCAGCATTCACCAGGTCAGTATTCATTCAGTTCAGTATTCATCAGGTCACCATTCATCAGGTCATCATTCATCAGGTCAGTGTTCATCAGGTCAGTATTCATTCAGGTCAGTATTCATCAGGTCAGAATTCATCAGGTCAGCATTCATCAGGTCAGCATTCATTCAGGTCAGTATTCATCAGGTCAGCATTTATTAGGTCAGTATTCATTCAGGTCAGTATTCATCAGGTCAGTATTCATCAGGTCAGCATTCATCAGGTCAGCTTCATCAGGTCAGTATTCATCAGGTCAGTATTCATCAGGTCAGTATTCATCAGCTCAGCATTCATCAGGTCAGCTTCATCAGGTCAGTATTCATCAGGTCAGTATTCATCAGGTCAGTCTTCATTCATGTCAGTATTCATTCAGGTCAGTATTCATCAGGTCAGCATTCATCAGGTCAGTCTTCATTCAGGTCAGTATTCATTCAGGTCAGTATTCATCAGATCAGTATTCATCAGGCTAGCATTCATCAGGTCAGCATTCATCAGGTCATTAAACGTTCAGGTCAGTATTCATCAGCTCAGTATTCATCAGGTCAGTATTCATCAGGTCAGCATTCATCAGGACAGTATTCATTCAGGTCAATATTCATCAGGTCAGCATTCATCAGGTCAGCATTCATCAGGTCAGTGTTCATCAGGTCAGTATTCATCAGGTAAGCATTCATCAGGTCAGTATTCATTCAGGTCAGTATTCATCAGGTAAGCATTCATCAGGTCAGCATTCATCAGGTTAGCATTCATTCAGGTCAGTATTCATCAGGTCAGTATTCATCAGGTCAGCATTCATCAGGTCAGCTTCATCAGGTCAGTATTCATCAGCTCGGCATTCATCAGGTCAGTATTCATTCAGGTCAATATTCATCAGGTCAGTATTCAATCAGGATAGCATTCATTCAGGTCAGTATTCATCAGGCCAGCATTCATCAGGTCAGCATTCATCAGGCCAGCATTCATCAGGTCAGTATTCATCAGGTCAGCTTCATCAGGTCAGCATTCATCAGGTCTGTATTCATCAGGTCAGCATTAATCAGGTCAGTATTCATCAGGGCAGTATTCATCATGTCAGCATTCATCAGGTCAGCTTCATCAGGTCAGTATTCATCAGGTCAGCATTCATTAGGTCAGCATTCATTCAGGTCAGTATTCATCAGGTAAGTATTCATTCAGGTCAGTATTCATTAGGTCAGTATTCATCAGGTCAGCATTCATCAGGTGAGTATTCATCAGGTCAGTAATCATCAGGTCAGTATTCATTCAGGTCAGTATTCATCAGGTGAGTATTCATCAGGTCAGTATTCATCAGGTGAGTATTCATCAGGTCTTTATTCATCAGGTCAGCATTCATCAGGTCAGCTTTCATCAGGTCAGTATTCATCAGGTCAGCATTCATCAGGTCAGCTTCATCAGGTCAGTATTCATCAGGTCAGTAATCATCAGGTTAGCATTCATCAGGTCAGTATTCATCAGGTCAACATTCATCAGGTCAGTATTCATCAGGTCAGCATTCATCAGGTCTGCTTTCAACAGGTCAGCTTCAGCAGATCAGTATTCAGCAGGTCAGTATTCATCAGGTCAGCTGACATCAGGTCAGTATTCATTCAGGTCAGTATTCATCAGGTCAGCATTCATCAGGTCAGCATTCATCAGGTCAGTATTCATTCTGGTCAGTATTCATTCAGGTCAGTATTCATCAGGTCAGCTTCATCAGGTCAGCATTCATCAGGTCAGTATTCATTCAGGTCTGTATTCATCAGGTCAGTATTCATCAGGTCAGCTTCATCAGGTCAGTATTCATCAGGTCAGCATTTATTAGGTCAGTATTCATTCAAGTCAGTATTCATTCAGGTCAGTATTCATCAGGTCAGTATTCATCAGGTCAGCATTCATCAGGTCAGTAATCATCAGGTCAGTATTCATCAGGTCAGCTCACATCAGGTCAGTATTCATTCAGGTCAGTATTCATCAGGTCAGCTTTCATCAGGTCAGCATTCATTCAGGTCAGTATTCATCAGGTCAGTATTCAATCAGGATAGCATTCATTCAGGTCAGTATTCATCAGGTCAGCTTTCATCAGGTCAGCATTCATTCAGGTCAGCATTCATCAGGTCAGCATTCATCAGGTCTGTATTCATCAGGTCAGCTTCATCAGGTCAGTATTCATCAGGTCAGCATTCATTAGGTCAGCATTCATCAGGTCAGCTTCATCAGGTCACCATTCAACAGGTCAGCTTCATCAGGTCAGTATTCATCAGGTCAGCATTCATCAGGTCAGATTCATCAGGTCAGTATTCATCAGGTCAGTATTCATTCAGGTCAGTATTCATTCAGGTCAGTATTCATCAGGTCAATATTCATCAGGTCAGCTTTTTCAGGTCAGCCATCATCAGGTCTGTGTTCATCAGGTCAGTATTCATCAGGACAGGATTCATCAGGTCAGCATTCATCAGGTCAGCTTCATCAGGTCAGTATTCATCAGGTCAGCATTCATCAGGTCAGCATTCATCAGGTCAGTATTCATCAGGTCAGTATTCATTCAGGCCAGTATTCATTAGGTCAGTATTCATCAGGTCAGCATTCATCAGGTGCGTATTCATCAGGTCAGTATTCATCAGGTCAGCATTCATCAGATCAGCTTCATCAGGTCAGTATTCATCAGGTCAGTAATCATCAGGTGAGTATTCATCAGGTCAGTATACATCAGGTCATCATTCATCAGATCAGCTTCATCAGGTCAGCATTCATCAGGTCAGCATTCATCAGGTCAGCATTCGTAAGATCAGCTTCATCAGGTCAGTATTCATCAGGTCAGTAATCATCAGGTCAGCATTCATCAGGTCAGCTTTCATCAGGTCAGCTTCATCAGGTCAGTATTCATCAGGTCATCTTACATCAGGTCAGTATTCATTCACGTCAGTATTCATCAGGTCAGCATTCATCAGGTCAGCATTCATCAGGTCAATATTCATTCAGGTCAGTATTCATCAGGTCAGTATTCATCAGGCCAGCATTCATCAGGTCAGCATTCATCAGGTCAGCTTCATCAGGTCACCATTCAACAGGTCAGATTCATCAGGTCAGTATTCATCAGGTCAGCATTCATCAGGTCAGCTTCATCAGGTCAGTGTTCATCAGGTCAGTATTCATTCAGGTCAGTATTCATTAGGTCAGTGTTCATCAGGTCAGTATTCATCAGGTCAGCTTTTTCAGGTCAGAATTCATCAGGTCTGTGTTCATCAGGTCAGTATTCATCAGGACAGGATTCATCAGGTCAGCATTCATCAGGTCAGCTTCATCAGGTCAGCATTCATCAGGTCAGCATTCATCAGGTCAGCATTCATCAGGTCAGTATTCATCAGGTCAGTATTCATTCAGGCCAGTATTCATTAGGTCAGTATTCATCAGGTCAGCATTCATCAGGTGAGTATTCATCAGGTCAGTATTCATCAGGTCAGCATTCATCAGATCAGCTTCATCAGGTCAGTATTCATCAGGTCAGTATTCATCAGGTCAGCATTCATCAGATCAGCTTCATCAGGTCAGCATTCATCAGGTCAGCATTCATCAGGTCAGCATTCATCAGATCAGCTTCATCAGGTCAGTATTCATCAGGTCAGTAATAATCAGGTCAGCATTCATCAGGTCTGCTTTCATCAGGTCAGCTTCATCAGGTCAGTATTCATCAGGTCAGTATTCATCAGGTCATCTTACATCAGGTCAGTATTCATTCAGGTCACTATTCATCAGGTCAGCATTCATCAGGTCAGCATTCATCAGGTCAGTATTCATTCAGGTCAGTATTCATCAGGTCAGTATTCATCAGGCCAGCATTCATCAGGTCAGCAATCATCAGGTCAGCATTCATTCAGGTCAGTATTCATCAGGTCAGCATTCATCAGGTCAGCATTCATCAGGTCAGCATTCACCAGGTCAGTATTCATTCAGTTCAGTATTCATCAGGTCACCATTCATCAGGTCATCATTGATCAGGTCAGTGTTCATCAGGTCAGTATTCATTCAGGTCAGTATTCATCAGGTCAGTATTCATCAGGTCAGCATTCATCAGGTCAGCATTCATTCAGGTCAGTATTCATCAGGTCAGTATTCATCAGGTCAGCATTCATCAGGTCAGTATTCATTCAGTTCAGTATTCATCAGGCCAGCATTCACCAGGTCAGTATTCATTCAGTTCAGTATTCATCGGGTCACCATTCATCAGGTCATCATTCATCAGGTCAGTGTTCATCAGGTCAGTATTCATTCAGGTCAGTATTCATCAGGTCAGTATTCATCAGGTCAGCATTCATCAGGTCAGCATTCATTCAGGTCAGTATTCATCAGGTCAGTATTCATCAGGTCAGCATTCATCAGGTCAGCTTCATCAGGTCAGTATTCATCAGCTCAGCATTCATCAGGTCAGTATTCGTCAGGTCAGTATTCATCAGGTCAGCTTTCATCAGGTCAGTCTTCATTCAGGTCAATATTCATCAGGTCAGTATTCATCAGATGAGTATTCAATCAGGTCAGAATTCATCAGGTCAGTATTCATCATGTGAGTATTCATCAGGTCAGCATTCATCAGGTCAGCTTTCATCAGGTCAGTATTCAACAGGTCAGCATTCATCAGGTCAGCTTCATCAGGTCAGTATTCATCAGGTCAGTAATCATCAGAATAGCATTCATCAGGTCAATATTCATCAGGTCAACATTCATCAGGTCAGTATTCATCAGGTCAGCATTCATCAGGTCAGCTTTCATCAGGTCAGCTTCATCAGGTCAGTATTTATCAGGTCAGTACTCATCAGGTCAGCTTTCATCAGGTCAGTATTCATTCAGGTCAGTATTCATCAGGTCAGCATTCATCAGTTCAGTATTCATTCAGGTCAGTATTCATTCAGGTCAGTATTCATCAGGTCAGCTTCATCAGGTCAGCATTCATCAGGTCAGTATTCATTCAGGTCAGTATTCATCAGGTCAGCATTCATCAGGTCAGCATTCATCAGGTCAGTAATCATTCAGGTCAGTATTCATCAGGTCAGTATTCATCAGGTCAGTATTCATCAGTTGAGCATTCATCAGGTCAGTATTCATCAGATCAGCATTCATCAGGTCAGTATTCATCAGGTCAGCTCACATCAGGTCAGTATTCATTCAGGTCAGTATTCATCAGGTCAGCGTTCATCAGGTCAGCATTCATTCAGGTCAGTATTCATCAGGTCAGCATTCATCAGGTCAGTATTCATCAGGTCAGTATTCATCAGGTCAGTATTCATCAGGTCAGCTTTCATCAGGTCAGTATTCAATCAGGATAGCATTCATTCAGGTCAGTATTCATCAGGCCAACATTAATCAGTCAGTATTCATCAGGTCAGCTTCATCAGGTCAACATTCATCACGTCTGTATTCATCAGGTCAGCTTCATCAGGTCAGTATTCATCAGGTCAGTATTCATCAGGTCAGCATTCATCAGGTCAGCTTCATCAGGTCACCATTCAACAGGTCAGCTTCATCAGGTCAGTATTCTTCAGGTCAGCATTCATCAGGTCAGCTTCATCAGGTCAGTATTCATCAGGTCAGCATTCATTCAGGTCAGTATTCATTAGGTCAGTATTCATCAGGTCAGTCTTCATCAGGTCAGCTTTTTCAGGTCAGCATTCATCAGGTCTGTGTTCATCAGGTCAGTATTCATCAGGACAGGATTCATCAGGTCAGCATTCATCAGGTCAGCTTCATCAGGTCAGTATTCATCAGGTCAGCATTCATCAGGTCAGCTTCATCAGGTCAGTATTCATCAGGTCAGCATTCATCAGGTCAGCATTCATCAGGACAGTATTCATCAGGTCAGCATTCATCAGGTGAGTATTCATCAGGTCAGTATTCATCAGGTCAGCATTCATCAGATCAGCTTCATCAGGTCATTATTCATCAGGTCAGCATTCATCAGGTGAGTATTCATCAGGTCAGTATTCATCAGGTCAGCATTCATCATGTCAGCATTCATCAGGTCAGTATTCATTCAGGCCAGTATTCATCAGGTCAGTACTCATCAGGTCAGCTTTCATCAGGTCAGTATTCATTCAGGTCAGTATTCATCAGGTCAGCATTCATCAGGTCAGCATTCATCAGTTCAGTATTCATTCAGGTCAGTATTCATTCAGGTCAGTATTCATCAGGTCAGCTTCATCAGGTCAGCATTCATCAGGTCAGTATTCATTCAGGTCAGTATTCATCAGGTCAGCATTCATCAAGTCAGCATTCATCAGGTCAGTATTCATTCAGGTCAGTATTCATCAGGTCAGTATTCATCAGGTCAGTATTCATCAGGTCAGCATTCATCAGGTCAGCATTCATCAGGTCAGTATTCATCAGGTCAGCATTCATCAGGTCAGCATTCATCAGGTCAGTATTCATCAGGTCAGTATTTCTCAGGTCAGCTCACATCAGGTCAGTATTCATTCAGGTCAGCATTCATCAGGTCAGTATTCATCAGGTCAGTATTCATCAGGTCAGCTCACATCAGGTCAGTATTCATTCAGGTCAGTTTTCATCAGGTGAGTATTCATCAGGTCAGCTTCATCAGGTCAGTATTCATCAGATCAGCATTCATCAGGGCAGTATTCATCAGGTCAGTATTCATCAGGTCAGCATTCATCAGATCAGCTTCATCAGGTCAGTATTCATCAGGTCAGCATTCATCAGGTCAGCTTCATCAGGTCAGTATTCATCAGGTCAGCATTCATCAGGTCAGCATTCATCAGGTCAGTATTCATCAGGTCAGTATTCATCAGGTCAGTATTCATTCAGGCCAGTATTCATTAGGTCAGTATTCATCAGGTCAGCATTCATCAGGTGAGTATTCATCAGGTCAGTATTCATCAGGTCAGCATTCATCAGATCAGCTTCATCAGGTCAGCATTCATCAGGTCAGCTTTCATCAGGTCAGTATTCATCAGGTCAGCATTCATCAGGTCAGTATTCATTCAGGCCAGTATTCATTAGGTCAGCATTCATCAGGTCAGCATTCATCAGGTGAGTATTCATCAGGTCAGTATTCATCAGGTCAGCATTCATCAGGTCAGCTTCATCAGGTCAGTGTTCATCAGGTCAGTATTCATCAGGTCATCTTACATCAGGTCAGTATTCATCAGGTCAGTATTCATCAGGTCATCTTACATCAGGTCAGTATTCATTCAGGTCAGTATTCATCAGGTCAGTATTCATCAGGTCAGCATTCATCAGGTCAGCATTCATCAGGTCAGTATTCATCAGGTCAGCATTCATCAGGTCAGCATTCATCAGGTCAGTATTCTTCAGGTCAGTATTCATCAGGTCAGCTCACATCAGGTCAGTATTCATTCAGGTCTGTATTCATCAGGTCAGCTTTCATCAGGTCAGCATTCATTCAGGTCAGTATTCATCTGGTCAGTATTCATCAGGTCAGTGTTCAATCAGGATAGCATTCATTCAGGTCAGTATTCATCAGGCCAGCATTATTCAGTCAGTATTAATCAGGTCAGCTTCATCAGGTCAGTATTCATCAGGTCAGCATTCATCAGGTCAGCTTCATCAGGTCACCATTCAAAAGGTCAGCTTCATCATGTCAGCTTCATCAGGTCAGTATTCATCAGGTCAGTATTCATTCAGGTCAGTATTCATTAGGTCAGTATTCATCAGGTCAGTTTTCATCAGGTCAGCTTTTTCAGGTCAGCTTTCATCAGGTCTGTGTTCATCAGGTCAGTATTCATCAGGACAGGATTCATCAGGTCAGCATTCATCAGGTCAGCTTCATCAGGTCAGTATTCATCAGGTCAGCATTCATCAGGTCAGCTTCATCAGGTCAGTATTCATCAGGTCAGCATTCATCAGGTCAGCATTCATCAGGTCAGCATGCATCAGATCAGCTTCATCAGGTGAGTATTCATCAGGTCTGTATTCATCAGGCCAGAATTCATCATGTCAGCATTCATCAGGTCATTAATCATTCAGGTCAGTATTCATCAGGTCAGTATTCATCAGGTCAGTATTCATCAGGTAGCATTCATCAGGTCAGTATTCATTCAGGTCAGTATTCATCAGGTCAGCATTCATCAGGTCAGCATTCATCAGGTCAGTGTTCATCAGTTCAGTATTCATCAGGTAAGCATTCATCAGGTCAGTATTCATTCAGGTCAGTATTCATCAGGTCAGTATTCATCAGGTCAGCATTCATCAGGTCAGCATTCATTCAGGTCAGTATTCATCAGGTCAGTATTCATTCAGGTCAGCATTCATCAGGTCAGCTTCATCAGGTCAGTATTCTTCAGCTCAGCATTCATCAGGTCAGTATTCATCAGGTCAGTATTCATCAGGTCAGCTTTCATCAGGTCAGTATTCATTCAGGTCAATATTCATCAGGTCAGTATTCAATCAGGATAGCATTCATTCAGGTCAGTATTCATCAGGCCAGCATACATCAGGCCAGCATTCATCAGGTCAGTATTCATCAGGTCAGTATTCATCAGGTCAGCTTCATCAGGTCTGTATTCATCAGGTCAGCATTCATCAGGTCAGCTTCATCAGGTCAGTATTCATCAGGTCAGTATTCATCAGGTCAGCATTCATCAGGTCAGCTTCATCAGGTCAGTATTCATCAGGTCAGCATTCATCAGGTCAGCATTCATTCAGGTCAGTATTCATTAGGTCAGTATTCATCAGGTCAGCATTCATCAGGTGAGTATTCATCAGGTCAGTATTCATCAGGTCAGTATTCATTCAGGTCAGTATTCATCAGGTGAGTATTCATCAGGTCAGCTTCATCAGGTCAGTATTCATCAGGTCAGTATTCATCAGGTGAGTATTCATCAGGTCAGTATTCATCAGGTCAGTATTCATCAGGTCAGCATTCATCAGGTCAGCGTCATCAGGTCAGTATTCATCAGGTCAGTACATAGAACATAGAACATAGAAGAATACAGCGCAGTACAGGCCCTTGGGCCCTCGATGTTGCGCCGATCCAAGCCCACCTAAACTACACTAACCCACTATCCTCCATATACCTATCCAATGCCCTCTTAAATGCCCATAAAGAGGGAGAGTCCACCACTGTTACTGGCAGGGCATTCCATGAACAAATCATCAGGTAATCATCAGGTTAGCATTCATCAGGTCAGTATTCATCAGGTCAACGTTCATCAGGTCAGTATTCATCAGGTCAGCATTCATCAGGTCTGCTTTCAACAGGTCAGCTTCATCAGATCAGTTTTCATCAGGTCAGTATTCATCAGGTCAGCTGACATCAGGTCAGTATTTATTCAGGTCAGTATTCATCAGGTCAGCTTCATCAATCAGCATTCCTCAGGTCAGTATTCATTCAGGTCAGTATTCATCAGGTCAGTATTCATCAGGTCAGCTCCATCAGGTCAGTATTCATCAGGTCAGCATTCATCAGGTCAGCATTCATCAGGTCAGTATTTATCAGGACAGGATTCATCAGGTCAGCATTCATCAGGTCAGCTTCATCAGGTCAGTATTCATCAGGTCAGCATTCATCAGGTCAGCATTCATCAGGTCAGTATTCATCAGGTCAGCATTCATCAGGTGAGTATTCATCAGGTCAGTATTCATCAGGTCAGCATTCATCATGTCAGCATTCATCAGGTCAGTATTCATTCAGGCCAGTATTCATTAGTTCAGTATTCATCAGGTCAGCATTCATCAGATGAGTATTCATCAGGTCAGTATTCATCAGGTCAGCATTCATCAGGTCAGCATTCATCAGGTCAGTATTCATCAGGTCAGTACTCATCAGGTCAGCTTTCATCAGGTCAGTATTCATTCAGGTCAGTATTCATCAGGTCAGCATTCATCAGGTCAGCATTCATCAGTTCAGTATTCATTCAGGTCAGTATTCATTCAGGTCAGTATTCATCTGGTCAGCTTCATCAGGTCAGCATTCATCAGGTCAGTATTCATCAGGTCAGCATTCATCAGGTCAGCATTCATCAGGTCAGTATTCATCAGGTCAGTATTCATCAGGTCAGCATTCATCAGGTCAGCATTGATCAGGTCAGTATTCATCAGGTCAGTATTTCTCAGGTCAGCTCACATCAGGTCAGTATTCATTCAGGTCAGCATTCATCAGGTCAGTATTCATCAGGTCAGTATTCATCAGGTCAGCTCACATCAGGTCAGTATTCATTCAGGTCAGTATTCATCAGGTGAGTATTCATCAGGTCAGCTTCATCAGGTCAGTATTCATCAGATCAGCATTCATCAGGTCAGTATTCATCAGGTCAGTATTCATCAGGTGAGTATTCATCAGGTCAGCTTCATCAGGTCAGTATTCATCAGGTCAGCATTCATCAGGTCAGCATTCATCAGGTCAGTATTCATCAGGTCAGTATTCATCAGGTCAGTATTCATTCAGGCCAGTATTCATTAGGTCAGTATTCATCAGGTCAGCATTCATCAGGTGAGTATTCATCAGGTCAGTATTCATCAGGTCAGCATTCATCAGATCAGCTTCATCAGGTCAGCATTCATCAGGTCAGCATTCATCAGGTCAGTATTCATTCAGGCCAGTATTCATTAGGTCAGTATTCATCATGTCAGCATTCATCAGGTGAGTATTCATCAGGTCAGGATTCATCAGGTCAGCATTCATCAGGTCAGCTTCATCAGGTCAGTGTTCATCAGGTCAGTATTCATCAGGTCATCTTACATCAGGTCAGTATTCATCAGGTCAGTATTCATCAGGTCATCTTACATCAGGTCAGTATTCATTCAGGTCAGTATTCATCAGGTCAGTATTCATCAGGTCAGCATTCATCAGGTCAGCATTCATCAGGTCAGTATTCATCAGGTCAGCATTCATCAGGTCAGCATTCATCAGGTCAGTATTCATCAGGTCAGTATTCATCAGGTCAGCTCACATCAGGTCAGTATTCATTCAGGTCAGTATTCATCAGGTCAGCTTTCATCAGGTCAGCATTCATTCAGGTCAGTATTCATCTGGTCAGTATTCATCAGGTCAGTGTTCAATCAGGATAGCATTCATTCAGGTCAGTATTCATCAGGCCAGCATTAATCAGTCAGTATTCATCAGGTCAGCTTCATCAGGTCAGCATTCATCATGTCTGTATTCATCAGGTCAGCTTCATCAGGTCAGTATTCATCAGGTCAGTATTCATCAGGTCAGCATTCATCATGTCAGCTTCATCAGGTCACCATTCAAAAGGTCAGCTTCATCAGGTCAGCTTCATCAGGTCAGTATTCATCAGGTCAGTATTCATTCAGGTCAGTATTCATTAGGTCAGTATTCATCAGGTCAGTATTCATCAGGTCAGCTTTTTCAGGTCAGCATTCATCAGGTCTGTGTTCATCAGGTCAGTATTCATCAGGACAGGATTCATCAGGTCAGCATTCATCAGGTCAGCTTCATCAGGTCAGTATTCATCAGGTCAGCATTCATCAGGTCAGCTTCATCAGGTCAGTATTCATCAGGTCAGCATTCATCAGGTCAGCATTCATCAGGTCAGTATTCATCAGGTCAGCATTCATCAGGTGAGTATTCATCAGGTCAGTATTCATCAGGTCAGCATTCATCAGATCAGCTTCATCAGGTGAGTATTCATCATGTCTGTATTCATCAGGACAGGATTCATCAGGTCAGCATTCATCAGGTCAGCTTCATCAGGTCAGTATTCATCAGGTCAGCATTCATCAGGTCAGCTTCATCAGGTCAGTATTCATCAGGTCAGCATTCATCAGGTCAGCATTCATCAGGTCAGTATTCATCAGGTCAGCTTCATCAGGTGAGTATTCATCAGGTCAGTATTCATCAGGTCAGCATTCATCAGATCAGCTTCTTCAGGTGAGTATTCATCAGGTGAGTATTCATCATGTCAGCATTCATCAGGTCATTAATCATTCAGGTCAGTATTCATCAGGTCAGTGTTCATCAGGTCAGTATTCATCAGGTAAGCATTCATCAGGTCAGTATTCATTCAGGTCAGTATTCATCAGGTCAGTATTCATCAGGTCAGCATTCATCAGGTCAGCATTCATTCAGGTCAGTATTCATCAGGTCAGTATTCATTCAGGTCAGCATTCATCAGGTCAGCTTCATCAGGTCAGTATTCATCAGCTCAGCATTCATCAGGTCAGTATTCATCAGGTCAGTATTCATCAGGTCAGCTTTCATCAGGTCAGTATTCATTCGGGTCAGCTTCATCAAGTCAGTATTCAATCGGGATAGCATTCATTCAGGTCAGTATTCATCAGGCCAGCATACATCAGGCCAGCATTCATCAGGTCAGTATTCATCAGGTCAGTATTCATCAGGTCAGCATTCATCAGGTCAGCATTCATTCAGGTCAGTATTCATCAGGTAAGTATTCATCCAGGTCAGTATTCATTAGGTGAGTATTCATCAGGTCAGTATTCATCAGGTCAGTATTCATTCAGGTCAGTATTCATCAGGTGAGTATTCATCAGGTCAGCTTCATCAGGTCAGTATTCATCAGGTCAGTATTCATCAGGTGAGTATTCATCAGGTCAGTACTCATCAGGTCAGCTTTCATCAGGTCAGTATTCATTCAGGTCAGTATTCATCAGGTCAGCATTCATCAGGTCAGCATTCATCAGTTCAGTATTCATTCAGGTCAGTATTCATTCAGTTGAAACTTTATTGCTGGAACAGCACAGCAGGTCAGGCAGCATCCAGGGAACAGGAGATTCGACGTTTCGGGCACAGGCCCTTCTTCAGGAATGAGCAGAGAGTGTTCAGCAGGAGAAGATAAAAGGTAGGGAGGAGGGACTTGGAGGAGGGGAGTTGGAAATGTGATAGGTGGAAAGAGGTCAAGGTGAGGGTGATAGGTCGGAGTAGGGTGGAGGCGGAGAGGTCAAGAAGAAGACTGCAGGTCAGGAAGGCGGTGCCGGGCTGGAAGGATCCGGCTGAGACAAGGTGGGGGGAGGGGGGATGAAGAAACTGGTGAAGTCCAAGTTCATCCCCTGCGGTTGGAGGGTTCCCAGTCGGAAGATAAGACGCTCCTCCTCCGACCGTCGGGTTGTTGTGGTTTGGCGGTGGATGAGTCCAATGACCTGCATATCCTCGGTGGAGTGGGAGGGGGAGTTGAAATGCTGTGCCACAGGTTGGTTGGGTTGGTTCGTCCGGGTGGCCCAGAGGTGCTCCCTGAATCGCTCCGCAAGTAGGCGGCCTGTCTCCCCAATATAGAGGAGGCCACACCGGCTGCAGCGGATGCAGTAGATGATGTGGGTGGAGGTGCAGGTGAATCTGTGGCGGATATGGAAGTTTCCCTTGGGGCCTTGGAGAGAAGTGAGGGGGGAGGTGTGGGCGCAAGTGTTGCACCTCCTGCGGTTGCAAGGGAAGGTGCCGGGAGTGGTGGTTGGGTCGGTGGGGGGTGTGGATCTGACAAGGGAGTCGCGGAGGGAGTGGTCTCTACGGAAAGCTGATAGGGGAGGGGAGGGAAATATATCCTTGGTGCTGGGGTCTGTTTGGAGGTGGCGGAAGTGACGGCGGATGATGCGCTGTACATGGAGATTGGTGGGGTGGTAGGTGAGGACCAGTGGGGTTCTGTCCTGGTGGCGGTTGGAGGGGCGGGGCTCAAGGGCGGAGGAGCGGGAAGTGGAGGAGATGCGGTGGAGGGCACCATCGACCACGTCGGGGGGGAAATTGCGGTCCTTGAAGAAGGAGGCCATCTGTGTTGTACGTATTTTGAACTGGTCCTCCTGGGAGCAGATGCGGCGGAGACGAAGGAATTGGGAGAATGGGATGGCGTTTTTACAGGGGGCAGGATGGGAGGAGGTGTAGTCCAGGTAGCTGTGGGAGTCGGTAGGTTTGTAGTAGATGTCCGTGTTGATTCGGTCGCCTGAGATAGAAACAGAAAGGTCTAGGAAGGGGAGGGAGGAGTCCGAGACTGTCCAGGTGAATTTGAGGTCGGGGTGGAAGGTGTTGGTGTAGTGGATAAACTGTTCAACCTCCTCGTGGGAGCACGAGGTAGCGCCGATACAGTCATCAATGTAGCGAAGAAAAAGATGGGGGGTGGGGCCAGTGTAGTTGCGGAAGATGGATTGTTCCACATACCCTACGAAGAGGCAGGCATAGCTGGGGCCCATGCGGGTGCCCATGGCTACTCCTTTTGTTTGGAGAAAGTGGGAGGATTGGAAAGAAAAGTTGTTCAGGGTGAGGACCAGTTCGGTCAGTCGAAGGAGGGTGTCGGTGGAAGGGTACTGGGTGGTACGGCGGGAAAGGAAGAAGCGGAGTGCTTTGAGTCCTTCGTGATGGGGGATGGAGGTGTACAGGGACTGGATGTCCATGGTGAAGATGAGGCGTTGGGGACCGGGGAAGCGGAAATCCTGGAGGAGGTGGAGGGCGTGGGTGGTGTCACGAACGTAGGTGGGGAGTTCTTGGACTAATGGGGACAGGACCGTGTCGAGGTATGCCGAGATGAGTTCGGTTGGGCAGGAGCAGGCTGAGACGATGGGTCGTCCGGGGCAGTCAGGTTTGTGGATTTTGGGCAGGAGGTAGAAACGGGCGGTTCGGGGTTGTGGGACTATGAGGTTGGAGGCGGTGGATGGGAGGTCCCCTGAGGTGATGAGGTTATGGACGGTCTGGGAGATGATGGTTTGGTGGTGGGGGGTGGGGTCATGGTCAAGGGGACGGTAGGAGGAGGTATCTGCGAGCTGGCGTTTGGCCTCAGCGGTGTAAAGGTCAGTGCGCCAAACTACTACTGCGCCTCCCTTGTCAGCTGGTTTGATGGTGAGGTTGGGGTTGGAACGGAGGGAGTGGAGGGCTGCGCGTTCCGAGGGTGAGAGGTTGGAGTGGGTGGGGGGAGTGTGGGAGTTCAGGTAGCGGTTAATATCGCGGCGGCAGTTTGCTATGAAGAGGTCGAGGGCAGGTAGGAGGCCAGCACGGGGTGTCCAGGTGGACGGGGTGTGTTGGAGGTGGGAGAAGGGGTCGTCAGAGGGTGGGCGAGAGTCTTGATTGAAGAAGAAGGCGCGGAGGCGAAGGCGGCGGAAGAATTGTTCGGTGTCACTCCGTGTATTGAATTCATTGACCCGAGAACGTGTGGGAACGAAGGTGAGACCTCTGCTGAGGACTGATCTTTCATCCTCAGAGAGGGGCAAGTCTGGAGGGATGGTGAACACACGGCAGGGCTGGGAGCTAGGACCTGGTGTGGGGCTGGAGCTGGATGTGGGGGCGGGGTTAGGCCTGGGGGCGGGGACAGAGGTCGGCTTGGGGGCGGAGTTGGATTCATTCAGGTCAGTATTCATCAGGTCAGCTTCATCAGGTCAGCATTCATCAGGTCAGTATTCATTCAGGTCAGTATTCATCAGGTCAGCATTCATCAAGTCAGCATTCATCAGGTCAGTATTCATTCAGGTCAGTATTCATCAGGTCAGTATTCATCAGGTCAGCATTCATCAGGTCAGCATTCATCAGGTCAGTATTCATCAGGTCAGCATTCATCAGGTCAGCATTCATCAGGTCAGTATTCATCAGGTCAGTATTTCTCAGGTCAGCTCACATCAGGTCAGTATTCATTCAGGTCAGCATTCATCAGGTCAGTATTCATCAGGTCAGTATTCATCAGGTCAGCTCACATCAGGTCAGTATTCATTCAGGTCAGTATTCATCAGGTGAGTATTCATCAGGTCAGCTTCATCAGGTCAGTATTCATCAGATCAGCATTCATCAGGGCAGTATTCATCAGGTCAGTATTCATCAGGTCAGCATTCATCAGATCAGCTTCATCAGGTCAGTATTCATCAGGTCAGCATTCATCAGGTCAGCTTCATCAGGTCAGTATTCATCAGGTCAGCATTCATCAGGTCAGCATTCATCAGGTCAGTATTCATCAGGTCAGTATTCATTCAGGCCAGTATTCATTAGGTCAGTATTCATCAGGTCAGCATTCATCAGGTGAGTATTCATCAGGTCAGTATTCATCAGGTCAGCATTCATCAGATCAGCTTCATCAGGTCAGCATTCATCAGGTCAGCATTCATCAGGTCAGTATTCATCAGGTCAGCATTCATCAGGTCAGTATTCATTCAGGCCAGTATTCATTAGGTCAGTATTCATCAGGTCAGCATTCATCAGGTGAGTATTCATCAGGTCAGTATTCATCAGGTCAGCATTCATCAGGTCAGCTTCATCAGGTCAGTGTTCATCAGGTCAGTATTCATCAGGTCATCTTACATCAGGTCAGTATTCATCAGGTCAGTATTCATCAAGTCATCTTACATCAGGTCAGTATTCATTCAGGTCAGTATTCATCAGGTCAGCATTCATCAGGTCAGCATTCATCAGGTCAGTATTCATCAGGTCAGCATTCATCAGGTCAGCATTCATCAGGTCAGTATTCTTCAAGTCAGTATTCATCAGGTCAGCTCACATCAGGTCAGTATTCATTCAGGTCTGTATTCATCAGGTCAGCTTTCATCAGGTCAGCATTCATTCAGGTCAGTATTCATCTGGTCAGTATTCATCAGGTCAGTGTTCAATCAGGATAGCATTCATTCAGGTCAGTATTCATCAGGCCAGCATTATTCAGTCAGTATTAATCAGGTCAGCTTCATCAGGTCAGCATTCATCACGTCTGTATTCATCAGGTCAGCTTCATCAGGTCAGTATTCATCAGGTCAGTATTCATCAGGTCAGCATTCATCAGGTCAGCTTCATCAGGTCACCATTCAAAAGGTCAGCTTCATCAGGTCACCTTAATCAGGTCAGTATTCATCAGGTCAGTATTCATTCAGGTCAGTATTCATTAGGTCAGTATTCATCAGGTCAGTTTTCATCAGGTCAGCTTTTTCAGGTCAGCATTCATCAGGTCTGTGTTCATCAGGTCAGTATTCATCAGGACAGGATTCATCAGGTCAGCATTCATCAGGTCAGCTTCATCAGGTCAGTATTCATCAGGTCAGCTTCATCAGGTCAGTATTCATCAGGTCAGCATTCATCAGGTCAGCTTCATCAGGTCAGTATTCATCAGGTCAGCATTCATCAGATCAGCATTCATCAGATCAGTATTCATCAGGTCAGCATTCATCAGGTGAGTATTCATCAGGTCAGCTTCATCAGGTCAGTATTCATCAGGTCAGCATTCATCAGGTCAGCTTCATCAGGTCAGTATTCATCAGGTCAGCATTCATCAGATCAGCATTCATCAGATCAGTATTCATCAGGTCAGCATTCATCAGGTCAGCATTCATCAGATCAGCTTCATCAGGTGAGTATTCATCAGGTCTGTATTCATCAGGACAGGATTCATCAGGTCAGCATTCATCAGGTCAGCTTCATCAGGTCAGTATTCATCAGTTCAGCATTCATCAGGTCAGCTTCATCAGGTCAGTATTCATCAGGTCAGCATTCATCAGGTCAGCATTCATCAGGTCAGTATTCATCAGGTCAGCTTCATCAGGTGAGTATTCATCAGGTCAGTATTCATCAGGTCAGCATGCATCAGATCAGCTTCATCAGGTGAGTATTCATCAGGTCTATATTCATCAGGCCAGAATTCATCATGTCAGCATTCATCAGGTCATTAATCATTCAGGTCAGTATTCATCAGGTCAGTATTCATCAGGTCAGTATTTATCAGGTAGCATTCATCAGGTCAGTATTCATTCAGGTCAGTATTCATCAGGTCAGCATTCATCAGGTCAGCATTCATCAGGTCAGTGTTCATCAGGTCAGTATTCATCAGGTAAGCATTCATCAGGTAAGCATTCATCAGGTCAGTATTCATTCAGGTCAGTATTCATCAGGTCAGTATTCATCAGGTCAGCATTCATCAGGTCAGCATTCATTCAGGTCAGTATTCATCAGGTCAGTATTCATTCAGGTCAGCATTCATCAGGTCAGCTTCATCAGGTCAGTATTCATCAGCTCAGCATTCATCAGGTCAGTATTCATCAGGTCAGTATTCATCAGGTCAGCTTTCATCAGGTCAGTATTCATTCAGGTCAATATTCATCAGGTCAGTATTCAATCAGGATAGCATTCATTCAGGTCAGTATTCATCAGGCCAGCATACATCAGGCCAGCATTCATCAGGTCAGTATTCATCAGGTCAGTATTCATCAGGTCAGCTTCATCAGGTCTGTATTCATCAGGTCTGTATTCATCAGGTCAGCTTCACCAGGACAATATTGATCAGGTCAGTATTCATCAGGTCAGCATTCATCAGGTCAGCTTCATCAGGTCAGTATTCATCAGGTCAGTATTCATCAGGTCAGCATTCATCAGGTCAGCTTCATCAGGTCAGTATTCATCAGGTCAGCTTCATCAGGTCAGCATTCATCAGGTCAGTATTCATTCAGGTCAGTATTCATCAGGTCAGCATTCATCAAGTCAGCATTCATCAGGTCAGTATTCATTCAGGTCAGTATTCATCAGGTCAGTATTCATCAGGTCAGCATTCATCAGGTCAGCATTCATCAGGTCAGTATTCATCAGGTCAGCATTCATCAGGTCAGCATTCATCAGGTCAGTATTCATCAGGTCAGTATTTCTCAGGTCAGCTCACATCAGGTCAGTATTCATTCAGGTCAGCATTCATCAGGTCAGTATTCATCAGGTCAGTATTCATCAGGTCAGCTCACATCAGGTCAGTATTCATTCAGGTCAGTATTCATCAGGTGAGTATTCATCAGGTCAGCTTCATCAGGTCAGTATTCATCAGATCAGCATTCATCAGGGCAGTATTCATCAGGTCAGTATTCATCAGGTCAGCATTCATCAGATCAGCTTCATCAGGTCAGTATTCATCAGGTCAGCATTCATCAGGTCAGCTTCATCAGGTCAGTATTCATCAGGTCAGCATTCATCAGGTCAGCATTCATCAGGTCAGTATTCATCAGGTCAGTATTCATTCAGGCCAGTATTCATTAGGTCAGTATTCATCAGGTCAGCATTCATCAGGTGAGTATTCATCAGGTCAGTATTCATCAGGTCAGCATTCATCAGATCAGCTTCATCAGGTCAGCATTCATCAGGTCAGCATTCATCAGGTCAGTATTCATCAGGTCAGCATTCATCAGGTCAGTATTCATTCAGGCCAGTATTCATTAGGTCAGTATTCATCAGGTCAGCATTCATCAGGTGAGTATTCATCAGGTCAGTATTCATCAGGTCAGCATTCATCAGGTCAGCTTCATCAGGTCAGTGTTCATCAGGTCAGTATTCATCAGGTCATCTTACATCAGGTCAGTATTCATCAGGTCAGTATTCATCAGGTCATCTTACATCAGGTCAGTATTCATTCAGGTCAGTATTCATCCGGTCAGCATTCATCAGGTCAGCATTCATCAGGTCAGTATTCATCAGGTCAGCATTCATCAGGTCAGCATTCATCAGGTCAGTATTCTTCAAGTCAGTATTCATCAGGTCAGCTCACATCAGGTCAGTATTCATTCAGGTCTGTATTCATCAGGTCAGCTTTCATCAGGTCAGCATTCATTCAGGTCAGTATTCATCTGGTCAGTATTCATCAGGTCAGTGTTCAATCAGGATAGCATTCATTCAGGTCAGTATTCATCAGGCCAGCATTATTCAGTCAGTATTAATCAGGTCAGCTTCATCAGGTCAGCATTCATCACGTCTGTATTCATCAGGTCAGCTTCATCAGGTCAGTATTCATCAGGTCAGTATTCATCAGGTCAGCATTCATCAGGTCAGCTTCATCAGGTCACCATTCAAAAGGTCAGCTTCATCAGGTCAGCTTAATCAGGTCAGTATTCATCAGGTCAGTATTCATTCAGGTCAGTATTCATTAGGTCAGTATTCATCAGGTCAGTTTTCATCAGGTCAGCTTTTTCAGGTCAGCATTCATCAGGTCTGTGTTCATCAGGTCAGTATTCATCAGGACAGGATTCATCAGGTCAGCATTCATCAGGTCAGCTTCATCAGGTCAGTATTCATCAGGTCAGCTTCATCAGGTCAGTATTCATCAGGTCAGTATTCATCAGGTGAGTATTCATCAGGTCAGTATTCATCAGGACAGCATTCATCAGGTCAGCTTTCATCAAGTCAGCTTCATCAGGTCAGTATTCATCAGGTCAGTATTCATCAGGTCAGCTTACATCAGGTCAGTATTCATTCAGGTCAGTATTCATCAGGTCAGCATTCATCAGGACAGTATTCATCAGGTCAGAATTCATCAGGTCAGCATTCATTCAGGTCAGTATTCATCAGGTAAGTATTCATTCAGGTCAGTATTCATTAGGTCAGTATTCATCAGGTCAGCATTCATCAGGTGAGTATTCATCAGGTCAGTATTCATCAGGTCAGTATTCATTCAGGTCAGTATTCATCAGGTGAGTATTCATCAGGTCAGCTTCATCAGGTCAGTATTCATCAGGTCAGTATTCATCAGGTGAGTATTCATCAGGTCAGTATTCATCAGGTCAGTATTCATCAGGTCAGCATTCATCAGGTCAGCTTTCATCAGGTCAGTATTCATCAGGTCAGCATTCATCAGGTCAGCGTCATCAGGTCAGTATTCATCAGGTCAGTAATCATCAGGTCATCTTACATCAGGTCAGTATTCATTCAGGTCAGTATTCATCCGGTCAGCATTCATCAGGTCAGCATTCATCAGGTCAGTATTCATCAGGTCAGCATTCATCAGGTCAGCATTCATCAGGTCAGTATTCATCAGGACAGGATTCATCAGGTCAGCATTCATCAGGTCAGCTTCATCAGGTCAGTATTCATCAGGTCAGCTTCATCAGGTCAGTATTCATCAGGTCAGCATTCATCAGGTCAGCTTCATCAGGTGAGTATTCATCAGGTCTGTATTCATCAGGACAGGATTCATCAGGTCAGCATTCATCAGGTCAGCTTCATCAGGTCAGTATTCATCAGTTCAGCATTCATCAGGTCAGCTTCATCAGGTCAGTATTCATCAGGTCAACATTCATCAGGTCAGCATTCATCAGGTCAGTATTCATCAGGTCAGCTTCATCAGGTGAGTATTCATCAGGTCAGTATTCATCAGGTCAGCTTCATCAGGTCAGTATTCTTCAGATCAGTTTCATCAGGTGAGTATTCATCAGGTCAGTATTCATCAGGTCAGCATTCATCAGGTCAGCATTCTTCAGATCAGCTTCATCAGGTGAGTATTCATCAGGTCTGTATTCATCAGGACAGGATTCATCAGGTCAGCATTCATCAGGTCAGCTTCATCAGGTCAGTATTCATCAGTTCAGCATTCATCATGTCAGCATTCATCAGGTCATTAATCATTCAGGTCAGTATTCATCAGGTCAGTATTCATCAGGTCAGTATTTATCAGGCAGCATTCATCAGGTCAGTATTCATTCAGGTCAGTATTCATCAGGTCAGCATTCATCAGGTCAGCATTCATCAGGTCAGTGTTCATCAGGTCAGTATTCATCAGGTAAGCATTCATCAGGTCAGTATTCATTCAGGTCAGTATTCATCAGGTCAGTATTCATCAGGTCAGCATTCCTCAGGTCAGCATTCATTCAGGTCAGTATTCATCAGGTCAGTATTCATTCAGGTCAGCATTCATCAGGTCAGCTTCATCAGGTCAGTATTCATCAGCTCAGCATTCATCAGGTCAGTATTCATCAGGTCAGTATTCATCAGGTCAGCTTTCATCAGGTCAGTATTCATTCAGGTCAATATTCATCAGGTCAGTATTCAATCAGGATAGCATTCATTCAGGTCAGTATTCATCAGGCCAGCATACATCAGGCCAGCATTCATCAGGTCAGTATTCATCAGGTCAGTATTCATCAGGTCAGCTTCATCAGGTCTGTATTCATCAGGTCTGTATTCATCAGGTCAGCTTCACCAGGACAATATTCATCAGGTCAGTATTCATCAGGTCAGCATTCATCAGGTCAGCTTCATCAGGTCAGTATTCATCAGGTCAGTATTCATCAGGTCAGCATTCATCAGGTCAGCTTCATCAGGTCAGTATTCATCAGGTCAGCATTCATCAGGTCAGCATTCATTCAGGTCAGTATTCATCAGGTCAGTATTCATTCAGGTCTGTATTCATTAGGTCAGTATTCATCAGGTCAGCATTCATCAGGTGAGTATTCATCAGGTCAGTATTCATCAGGTCAGTATTCATTCAGGTCAGTATTCATCAGGTGAGTATTCATCAGGTCAGCATTCATCAGGTCAGCTTCATCAGGTGAGTATTCATCAGGTCTGTATTCATCAGGACAGGATTCATCAGGTCAGCATTCATCAGGTCAGCTTCATCAGGTCAGTATTCATCAGGTCAGCATTCATCAGGTCAGCTTCATCAGGTCAGTATTCATCAGGTCAGTATTCATCAGGTGAGTATTCATCAGGTCAGTATTCATCAGGTCAGTATTCATCAGGTCAGCATTCATCAGGTCAGCTTTCATCAGGTCAGTATTCATCAGGTCAGCATTCATCAGGTCAGCGTCATCAGGTCAGTATTCATCAGGTCAGTAATCATCAGGTTAGCATTCATCAGGTCAGTATTCATCAGGTCAACGTTCATCAGGTCAGTATTCATCAGGTCAGCATTCATCAGGTCTGCTTTCAACAGGTCAGCTTCATCAGATCAGTTTTCATCAGGTCAGTATTCATCAGGTCAGCTGACATCAGGTCAGTATTTATTCAGGTCAGTATTCATCAGGTCAGCTTCATCAAGTCAGCATTCATCAGGTCAGTATTCATTCAGGTCAGTATTCATCAGGTCAGTATTCATCAGGTCAGCTCCATCAGGTCAGTATTCATCAGGTCAGTATTCATCAGGTCAGTATTCATCAGGTCAGTATTCATCAGGTCAGCATTCATCAGGTCTGTATTCATCAGGTCAGTATTCATCAGGTCAGCATTCATCAGGTCAGCATTCATCAGGTCAGTATTCATCTGTCAGTATTCATCAGGTCAGGATTCATCAGGTCAGCATTCATCAGGTCAGCTTCATCAGGTCAGTATTCATCAGGTCAGCATTCATCAGGTCAGCTTCATCAGGTCAGTATTCATCAGGTCAGCATTCATCAGGTCAGCATTCATCAGGTCAGTATTCATCAGGTCAGCATTCATCAGGTGAGTATTCATCAGGTCAGTATTCATCAGGTCAGCATTCATCATGTCAGCATTCATCAGGTCAGTATTCATTCAGGCCAGTATTCATTAGGTCAGTATTCATCAGGTCAGCATTCATCTGGTCAGCTTCATCAGGTCAGCATTCATCAGGTCAGTATTCATCAGGTCAGCATTCATCAGGTCAGCATTCATCAGGTCAGCATTCATCAGGTCAGCATTCATCAGGTCAGTATTCATCATGTCAGTACTCATCAGGTCAGCTTTCATCAGGTCAGTATTCATTCAGGTCAGTATTCATCAGGTCAGCATTCATCAGGTCAGCATTCATCAGTTCAGTATTCATTCAGGTCAGTATTCATTCAGGTCAGTATTCATCTGGTCAGCTTCATCAGGTCAGCATTCATCAGGTCAGTATTCATCAGGTCAGTATTCATCAGGTCAGCATTCATCAGGTCAGCATTCATCAGGTCAGTATTCATCAGGTCAGTATTCATCAGGTCAGCATTCATCAGGTCAGCATTCATCAGGTCAGTATTCATCAGGTCAGTATTCATCAGGTCAGCATTCATCAGGTCAGCATTCATCAGGTCAGCATTCATCAGGTCAGTATTCATCAGGTCAGCATTCATCAGGTCAGTATTCATCAGGTCAGTATTCATCAGGTCAGCTCACATCAGGTCAGTATTCATTCAGGTCAGTATTCATCAGGTGAGTATTCATCAGGTCAGCTTCATCAGGTCAGTATTCATCAGATCAGCATTCATCAGATCAGCTTCATCAGGTCAGTATTCATCAGGTCAGCATTCATCAGGTCAGCTTCATCAGGTCAGTATTCATCAGGTCAGCATTCATCAGGTCAGTATTCATCAGGTCAGTATTCATTCAGGCCAGTATTCATTAGGTCAGTATTCATCAGGTCAGCATTCATCAGGTCAGTATTCATCAGGTCAGTATTCATTCAGGCCAGTATTCATTAGGTCAGTATTCATCAGGTCAGCATTCATCAGGTGAGTATTCATCAGGTCAGTATTCATCAGGTCAGCTTCATCAGGTCAGCATTCATCAGGTCAGCATTCATCAGGTCAGTATTCATTCAGGTCAGTATTCATCAGGTCAGCTTTCATCAGGTCAGTATTCATCAGGTCAGTATTCATCAGGCCAGTATTCATTAGGTCAGTATCCATCATGTCAGCATTCATCAGGTGAGTATTCATCAGGTCAGCTTCATCAGGTCAGTGTTCATCAGGTCAGTATTCATCAGGTCATCTTACATCAGGTCAGTGTTCATCAGGTCAGTATTCATCAGGTCATCTTACATCAGGTCAGTATTCATCAGGTCAGTATTCATCAGGTCATCTTACATCAGGTCAGTATTCATTCAGGTCAGTATTCATCAGGTCAGTATTCATCAGGTCTGCATTCATCAGGTCAGCATTCATCAGGTCAGTATTCATCAGGTCAGCATTCATCAGGTCAGTATTCATCAGGTCAGTATTCATCAGGTCAGCTCACATCAGGTCAGTATTCATTCAGGTCAGTATTCATCTGGTCAGTATTCATCAGGTCAGTGTTCAATCAGGATAGCATTCATTCAGGTCAGTATTCATCAGGCCAGCATTAATCAGTCAGTATTCGTCAGGTCAGCTTCATCAGGTCTGTATTCATCAGGTCAGCTTCATCAGGTCAGTATTCATCAGGTCAGTATTCATCAGGTCAGCATTCATCAGGTCAGCTTCATTAGGTCACCATTCAAAAGGTCAGCTTCATCAGGTCAGCTTCATCAGGTCAGTATTCATCAGGTCAGTATTCATTCAGGTCAGTATTCATTAGGTCAGTATTCATCAGGTCAGTATTCATCAGGTCAGCTTTTTCAGGTCAGCATTCATCAGGTCTGTGTTCATCAGGTCAGTATTCATCAGGACAGGATTCATCAGGTCAGCATTCATCAGGTCAGCGTCATCAGGTCAGTATTCATCAGGTCAGCATTCATCAGGTCAGCTTCATCAGGTCAGCATTCATCAGGTCAGCATTCATCAGGTCAGTATTCATCAGGTCAGCATTCATCAGGTGAGTATTCATCAGGTCAGTATTCATCAGGTCAGCATTCATCAGATCAGCTTCATCAGGTGAGTATTCATCAGGTCTGTATTCATCAGGACAGGATTCATCAGGTCAGCATTCATCAGGTCAGCTTCATCAGGTCAGTATTCATCAGGTCAGCATTCATCAGGTCAGCTTCATCAGGTCAGTATTCATCAGGTCAGCATTCATCAGGTCAGCATTCATCAGGTCAGTATTCATCAGGTCAGCTTCATCAGGTGAGTATTCATCAGGTCAGTATTCATCAGGTCAGCATTCATCAGATCAGCTTCATCAGGTGAGTATTCATCAGGTCTGTATTCATCAGGCCAGAATTCATCATGTCAGCATTCATCAGGTCATTAATCATTCAGGTCAGTATTCATCAGGTCAGTATTCATCAGGTCAGTATTCATCAGGTAGCATTCATCAGGTCAGTATTCATTCAGGTCAGTATTCATCAGGTCAGCATTCATCAGGTCAGCATTCATCAGGTCAGTATTCATCAGGTCAGCATTCATCAGGTCAGCATTCATTCAGGTCAGTATTCATCAGGTCAGTATTCATTCAGGTCAGCATTCATCAGGTCAGCTTCATCAGGTCAGTATTCATCAGCTCAGCATTCATCAGGTCAGTATTCATCAGGTCAGTATTCATCAGGTCAGCTTTCATCAGGTCAGTATTCATTCAGGTCAATATTCATCAAGTCAGTATTCAATCAGGATAGCATTCATTCAGGTCAGTATTCATCAGGCCAGCATACATCAGGCCAGCATTCATCAGGTCAGCATTCATCAGGTCAGCTTCATCAGGTCAGTATTCATCAGGTCAGCATTCATCAGGTCAGCATTCATTCAGGTCAGTATTCATTAGGTCAGTATTCATCAGGTCAGCATTCATCAGGTGAGTATTCATCAGGTCAGTATTCATCAGGTCAGTATTCATTCAGGTCAGTATTCATCAGGTGAGTATTCATCAGGTCAGCTTCATCAGGTCAGTATTCATCAGGTGAGTATTCATCAGGTGAGTATTCATCAGGTCAGTATTCATCAGGTCAGTATTCATCAGGTCAGCATTCATCAGGTCAGCTTTCATCAGGTCAGTATTCATCAGGTCAGCATTCATCAGGTCAGCGTCATCAGGTCAGTATTCATCAGGTCAGTAATCATCAGGTTAGCATTCATCAGGTCTGTATTCATCAGGTCAACGTTCATCAGGTCAGTATTCATCAGGTCAGCATTCATCAGGTCAGCTGACATCAGGTCATTATTTATTCAGGTCAGTATTCATCAGGTCAGCTTCATCAAGTCAGCATTCATCAGGTCAGTATTCATTCAGGTCAGTATTCATCAGGTCAGTATTCATCAGGTCAGCTTCATCAGGTCAGTATTCATTCAGGTCAGTATTCATCAGGTCAGCATTCATCAGGTCAGCATTCATTAGGTCAGTATTCATTCAGGTCAGTATTCATTCAGGTCAGTATTCATCAGGTCTGTATTCATCAGTTCAGTATTCATCAGGTCAGCATTCATCAGGTCAGCATTTATCAGGTCAGTATTCATCAGGTCAGCTCACATCAGGTCAGTATTCATTCAGGTCAGTATTCATCAGGTCAGCTTTCATCAGGTCAGCATTCATTCAGGTCAGTATTCATCAGGTCAGCATTCATCAGGTCTGCATTCATTAGGTCAGTATTCATTCAGGTCAGTATTCATTCAGGTCAGTATTCATCAGGTCTGTATTCATCAGGTCAGTATTCCTCAGGTCAGCTTTTTCAGGTCAGCATTCATCAGGTCTGTGTTCATCAGGTCAGTATTCATCAGGACAGAATTCATCAGGTCAGCATTCATCAGGTCAGCATTCATCAGGTCAGTATTCATCAGGTCAGTATTCATTCAGGCCTGTATTCATTAGGTCAGTATTCATCAGGTCAGCATTAATCAGGTGAGTATTCATCAGGTCAGTATTCATCAGGTCTGTATTCATCAGGTCAGCTTCATCAGGTCAGTATTCATCAGGTCAGTATTCATCAGGTCAGCATTCATCAGGTCAGTATTCATCAGGTCAGCATTCATCAGGTCTGCTTTCAACAGGTCAGCTTCATCAGATCAGTATTCATCAGGTCAGTATTCATCAGGTCAGTATTTATCAGGTAGCATTCATCAGGTCAGTATTCATTCAGGTCAGTATTCATCAGGTCAGCATTCATCAGGTCAGCATTCATCAGGTCAGTGTTCATCAGGTCAGTATTCATCAGGTCAGCATTCATCAGGTCAGCATTCATTCAGGTCAGTATTCATCAGGTCAGTATTCATTCAGGTCAGCATTCATCAGGTCAGCTTCATCAGGTCAGTATTCATCAGCTCAGCATTCATCAGGTCAGTATTCATCAGGTCAGTATTCATCAGGTCAGCTTTCATCAGGTCAGTATTCATTCAGGTCAATATTCATCAGATCAGTATTCAATCAGGATAGCATTCATTCAGGTCAGTATTCATCAGGCCAGCATACATCAGGCCAGCATTCATCAGGTCAGTATTCATCAGGTCAGTATTCATCAGGTCAGCTTCATCAGGTCTGTATTCATCAGGTCTGTATTCATCAGGTCAGCTTCACCAGGACAATATTCATCAGGTCAGTATTCATCAGGTCAGCATTCATCAGGTCAGCTTCATCAGGTCAGTATTCATCAGGTCAGTATTCATCAGGTCAGCATTCATCAGGTCAGCTTCATCAGGTCAGTATTCATCAGGTCAGCATTCATCAGGTCAGCATTCATTCAGGTCAGTATTCATCAGGTAAGTATTCATTCAGGTCAGTATTCATTAGGTCAGTATTCATCAGGTCAGCATTCATCAGGTGAGTATTCATCAGGTCAGTATTCATCAGGTCAGTATTCATTCAGGTCAGTATTCATCAGGTGAGTATTCATCAGGTCAGCTTCATCAGGTCAGTATTCATCAGGTCAGTATTCATCAGGTGAGTATTCATCAGGTCAGTATTCATCAGGTCAGTATTCATCAGGTCAGCATTCATCAGGTCAGCTTTCATCAGGTCAGTATTCATCAGGTCAGCATTCATCAGGTCAGCGTCATCAGGTCAGTATTCATCAGGTCAGTAATCATCAGGTTAGCATTCATCAGGTCAGTATTCATCAGGTCAACGTTCATCAGGTCAGTATTCATCAGGTCAGCATTCATCAGGTCTGCTTTCAACAGGTCAGCTTCATCAGATCAGTTTTCATCAGGTCAGTATTCATCAGGTCAGCTGACATCAGGTCAGTATTTATTCAGGTCAGTATTCATCAGGTCAGCTTCATCAAGTCAGCATTCATCAGGTCAGTATTCATTCAGGTCAGTATTCATCAGGTCAGTATTCATCAGGTCAGCTCCATCAGGTCAGTATTCATCAGGTCAGTATTCATCAGGTCAGTATTCATCAGGTCAGCATTCATCAGGTCAGTATTCATCAGGTCAGTATTCATCAGGTCAGTATTCATCAGGTCTGTATTCATCAGGTCAGTATTCATCAGGTCAGCATTCATCAGGTCAGCATTCATCAGGTCAGTATTCATCTGTCAGTATTCATCAGGTCAGGATTCATCAGGTCAGCATTCATCAGGTCAGCTTCATCAGGTCAGTATTCATCAGGTCAGCATTCATCAGGTCAGCTTCATCAGGTCAGTATTCATCAGGTCAGCATTCATCAGGTCAGCATTCATCAGGTCAGTATTCATCAGGTCAGCATTCATCAGGTGAGTATTCATCAGGTCAGTATTCATCAGGTCAGCATTCATCATGTCAGCATTCATCAGGTCAGTATTCATTCAGGCCAGTATTCATTAGGTCAGTATTCATCAGGTCAGCATTCATCAGGTGAGTATTCATCAGGTCAGTATTCATCAGGTCAGCATTCATCAGATCAGCTTCATCAGGTCAGTATTCATCAGGTCAGCATTCATCAGGTCAGCATTCATCAGGTCAGTATTCATCAGGTCAGTACTCATCAGGTCAGCTTTCATCAGGTCAGTATTCATTCAGGTCAGTATTCATCAGGTCAGCATTCATCAGGTCAGCATTCATCAGTTCAGTATTCATTCAGGTCAGTATTCATTCAGGTCAGTATTCATCTGGTCAGCTTCATCAGGTCAGCATTCATCAGGTCAGTATTCATCAGGTCAGTATTCATCAGGTCAGCATTCATCAGGTCAGCATTCATCAGGTCAGTATTCATCAGGTCAGTATTCATCAGGTCAGCATTCATCAGGTCAGCATTCATCAGGTCAGTATTCATCAGGTCAGTATTCATCAGGTCAGCATTCATCAGGTCAGCATTCATCAGGTCAGCATTCATCAGGTCAGTATTCATCAGGTCAGCATTCATCAGGTCAGTATTCATCAGGTCAGTATTCATCAGGTCAGCTCACATCAGGTCAGTATTCATTCAGGTCAGTATTCATCAGGTGAGTATTCATCAGGTCAGCTTCATCAGGTCAGTATTCATCAGATCAGCATTCATCAGATCAGTATTCATCAGGTCAGTATTCATCAGGTCAGCATTCATCAGATCAGCTTCATCAGGTCAGTATTCATCAGGTCAGCATTCATCAGGTCAGCTTCATCAGGTCAGTATTCATCAGGTCAGCATTCATCAGGTCAGCATTCATCAGATCAGTATTCATCAGGTCAGTATTCATTCAGGCCAGTATTCATTAGGTCAGTATTCATCAGGTCAGCATTCATCAGGTGAGTATTCATCAGGTCAGTATTCATCAGGTCAGCATTCATCAGATCAGCTTCATCAGGTCAGCATTCATCAGGTCAGCATTCATCAGGTCAGTATTCATTAGGTCAGTATCCATCATGTCAGTATTCATCAGGTCAGGATTCATCAGGTCAGCATTCATCAGGTCAGCTTCATCAGGTCAGTGTTCATCAGGTCAGTATTCATCAGGTCATCTTACATCAGGTCAGTATTCATTCAGGTCAGTATTCATCAGGTCAGTATTCATCAGGTCAGCATTCATCAGGTCAGCATTCATCAGGTCAGTATTCATCAGGTCAGTATTCATCAGGTCAGCTCACATCAGGTCAGTATTCATTCAGGTCAGTATTCATCTGGTCAGTATTCATCAGGTCAGTGTTCAATCAGGATAGCATTCATTCAGGTCAGTATTCATCAGGCCAGCATTAATCAGTCAGTATTCGTCAGGTCAGCTTCATCAGGTCTGTATTCATCAGGTCAGCTTCATCAGGTCAGTATTCATCAGGTCAGTATTCATCAGGTCAGCATTCATCAGGTCAGCTTCATCAGGTCACCATTCAAAAGGTCAGCTTCATCAGGTCAGCTTCATCAGGTCAGTATTCATCAGGTCAGTATTCATTCAGGTCAGTATTCATTAGGTCAGTATTCATCAGGTCAGTATTCATCAGGTCAGCTTTTTCAGGTCAGCATTCATCAGGTCTGTGTTCATCAGGTCAGTATTCATCAGGACAGGATTCATCAGGTCAGCATTCATCAGGTCAGCGTCATCAGGTCAGTATTCATCAGGTCAGCATTCATCAGGTCAGCTTCATCAGGTCAGCATTCATCAGGTCAGCATTCATCAGGTCAGTATTCATCAGGTCAGCATTCATCAGGTGAGTATTCATCAGGTCAGTATTCATCAGGTCAGCATTCATCAGATCAGCTTCATCAGGTGAGTATTCATCAGGTCAGTATTCATCAGGACAGGATTCATCAGGTCAGCATTCATCAGGTCAGCTTCATCAAGTCAGTATTCATCAGGTCAGCATTCATCAGGTCAGTATTCATCAGGTCAGCTTCATCAGGTGAGTATTCATCAGGTCAGTATTCATCAGGTCAGCATTCATCAGATCAGCTTCATCAGGTGAGTATTCATCAGGTCTGTATTCATCAGGCCAGAATTCATCATGTCAGCATTCATCAGGTCATTAATCATTCAGGTCAGTATTCATCAGGTCAGTATTCATCAGGTCAGTATTCATCAGGTAGCATTCATCAGGTCAGTATTCATTCAGGTCAGTATTCATCAGGTCAGCATTCATCAGGTCAGCATTCATCAGGTCAGTATTCATCAGGTCAGCATTCATCAGGTCAGCATTCATTCAGGTCAGTATTCATCAGGTCAGTATTCATTCAGGTCAGCATTCATCAGGTCAGCTTCATCAGGTCAGTATTCATCAGCTCAGCATTCATCAGGTCAGTATTCATCAGGTCAGTATTCATCAGTTCAGCTTTCATCAGGTCAGTATTCATTCAGGTCAATATTCATCAAGTCAGTATTCAATCAGGATAGCATTCATTCAGGTCAGTATTCATCAGGCCAGCATACATCAGGCCAGCATTCATCAGGTCAGCATTCATCAGGTCAGCTTCATCAGGTCAGTATTCATCAGGTCAGCATTCATCAGGTCAGCATTCATTCAGGTCAGTATTCATTAGGTCAGTATTCATCAGGTCAGCATTCATCAGGTGAGTATTCATCAGGTCAGTATTCATCAGGTCAGTATTCATCAGGTCAGCTGACATCAGGTCAGTATTCATCAGGTGAGTATTCATCAGGTCAGCTTCATCAGGTCAGTATTCATCAGGTGAGTATTCATCAGGTGAGTATTCATCAGGTGAGTATTCATCAGGTCAGTATTCATCAGGTCAGCATTCATCAGGTCAGCTTTCATCAGGTCAGTATTCATCAGGTCAGCATTCATCAGGTCAGCGTCATCAGGTCAGTATTCATCAGGTCAGTAATCATCAGGTTAGCATTCATCAGGTCTGTATTCATCAGGTCAACGTTCATCAGGTCAGTATTCATCAGGTCAGCATTCATCAGGTCAGCTGACATCAGGTCAGTATTTATTCAGGTCAGTATTCATCAGGTCAGCTTCATCAAGTCAGCATTCATCAGGTCAGTATTCATTCAGGTCAGTATTCATCAGGTCAGTATTCATCAGGTCAGCTTCATCAGGTCAGTATTCATTCAGGTCAGTATTCATCAGGTCAGCATTCATCAGGTCAGCATTCATTAGGTCAGTATTCATTCAGGTCAGTATTCATTCAGGTCAGTATTCATCAGGTCTGTATTCATCAGTTCAGTATTCATCAGGTCAGCATTCATCAGGTCAGCATTTATCAGGTCAGTATTCATCAGGTCAGCTCACATCAGGTCAGTATTCATTCAGGTCAGTATTCATCAGGTCAGCTTTCATCAGGTCAGCATTCATTCAGGTCAGTATTCATCAGGTCAGCATTCATCAGGTCTGCATTCATTAGGTCAGTATTCATTCAGGTCAGTATTCATTCAGGTCAGTATTCATCAGGTCTGTATTCATCAGGTCAGTATTCCTCAGGTCAGCTTTTTCAGGTCAGCATTCATCAGGTCTGTGTTCATCAGGTCAGTATTCATCAGGACAGAATTCATCAGGTCAGCATTCATCAGGTCAGCATTCATCAGGTCAGTATTCATCAGGTCAGTATTCATTCAGGCCTGTATTCATTAGGTCAGTATTCATCAGGTCAGCATTAATCAGGTGAGTATTCATCAGGTCAGTATTCATCAGGTCTGTATTCATCTGGTCAGCTTCATCAGGTCAGTATTCATCAGGTCAGTATTCATCAGGTCAGCATTCATCAGGTCAGTATTCATCAGGTCAGCATTCATCAGGTCTGCTTTCAACAGGTCAGCTTCATCAGATCAGTATTCATCAGGTCAGTATTCATCAGGTCAGCTGACATCAGGTCAGTATTCATTCAGGTCAGTATTCATCAGGTCAGCATTCATCAGGTCAGCATTCATCAGGTCAGTATTCATTCAGGTCAGTATTCATCAGGTCAGCATTCATCAGGTCAGCATTCATCAGGTCAGTATTCATTCAGGTCAGTATTCATCAAGTCAGTATTCATCAGGCCAGCATTCATCAGGTCAGTATTCATCAGGTCAGCATTCATCAGGTCAGCATTCATCAGGTCAGTATTCATTCAGGTCAGTATTCATCAGGTCAGCATTCATCAGGTCAGCATTCATCAGGTCACCATTCAACAGGTCAGTATTCATTCAGTTCAGTATTCATCAGGTCACCATTCATCAGGTCATCATTCATCAGTTCAGTGTTCATCAGGTCAGTATTCATTCAGGTCAGTATTCATCAGGTCAGCATTCATCAGGTCAGCATTCATCAGGTCAGTATTCATTCAGGTCAGTATTCATCAGGTCAGTATTCATCAGGCCAGCATTCATCAGGTCAGTATTCATCAGGTCAGCATTCATCAGGTCAGCATTCATCAGGTCAGTATTCATTCAGGTCAGTATTCATCAGGTCAGCATTCATCAGGTCAGCATTCATCAGGTCACCATTCACCAGGTCAGTATTCATTCAGTTCAGTATTCATCAGGTCACCATTCATCAGGTCATCATTCATCAGTTCAGTGTTCATCAGGTCAGTATTCATTCAGGTCAGTATTCATCAGGTCAGTATTCATCAGGTCAGCATTCATCAGGTCAGCTTCATCAGGTCAGTATTCATGAGCTCAGCATTCATCAGGTCAGTATTCATCAGGTCAGTATTCATCAGGTCAGCTTTCATCAGGTCAGTATTCATTCAGGTCAATATTCATCAGGTCAGTATTCATCAGATGAGTATTCAATCAGGATAGCATTCATTCAGGTCAGTATTCATCAGGCCAGCATTCATCAGGTCAGCATTCATCAGGTCAGTATTCATCAGGTCAGTATTCATTCAGGTCAGTATTCATCAGGTCAGCATTCATCAGGTCAGTAATCATCAGGTCAGAATTCATCAGGTCAGCATTCATCAGGTCAGCTTCATCAGGTCAGTATTCATCAGCTCAGCATTTATCAGGTCAGTATTCATCAGGTCAGTATTCATCAGGTCAGTATTCATCAGGTCAGCTTACATCAGGTCAGTATTCATCAGGTCAGTATTCATCAGGTCAGCTTTCATCAGGTCAGTATTCATTCAGCTCAGCATTCATCAGGTCAGTATTCATCAGTTCAGTATTCATCAGGTCAGCTTTCATCAGGTCAGTATTCATTCAGGTCAGTATTCATCAGATCAGTATTCAATCAGGATAGCATTCATTCAGGTCAGTATTCATCAGGCCATCATTCATCAGGCCAGCATTCATCAGATCAGTATTCATCAGGTCAGTATTCATCAGGTCAGCTTCATCAGGTCAGCATTCATCAGGTCTGTATTCATCAGGTCAGCTTCACCAGGTCAGTATTCATCAGGTCAGTATTCATCAGGTCAGCATTCATCAGGTCAGCTTCATCAGGTCAGTATTCATCAGCTCAGCATTCATCAGGTCAGCATTCATTCAGGTCAGTATTCATCAGGTAAGTATTCATTCAGGTCAGTATTCTTTAGGTTAGTATTCATCAGGTCAGCATTCATCAGGTGAGTATTCATCAGATCAGTATTCATCAGGTCAGTATTCATTCAGGTCAGTATTCATCAGGTCAGCTTCATCAGGTCAGTATTCATCAGGTCAGCTTTCATCAAGTCAGCTTCATCAGATCAGTATTCATCAGGTCAGTATTCATCAGGTGAGTATTCATCAGGTCAGTATTCATCAGGTCAGCATTCATCAGGTCAGCTTTCATCAAGTCAGCTTCATCAGGTCAGTATTCATCAGGTCAGTGTTCATCAGGTCAGCTTACATCAGGTCAGTATTCATTCAGGTCAGTATTCATCAGGTCAGCATTCATCAGGTGAGTATTCATCAGATCAGTATTCATCAGGTCAGTATTCATTCAGGTCAGTATTCATCAGGTCAGCTTCATCAGGTCAGTATTCATCAGGTCAGCTTTCATCAAGTCAGCTCCATCAGGTCAGTATTCATCAGGTCAGTATTCATCAGGTGAGTATTCATCAGGTCAGTATTCATCAGGTCAGCATTCATCAGGTCAGCTTTCATCAAGTCAGCTTCATCAGGTCAGTATTCATCAGGTCAGTATTCATCAGGTCAGCTTACATCAGGTCAGTATTCATTCAGGTCAGTATTCATCAGGTCAGTATTCATCAGGACAGTATTCATCAGGTCAGAATTCATCAGGTCAGCATTCATCAGGTCAGTATTCATCAGTTCAGCATTCATCAGGTCAGTATTCATCAGGTCAGCTTCATCAGGTCAGCATTCATCAGGTCTGTATTCATCAGGTCAGTATTCATCAGGTCAGCTTCATCAGGTCAGCATTTATTCAGGTAAGTATTCATCAGGTCAGTATTCATCAGGTCTGTATTCATCAGGTCAGTATTCATCAGGTCAGCATTCATCATGTCAGCATTTATTCAGGTCAGTATTCATCAGGTCAGTATACATTCAGGTCAGTATTCATCTGGTCAGTATTCATCATGTAAGCATTCATCAGTTCAGCTTCATCAGGTCAGTATTCATCAGGTCAGTATTCATTACATCAGTATTCATCAGGTCAGTATTCATCAGGTCAGCTTTTTCAGGTCAGCATTCATCAGGTCTGTGTTCATCAGGTCAGTATTCATCAGGTCAGTATTCATTCAGGCCAGTATTCATTTGGTCAGTATTCATCAGGTCAGCATTCATCAGGTGAGTATTCATCAGGTCAGTATTCATCAGGTCTGTATTCATCAGGTCAGCTTCATCAGGTCAGTAATCAGGTCAGTATTCATCAGGTCATCTTACATCAGGTCAGTATTCATTCAGTTCAGTATTCATCAGGTCAGCGTTCATCAGGTCAGCATTCATCAGGTCAGTATTCATTCAGGTCAGTATTCATCAGGTCAGTATTCATCAGGCCAGCATTCATCAGGTCAGCATTCATCAGGTCATTAATCATTCAGGTCAGTATTCATCAGGTCAGTATTCATCAGGTCAGTATTCATCAGGGCAGCATTCATCAGGTCAGTATTCATTCAGGTCAGTATTCATCAGGTCAGCATTCATCAGGTCAGCATTCATCAGGTCAGCATTCACCAGGTCAGTATTCATTCAGTTCAGTATTCATCAGGTCACCATTCATCAGGTCATCAATCATCAGGTCAGTGTTCATCGGTCAGTATTCATTCAGGTCAGTATTCATCAGGTCAGTATTCATCAGGTCAGCATTCATCAGGTCAGCATTCATCAGGTCAGCTTCATCAGGTCAGTATTCATGAGCTCAGCATTCATCAGGTCAGTATTCATCAGGTCAGTATTCATCAGGTCAGCTTTCATCAGGTCAGTATTCAATCAGGATAGCATTCATTCAGGTCAGTATTCATCAGGCCAGCATTCATCAGGTCAGCATTCATCAGGTCAGTATTCATCAGGTCAGTATTCATCAGGTCAGCTTACATCAGGTCAGTGTTCATTCAGGTCAGTATTCATCAGGTCAGCATTCATCAGGTCAGTATTCATCAGGTCAGAATTCATCAGGTCAGCATTCATCAGGTCAGCTTCATCAGGTCAGTATTCATCAGCTCAGCATTTATCAGGTCAGTATTCATCAGGTCAGTATTCATCAGGTCAGTATTCATCAGGTCAGCTGACATCAGGTCAGTATTCATCAGGTCAGTATTCATCAGGTCAGCTTCATCAGGTCAGTATTCATCAGGTGAGTATTCATCAGGTGAGTATTCATCAGGTGAGTATTCATCAGGTCAGTATTCATCAGGTCAGCATTCATCAGGTCAGCTTTCATCAGGTCAGTATTCATCAGGTCAGCATTCATCAGGTCAGCGTCATCAGGTCAGTATTCATCAGGTCAGTAATCATCAGGTTAGCATTCATCAGGTCTGTATTCATCAGGTCAACGTTCATCAGGTCAGTATTCATCAGGTCAGCATTCATCAGGTCAGCTGACATCAGGTCAGTATTTATTCAGGTCAGTATTCATCAGTTCAGCTTCATCAAGTCAGCATTCATCAGGTCAGTATTCATTCAGGTCAGTATTCATCAGGTCAGTATTCATCAGGTCAGCTTCATCAGGTCAGTATTCATTCAGGTCAGTATTCATCAGGTCAGCATTCATCAGGTCAGCATTCATTAGGTCAGTATTCATTCAGGTCAGTATTCATTCAGGTCAGTATTCATCAGGTCTGTATTCATCAGTTCAGTATTCATCAGGTCAGCATTCATCAGGTCAGCATTTATCAGGTCAGTATTCATCAGGTCAGCTCACATCAGGTCAGTATTCATTCAGGTCAGTATTCATCAGGTCAGCTTTCATCAGGTCAGCATTCATTCAGGTCAGTATTCATCAGGTCAGCATTCATCAGGTCTGCATTCATTAGGTCAGTATTCATTCAGGTCAGTATTCATTCAGGTCAGTATTCATCAGGTCTGTATTCATCAGGTCAGTATTCCTCAGGTCAGCTTTTTCAGGTCAGCATTCATCAGGTCTGTGTTCATCAGGTCAGTATTCATCAGGACAGAATTCATCAGGTCAGCATTCATCAGGTCAGCATTCATCAGGTCAGTATTCATCAGGTCAGTATTCATTCAGGCCTGTATTCATTAGGTCAGTATTCATCAGGTCAGCATTAATCAGGTGAGTATTCATCAGGTCAGTATTCATCAGGTCTGTATTCATCAGGTCAGCTTCATCAGGTCAGTATTCATCAGGTCAGTATTCATCAGGTCAGCATTCATCAGGTCAGTATTCATCAGGTCAGCATTCATCAGGTCTGCTTTCAACAGGTCAGCTTCATCAGATCAGTATTCATCAGGTCAGTATTCATCAGGTCAGCTGACATCAGGTCAGTATTCATTCAGGTCAGTATTCATCAGGTCAGCATTCATCAGGTCAGCATTCATCAGGTCAGTATTCATTCAGGTCAGTATTCATCAGGTCAGCATTCATCAGGTCAGCATTCATCAGGTCAGTATTCATTCAGGTCAGTATTCATCAAGTCAGTATTCATCAGGCCAGCATTCATCAGGTCAGTATTCATCAGGTCAGCATTCATCAGGTCAGCATTCATCAGGTCAGTATTCATTCAGGTCAGTATTCATCAGGTCAGCATTCATCAGGTCAGCATTCATCAGGTCACCATTCAACAGGTCAGTATTCATTCAGTTCAGTATTCATCAGGTCACCATTCATCAGGTCATCATTCATCAGTTCAGTGTTCATCAGGTCAGTATTCATTCAGGTCAGTATTCATCAGGTCAGCATTCATCAGGTCAGCATTCATCAGGTCAGTATTCATTCAGGTCAGTATTCATCAGGTCAGTATTCATCAGGCCAGCATTCATCAGGTCAGTATTCATCAGGTCAGCATTCATCAGGTCAGCATTCATCAGGTCAGTATTCATTCAGGTCAGTATTCATCAGGTCAGCATTCATCAGGTCAGCATTCATCAGGTCACCATTCACCAGGTCAGTATTCATTCAGTTCAGTATTCATCAGGTCACCATTCATCAGGTCATCATTCATCAGTTCAGTGTTCATCAGGTCAGTATTCATTCAGGTCAGTATTCATCAGGTCAGTATTCATCAGGTCAGCATTCATCAGGTCAGCTTCATCAGGTCAGTATTCATGAGCTCAGCATTCATCAGGTCAGTATTCATCAGGTCAGTATTCATCAGGTCAGCTTTCATCAGGTCAGTATTCATTCAGGTCAATATTCATCAGGTCAGTATTCATCAGATGAGTATTCAATCAGGATAGCATTCATTCAGGTCAGTATTCATCAGGCCAGCATTCATCAGGTCAGCATTCATCAGGTCAGTATTCATCAGGTCAGTATTCATTCAGGTCAGTATTCATCAGGTCAGCATTCATCAGGTCAGTAATCATCAGGTCAGAATTCATCAGGTCAGCATTCATCAGGTCAGCTTCATCAGGTCAGTATTCATCAGCTCAGCATTTATCAGGTCAGTATTCATCAGGTCAGTATTCATCAGGTCAGTATTCATCAGGTCAGCTTACATCAGGTCAGTATTCATCAGGTCAGTATTCATCAGGTCAGCTTTCATCAGGTCAGTATTCATTCAGCTCAGCATTCATCAGGTCAGTATTCATCAGTTCAGTATTCATCAGGTCAGCTTTCATCAGGTCAGTATTCATTCAGGTCAGTATTCATCAGATCAGTATTCAATCAGGATAGCATTCATTCAGGTCAGTATTCATCAGGCCATCATTCATCAGGCCAGCATTCATCAGATCAGTATTCATCAGGTCAGTATTCATCAGGTCAGCTTCATCAGGTCAGCATTCATCAGGTCTGTATTCATCAGGTCAGCTTCACCAGGTCAGTATTCATCAGGTCAGTATTCATCAGGTCAGCATTCATCAGGTCAGCTTCATCAGGTCAGTATTCATCAGGTCAGCATTCATCAGGTCAGCATTCATTCAGGTCAGTATTCATCAGGTAAGTATTCATTCAGGTCAGTATTCTTTAGGTTAGTATTCATCAGGTCAGCATTCATCAGGTGAGTATTCATCAGATCAGTATTCATCAGGTCAGTATTCATTCAGGTCAGTATTCATCAGGTCAGCTTCATCAGGTCAGTATTCATCAGGTCAGCTTTCATCAAGTCAGCTTCATCAGATCAGTATTCATCAGGTCAGTATTCATCAGGTGAGTATTCATCAGGTCAGTATTCATCAGGTCAGCATTCATCAGGTCAGCTTTCATCAAGTCAGCTTCATCAGGTCAGTATTCATCAGGTCAGTGTTCATCAGGTCAGCTTACATCAGGTCAGTATTCATTCAGGTCAGTATTCATCAGGTCAGCATTCATCAGGTGAGTATTCATCAGATCAGTATTCATCAGGTCAGTATTCATTCAGGTCAGTATTCATCAGGTCAGCTTCATCAGGTCAGTATTCATCAGGTCAGCTTTCATCAAGTCAGCTCCATCAGGTCAGTATTCATCAGGTCAGTATTCATCAGGTGAGTATTCATCAGGTCAGTATTCATCAGGTCAGCATTCATCAGGTCAGCTTTCATCAAGTCAGCTTCATCAGGTCAGTATTCATCAGGTCAGTATTCATCAGGTCAGCTTACATCAGGTCAGTATTCATTCAGGTCAGTATTCATCAGGTCAGTATTCATCAGGACAGTATTCATCAGGTCAGAATTCATCAGGTCAGCATTCATCAGGTCAGTATTCATCAGTTCAGCATTCATCAGGTCAGTATTCATCAGGTCAGCTTCATCAGGTCAGCATTCATCAGGTCTGTATTCATCAGGTCAGTATTCATCAGGTCAGCTTCATCAGGTCAGCATTTATTCAGGTAAGTATTCATCAGGTCAGTATTCATCAGGTCTGTATTCATCAGGTCAGTATTCATCAGGTCAGCATTCATCATGTCAGCATTTATTCAGGTCAGTATTCATCAGGTCAGTATACATTCAGGTCAGTATTCATCTGGTCAGTATTCATCATGTAAGCATTCATCAGTTCAGCTTCATCAGGTCAGTATTCATCAGGTCAGTATTCATTACATCAGTATTCATCAGGTCAGTATTCATCAGGTCAGCTTTTTCAGGTCAGCATTCATCAGGTCTGTGTTCATCAGGTCAGTATTCATCAGGTCAGTATTCATTCAGGCCAGTATTCATTTGGTCAGTATTCATCAGGTCAGCATTCATCAGGTGAGTATTCATCAGGTCAGTATTCATCAGGTCTGTATTCATCAGGTCAGCTTCATCAGGTCAGTAATCAGGTCAGTATTCATCAGGTCATCTTACATCAGGTCAGTATTCATTCAGTTCAGTATTCATCAGGTCAGCGTTCATCAGGTCAGCATTCATCAGGTCAGTATTCATTCAGGTCAGTATTCATCAGGTCAGTATTCATCAGGCCAGCATTCATCAGGTCAGCATTCATCAGGTCATTAATCATTCAGGTCAGTATTCATCAGGTCAGTATTCATCAGGTCAGTATTCATCAGGTCAGTATTCATCAGGGCAGCATTCATCAGGTCAGTATTCATTCAGGTCAGTATTCATCAGGTCAGCATTCATCAGGTCAGCATTCATCAGGTCAGCATTCACCAGGTCAGTATTCATTCAGTTCAGTATTCATCAGGTCACCATTCATCAGGTCATCAATCATCAGGTCAGTGTTCATCGGTCAGTATTCATTCAGGTCAGTATTCATCAGGTCAGTATTCATCAGGTCAGCATTCATCAGGTCAGCATTCATCAGGTCAGCTTCATCAGGTCAGTATTCATGAGCTCAGCATTCATCAGGTCAGTATTCATCAGGTCAGTATTCATCAGGTCAGCTTTCATCAGGTCAGTATTCAATCAGGATAGCATTCATTCAGGTCAGTATTCATCAGGCCAGCATTCATCAGGTCAGCATTCATCAGGTCAGTATTCATCAGGTCAGTATTCATCAGGTCAGCTTACATCAGGTCAGTGTTCATTCAGGTCAGTATTCATCAGGTCAGCATTCATCAGGTCAGTATTCATCAGGTCAGAATTCATCAGGTCAGCATTCATCAGGTCAGCTTCATCAGGTCAGTATTCATCAGCTCAGCATTTATCAGGTCAGTATTCATCAGGTCAGTATTCATCAGGTCAGTATTCATCAGGTCAGCTGACATCAGGTCAGTATTCATCAGGTCAGCTTTCATCAGGTCAGTATTCATTCAGCTCAGCATTCATCAGGTCAGTATTCATCAGTTCAGTATTCATCAGGTCAGCTTTCATCAGGTCAGTATTCATTCAGGTCAGTATTCATCAGATCAGTATTCAATCAGGATAGCATTCATTCAGGTCAGTATTCATCAGGCCAGCATTCATCAGGCCAGCATTCATCAGGTCAGTATTCATCAGGTCAGTATTCATCAGGTCAGCTTCATCAGGTCAGCATTCATCAGGTCTGTATTCATCAGGTCAGCTTCACCAGGTCAGTATTCATCAGGTCAGTATTCATCAGGTCAGTATTCATCAGGTCAGCTTCATCAGGTCAGTATTCATCAGATCAGTATTCATCAGGTCAGTATTCATCAGGTCAGCATTCATCAGGTCAGCTTCATCAGGTCAGTATTCATCAGGTCAGCATTCATCAGGTCAGCTTCATCAGGTCAGTATTCATCAGATCAGTATTCATCAGGTCAGTATTCATCAGGTCAGCATTCATCAGGTCAGCTTCATCAGTCAGTATTCATCAGGTCAGCATTCATCAGGTCAGCATTCATTCAGGTCAGTATTCATCAGGTAAGTATTCATTCAGGTCAGTATTCTTTAGGTCAGTATTCATCAGGTCAGCATTCATCAGGTGAGTATTCATCAGATCAGTATTCATCAGGTCAGTATTCATTCAGGTCAGTATTCATCAGGTCAGCTTCATCAGGTCAGTATTCATCAGGTCAGTATTCATCAGGTGAGTTTTCATCAGGTCAGTATTCATCAGGTCAGTATTCATCAGGTCAGCTTCATCAGGTCAGTATTCATCAGGTCAGTATTCATCAGGACAGCATTCATCAGGTCAGCTTTCATCAAGTCAGCTTCATCAGGTCAGTATTCATCAGGTCAGTATTCATCAGGTCAGCTTACATCAGGTCAGTATTCATTCAGGTCAGTATTCATCAGGTCAGCATTCATCAGGACAGTATTCATCAGGTCAGAATTCATCAGGTCAGCATTCATCAGGTCAGTATTCATCAGTTCAGTATTCATCAGGTCAGTATGCAATCAGGTCAGCATTTATTCAGGTCAGTATTCATCAGACCAGCATTCATCAGGTCAGTATTCATCAGGTCAGCTTCATCAGGTCAGCATTCATCAGGTCAGCATTCATCAGGTCTGTATTCATCAGGTCAGTATTCATCAGGTCAGCTTCATCAGGTCAGCATTCATCAGGTCAGTATTCATCAGGTCAGTATTCATCAGGTCAGCATTCATCAGGTCAGCTTCATCAGGTCAGTATTCATCAGGTCAGTATTCATTACGTCAGTATTCATCAGGTCAGTATTCATCAGGTCAGCTTTTTCTGGTCCACATTCATCAGGTCTGTGTTCATCAGGTCAGTATTCATTCAGGTCAGTATTCATCAGGTCAGCATTCATCAGGTCAGCATTCATCAGGTCAGTATTCATTCAGGTCAGTATTCATCAGGTCAGCTTTTTCAGGTCCACATTCATCAGGTCTGTGTTCATCAGGTCAGTATTCATTCAGGTCAGTATTCATCAGGTCAGCATTCATCAGGTCAGCATTCATCAGGTCAGTATTCATTCAGGTCAGTAATCATCAGGTCAGTATTCATCAGGCCAGCATTCATCAGGTCAGCATTCATCAGGTCTGTATTCATCAGGTCAGTATTCATCAGGTCAGCTTCATCAGGCCAGTATTCATCAGGTAAGTTTTCATCAGTTCAGTATTCATCAGGTCAGCTTACATCAGGTCAGTATTCATTCAGGTCAGTATTCATCAGGTCAGCATTCATCAGGTCAGTAATCATCAGGTCAGAATTCATCAGGTCAGCATTCATCAGGTCAGCTTCATCAGGTCAGTATTCATCAGCTCAGCATTTATCAGGTCAGTATTCATCAGGTCAGTATTCATCAGGTCAGTATTCATCAGGTCAGCTTACATCAGGTCAGTATTCATCAGGTCAGTATTCATCAGATCAGCTTTCATCAGGTCAGTATTCATTCAGCTCAGCATTCATCAGGTCAGTATTCATCAGTTCAGTATTCATCAGGTCAGCTTTCATCAGGTCAGTATTCATTCAGGTCAGTATTCATCAGATCAGTATTCAATCAGGATAGCATTCATTCAGGTCAGTATTCATCAGGCCATCATTCATCAGGCCAGCATTCATCAGGTCAGTATTCATCAGTTCAGTATTCATCAGGTCAGCTTCATCAGGTCAGCATTCATCAGGTCTGTATTCCTCAGGTCAGCTTCACCAGGTCAGTATTCATCAGGTCAGTATTCATCAGGTCAGCATTCATCAGGTCAGCTTCATCAGGTCAGTATTCATCAGCTCAGTATTCATCAGGTCAGTATTCATCAGGTCAGCATTCATCAGGTCAGCTTCATCAGGTCAGTATTCATCAGGTCAGCATTCATCAGGTCAGCATTCATTCAGGTCAGTATTCATCAGGTAAGTATTCATTCAGGTCAGTATTCTTTAGGTTAGTATTCATCAGGTCAGCATTCATCAGGTGAGTATTCATCAGATCAGTATTCATCAGGTCAGTATTCATTCAGGTCAGTATTCATCAGGTCAGCTTCATCAGGTCAGTATTCATCAGGTCAGCTTTCATCAAGTCAGCTTCATCAGGTCAGTATTCATCAGGTCAGTATTCATCAGGTGAGTATTCATCAGGTCAGTATTCATCAGGTCAGCATTCATCAGGTCAGCTTTCATCAAGTCAGCTTCATCAGGTCAGTATTCATCAGGTCAGTATTCATCAGGTCAGCTTACATCAGGTCAGTATTCATTCAGGTCAGTATTCATCAGGTCAGCATTCATCAGATCAGTATTAAATCAGGATAGCATTCATTCAGGTCAGTATTCATCAGGTCATTATTCATCAGGTGAGTATTCATCAGGTCAGTATTCATCAGGTCAGCATTCATCAGGTCAGCTTTCATCAAGTCAACTTCATCAGGTCAGTATTCATCAGGTCAGTATTCATCAGGTCAGCATTAATCAGGACAGTATTCATCAGGTCAGAATTCATCAGGTCAGCATTCATCAGGTCAGTATTCATCAGTTCAGCATTCATCAGGTCAGTATTCATCAGGTCAGCTTCATCAGGTCAGCATTCATCAGGTCTGTATTCATCAGGTCAGTATTCATCAGGTCAGCTTCATCAGGTCAGCATTTATTCAGGTCAGTATTCATCAGGTCAGTATACATTCAGGTCAGTATTCATCAGGTCAGTATTCATCAGGTCAGCATTCATCAGTTCAGCTTCATCAGGTCAGTATTCATCAGGTCAGTATTCGTTACATCAGTATTCATCAGGCCAGTATTCATCAGGTCAGCTTTTTCAGGTCAGCATTCATCAGATCTGTGTTCATCAGGTCAGCATTCATCAGGTCAGTATTCATCAGGTCAGTATTCATTCAGGCCAGTATTCATTAGGTCAGTATTCATCAGGTCAGCATTCATCAGGTGAGTATTCATCAGGTCAGTATTCATCAGGTCTGTATTCATCAGGTCAGCTTCATCAGGTCAGTATTCATCAGGTCAGTATTCATCAGGTCGGCATTCATCAGGTCAGTATTCATCAGGTCAGCATTCATTCAGGTCAGTATTCCTCAGGTCAGCATTCATCAGGTCAGCATTCATCAGGTCAGCATTCACCAGGTCAGTATTCATTCAGTTCAGTATTCATCAGGTCACCATTCATCAGGTCATCATTCATCAGGTCAGTGTTCATCAGGTCAGTATTCATTCAGGTCAGTATTCATCAGGTCAGTATTCATCAGGTCAGCATTCATCAGGTCAGTATTCATCAGGTCAGCTTCATCAGGTCAGTATTCATCAGCTCAGCATTCATCAGGTCAGTATTCATCAGGTCAGTATTCATCAGGTCAGCTTTCATCAGGTCAGTATTCATTCAGGTCAATATTCATCAGGTCAATATTCATCAGGTCAGTATTCATCTGATGAGTATTAAATCAGGATAGCATTCATTCAGGTCAGTATTCATCAGGCCAGCATTCATCAGGTCAGCATTCATCAGGTCAGTATTCATCAGGTCAGTATTCATCAGGTCAGCTTACATCAGGTCAGTATTCATTCAGGTCAGTATTCATCAGGCCAGCATTCATCAGGTCAGCATTCATCAGGTCAGTATTCATCAGGTCAGAATTCATCAGGTCAGCATTCATCAGGTCAGCTTCATCAGGTCAGTATTCATCAGCTCAGCATTTATCAGGTCAGTATTCATCAGGTCAGTATTCATCAGGTCAGTATTCATCAGGTCAGCTTACATCAGGTCAGTATTCATCAGGTCAGTATTCATCAGGTCAGCATTCATCAGGTCAGCATTCATCAGGTCAGCTTCATCAGGTCAGTATTCGTGAGCTCAGCATTCATCAGGTCAGTATTCATCAGGTCAGTATTCATCAGGTCAGCTTTCATCAGGTCAGTATTCATTCAGGTCAATATTCATCAGGTCAGTATTCATCAGATGTGTATTCAATCAGGATAGCATTCATTCAGGTCAGTATTCATCAAGCCAGCATTCATCAGGTCAGCATTCATCAGGTCAGTATTCATCAGGTCAGTATTCATCAGGTCAGCTTACATCAGGTCAGTGTTCATTCAGGTCAGTATTCATCAGGTCAACATTCATCAGGTCAGTATTCATCAGGTCAGAATTCATCAGGTCAGCATTCATCAGGTCAGCTTCATCAGGTCAGTATTCATCAGCTCAGCATTTATCAGGTCAGTATTCATCAGGTCAGTATTCATCAGGTCAGTATTCATCAGGTCAGCTGACATCAGGTCAGTATTCATCAGGTCAGTATTCATCAGGTCAGCTTTCATCAGGTCAGTATTCATTCAGCTCAGCATTCATCAGGTCAGTATTCATCAGTTCAGTATTCATCAGGTCAGCTTCATCAGGTCAGTATTCATTCAGGTCAGTATTCATCAGATCAGTATTCAATCAGGATAGCATTCATTCAGGTCAGTATTCATCAGGCCAGCATTCATCAGGCCAGCATTCATCAGGTCAGTATTCATCAGGTCAGTATTCATCAGGTCAGCTTCATCAGGTCAGCATTCATCAGGTCTGTATTCATCAGGTCAGCTTCACCAGGTCAGTATTCATCAGGTCAGTATTCATCAGGTCAGTATTCATCAGGTCAGCTTCATCAGGTCAGTATTCATCAGATCAGTATTCATCAGGTCAGTATTCATCAGGTCAGCATTCATCTGGTCAGCTTCATCAGGTCAGTATTCATCAGGTCAGCATTCATCAGGTCAGCTTCATCAGGTCAGTATTCATTCAGGTCAGTATTCATCAGGTCAGCTTCATCAGGCCAGCATTCATCAGGTCAGTATTCATCAGGTCAGTATTCATCAGGTCAGCTTCATCAGGTCAGCATTCATCAGGTCTGTATTCATCAGGTCAGCTTCACCAGGTCAGTATTCATCAGGTCAGTATTCATCAGGTCAGTATTCATCAGGTCAGCTTCATCAGGTCAGTATTCATCAGATCAGTATTCATCAGGTCAGTATTCATCAGGTCAGTATTCATCAGGTCAGCATTCATCAGGTCAGCTTCATCAGGTCAGTATTCATTCAGGTCAGTATTCATCAGGTCAGCTTCATCAGGTCAGTATTCATCAGGTCAGCATTCATCAGGTGAGTTTTCATCAGGTCAGTATTCATCAGGTCAGCATTCATCAGGTCAGCTTCATCAGGTCAGTATTCATCAGGTCAGCATTCATCAGGTCAGCATTCATTCAGGTCAGTATTCATCAGGTAAGTATACATTCAGGTCAGTATTCTTTAGGTCAGTATTCATCAGGTCAGCATTCATCAGGTGAGTATTCATCAGATCAGTATTCATCAGGTCAATATTCATTCAGGTCAGTATTCATCAGGTCAGCTTCATCAGGTCAGTATTCATCAGGTCAGCATTCATCAGGTGAGTTTTCATCAGGTCAGTATTCATCAGGTCAGTATTCATCAGGTCAGCTTCATCAGGTCAGTATTCATCAGGTCAGTATTCATCAGGACAGCATTCATCAGGTCAGCTTTCATCAAGTCAGCTTCATCAGGTCAGTATTCATCAGGTCAGTATTCATCAGGTCAGCTTACATCAGGTCAGTATTCATTCAGGTCAGTATTCATCAGGTCAGCATTCATCAGGACAGTATTCATCAGGTCAGAATTCATCAGGTCAGCATTCATCAGGTCAGTATTCATCAGTTCAGTATTCATCAGGTCAGTATGCAATCAGGTCAGCATTCATTCAGCTCAGTATTCATCAGACCAGCATTCATCAGGTCAGTATTCATCAGGTCAGCTTCATCAGGTCAGCATTCATCAGGTCAGCATTCATCAGGTCTGTATTCATCAGGTCAGTATTCATCAGGTCAGCTTCATCAGGCCAGTATTCATCAGGTAAGTTTTCATCAGTTCAGTATTCATCAGGTCAGTATTCATCAGGTCAGCATTCATCAGCTCAGTATTCATCAGGTCAGTATTCATCAGGTCAGCATTCATCAGGTCAGCTTCATCAGGTCAGTATTCATCAGGTCAGTATTCATTACGTCAGTATTCATCAGGTCAGTATTCATCAGGTCAGCTTTTTCAGGTCCACATTCATCAGGTCTGTGTTCCTCAGGTCAGTATTCATTCAGGTCAGTATTCATCAGCTCAGCATTCATCAGGTCAGCATTCATCAGGTCAGTATTCATTCAGGTCAGTAATCATCAGGTCAGTATTCATCAGGCCAGCATTCATCAGGTCAGCATTCATCAGGTCATTAATCATTCAGGTCAGTATTCATCATGTCAGTATTCATCAGGTCAGTATTCATCAGGTCAGCATTCATCAGGTCAGTATTCATTCAGGTCAGTATTCCTCAGGTCAGCATTCATCAGGTCAGCATTCATCAGGTCAGCATTCACCAGGTCAGTATTCATTCAGTTCAGTATTCATCAGGTCACCATTCATCAGGTCATCATTCATCAGGTCAGTGTTCATCAGGTCAGTATTCATTCAGGTCAGTATTCTTTAGGTCAGTATTCATCAGGTCAGCATTCATCAGGTCAGCATTCATCAGGTCAGCTTCATCAGGTCAGTATTCATCAGCTCAGCATTCATCAGGTCAGTATTCATCAGGTCAGTATTCATCAGGTCAGCTTTCATCAGGTCAGTATTCATTCAGGTCAATATTCATCAGGTCAGTATTCATCAGATGAGTATTCAATCAGGATAGCATTCATTCAGGTCAGTATTCATCAGGCCAGCATTCATCAGGTCAGCATTCATCAGGTCAGTATTCATCAGGTCAGTATTCATCAGGTCAGCTTACATCAGGTCAGTGTTCATTCAGGTCAGTATTCATCAGGTCAGCATTCATCAGGTCAGTATTCATCAGGTCAGAATTCATCAGGTCAGCATTCATCAGGTCAGCTTCATCAGGTCAGTATTCATCAGCTCAGCATTTATCAGGTCAGTATTCATCAGGTCAGTATTCATCAGGTCAGTATTCATCAGGTCAGCTGACATCAGGTCAGTATTCATCAGGTCAGTATTCATCAGGTCAGCTTTCATCAGGTCAGTATTCATTCAGGTCAGTATTCATCAGATCAGTATTCAATCAGGATAGCATTCATTCAGGTCAGTATTCATCAGGCCAGCATTCATCAGGCCAGCATTCATCAGGTCAGTATTCATCAGGTCAGTATTCATCAGGTCAGCTTCATCAGGTCAGCATTCATCAGGTCTGTATTCATCAGGTCAGCTTCACCAGGTCAGTATTCATCAGGTCAGTATTCATCAGGTCAGTATTCATCAGGTCAGCTTCATCAGGTCAGTATTCATCAGATCAGTATTCATCAGGTCAGTATTCATCAGGTCAGCATTCATCAGGTCAGCTTCATCAGGTCAGTATTCATCAGGTCAGCATTCATCAGGTCAGCTTCATCAGGTCAGTATTCATTCAGGTCAGTATTCATCAGGTCAGCTTCATCAGGCCAGCATTCATCAGGTCAGTATTCATCAGGTCAGTATTCATCAGGTCAGCTTCATCAGGTCAGCATTCATCAGGTCTGTATTCATCAGGTCAGCTTCACCAGGTCAGTATTCATCAGGTCAGTATTCATCAGGTCAGTATTCATCAGGTCAGCTTCATCAGGTCAGTATTCATCAGATCAGTATTCATCAGGTCAGTATTCATCAGGTCAGTATTCATCAGGTCAGCATTCATCAGGTCAGCTTCATCAGGTCAGTATTCATTCAGGTCAGTATTCATCAGGTCAGCTTCATCAGGTCAGTATTCATCAGGTCAGCATTCATCAGGTGAGTTTTCATCAGGTCAGTATTCATCAGGTCAGCATTCATCAGGTCAGCTTCATCAGGTCAGTATTCATCAGGTCAGCATTCATCAGGTCAGCATTCATTCAGGTCAGTATTCATCAGGTAAGTATTCATTCAGGTCAGTATTCTTTAGGTCAGTATTCATCAGGTCAGCATTCATCAGGTGAGTATTCATCAGATCAGTATTCATCAGGTCAGTATTCATTCAGGTCAGTATTCATCAGGTCAGCTTCATCAGGTCAGTATTCATCAGGTCAGCATTCATCAGGTGAGTTTTCATCAGGTCAGTATTCATCAGGTCAGTATTCATCAGGTCAGCTTCATCAGGTCAGTATTCATCAGGTCAGTATTCATCAGGACAGCATTCATCAGGTCAGCTTTCATCAAGTCAGCTTCATCAGGTCAGTATTCATTAGGTCAGTATTCATCAGGTCAGCTTACATCAGGTCAGTATTCATTCAGGTCAGTATTCATCAGGTCAGCATTCATCAGGACAGTATTCATCAGGTCAGAATTCATCAGGTCAGCATTCATCAGGTCAGTATTCATCAGTTCAGTATTCATCAGGTCAGTATGCAATCAGGTCAGCATTCATTCAGGTCAGTATTCATCAGACCAGCATTCATCAGGTCAGTATTCATCAGGTCAGCTTCATCAGGTCAGCATTCATCAGGTCAGCATTCATCAGGTCTGTATTCATCAGGTCAGTATTCATCAGGTCAGCTTCATCAGGCCAGTATTCATCAGGTAAGTTTTCATCAGTTCAGTATTCATCAGGTCAGTATTCATCAGGTCAGCATTCATCAGGTCAGTATTCATCAGGTCAGTATTCATCAGGTCAGCATTCATCAGGTCAGCTTCATCAGGTCAGTATTCATCAGGTCAGTATTCATTACGTCAGTATTCATCAGGTCAGTATTCATCAGGTCAGCTTTTTCAGGTCCACATTCATCAGGTCTGTGTTCATCAGGTCAGTATTCATTCAGGTCAGTATTCATCAGCTCAGCATTCATCAGGTCAGCATTCATCAGGTCAGTATTCATTCAGGTCAGTAATCATCAGGTCAGTATTCATCAGGCCAGCATTCATCAGGTCAGCATTCATCAGGTCATTAATCATTCAGGTCAGTATTCATCATGTCAGTATTCATCAGGTCAGTATACATCAGGTCAGCATTCATCAGGTCAGTATTCATTCAGGTCAGTATTCCTCAGGTCAGCATTCATCAGGTCAGCATTCATCAGGTCAGCATTCACCAGGTCAGTATTCATTCAGTTCAGTATTCATCAGGTCACCATTCATCAGGTCATCATTCATCAGGTCAGTGTTCATCAGGTCAGTATTCATTCAGGTCAGTATTCTTTAGGTCAGTATTCATCAGGTCAGCATTCATCAGGTCAGCATTCATCAGGTCAGCTTCATCAGGTCAGTATTCATCAGCTCAGCATTCATCAGGTCAGTATTCATCAGGTCAGTATTCATCAGGTCAGCTTTCATCAGGTCAGTATTCATTCAGGTCAATATTCATCAGGTCAGTATTCATCAGATGAGTATTCAATCAGGATAGCATTCATTCAGGTCAGTATTCATCAGGCCAGCATTCATCAGGTCAGCATTCATCAGGTCAGTATTCATCAGGTCAGTATTCATCAGGTCAGCTTACATCAGGTCAGTATTCATTCAGATCAGTATTCATCAGGTCAGCATTCATCAGGTCAGTATTCATCAGGTCAGAATTCATCAGGTCAGCATTCATCAGGTCAGCTTCATCAGGTCAGTATTCATCAGCTCAGCATTTATCAGGTCAGTATTCATCAGGTCAGTATTCATCAGGTCAGTATTCATCAGGTCAGCTTTCATCAGGTCAGTATTCATCAGGTCAGTATTCATCAGGTCTGTATTCATCAGGTCAGTATTCATCAGGTCAGCATTCATCATGTCAGCATTTATTCAGGTCAGTATTCATCAGGTCAGTATACATTCAGGTCGGTATTCATCAGGTCAGCATTCATCAGTTCAGCTTCATCAGGTCAGTATTCATTACATCAGTATTCATCAGGTCAGTATTCATCAGGTCAGCTTTTTCAGGTCAGCATTCATCAGGTCTGTGTCCATCAGGTCAGCATTCATCAGGTCAGTATTCATCAGGTCAGTATTCATTCAGGCCAGTATTCATTAGGTCAGTATTCATCAGGTCAGCATTCATCAGGTGAGTATTCATCAGGTCAGTATTCATCAGGTCTGTATTCATCAGGTCAGCTTCATCAGGTCAGTATTCATCAGGTCAGTATTCATCAGGTCATCTTACATCAGGTCAGTATTCATTCAGTTCAGCATTCATCAGGTCAGCATTCATCAGGTCAGCATTCATCAGGTCAGTATTCATTCAGGTCAGTATTCATCAGGTCAGTATTCATCAGGCCAGCATTCATCAGGTCAGCATTCATCAGGTCATTAATCATTCAGGTCAGTATTCATCAGGTCAGTATTCATCAGGTCAGTATTCATCAGGGCAGCATTCATCAGGTCAGTATTCATTCAGGTCAGTATTCATCAGGTCAGCATTCATCAGGTCAGCATTCATCAGGTCAGCATTCACCAGGTCAGTATTCATTCAGTTCAGTATTCATCAGGTCACCATTCATCAGGTCATCAATCATCAGGTCAGTGTTCATCGGTCAGTATTCATTCAGGTCAGTATTCATCAGGTCAGTATTCATCAGGTCAGCTTCATCAGGTCAGTATTCATGAGCTCAGCATTCATCAGGTCAGTATTCATCAGGTCAGTATTCATCAGATCAGCTTTCATCAGGTCAGTATTCATTCAGGTCAATATTCATCAGGTCAGTATTCATCAGATGAGTATTCAATCAGGATAGCATTCATTCAGGTCAGTATTCATCAGGCCAGCATTCATCAGGTCAGTATTCATCAGGTCAGCTTACATGAGGTCAGTGTTCATTCAGGTCAGTATTCATCAGGTCAGCATTCATCAGGTCAGTATTTATCAGGTCAGAATTCATCAGGTCAGCATTCATCAGGTCAGCTTCATCAGGTCAGTATTCATCAGCTCAGCATTTATCAGGTCAGCTGACATCAGGTCAGTATTCATCAGGTCAGTATTCATCAGGTCAGCTTTCATCAGGTCAGTATTCATTCAGCTCAGCATTCATCAGGTCAGTATTCATCAGTTCAGTATTCATCAGGTCAGCTTTCATCAGGTCAGTATTCATTCAGGTCAGTATTCATCAGATCAGTATTCAATCAGGATAGCATTCATTCAGGTCAGTATTCATCAGGCCAGCATTCATCAGGCCAGCATTCATCAGGTCAGTATTCATCAGGTCAGTATTCATCAGGTCAGCTTCATCAGGTCAGCATTCATCAGGTCTGTATTCATCAGGTCAGCTTCACCAGGTCAGTATTCATCAGGTCAGCTTTCATCAGGTCAGTATTCATTCAGGTCAGTATTCATCAGATCAGTATTCAATCAGGTCAGCTTCATCAGGTCAGTATTCATCAGATCAGTATTCATCAGGTCAGTATTCATCAGGTCAGCATTCATCAGGTCAGCTTCTTCAGGTCAGTATTCATCAGGTCAGCATTCATCAGGTCAGCTTCATCAGGTCAGTATTCATCAGATCAGTATTCATCAGGTCAGTATTCATCAGGTCAGCATTCATCAGGTCAGCTTCATCAGGTCAGTATTCTTCAGGTCAGCATTCATCAGGTCAGCATTCATTCAGGTCAGTATTCATCAGGTAAGTATTCATTCAGGTCAGTATTCTTTAGGTCAGTATTCATCAGGTCAGCATTCATCAGGTGAGTATTCATCAGATCAGTATTCATCAGGTCAGTATTCATTCAGGTCAGTATTCATCAGGTCAGCTTCATCAGGTCAGTATTCATCAGGTCAGTATTCATCAGGTGAGTATTCATCAGGTCAGTATTCATCAGATCAGTATTCATCAGGTCAGTATTCATCAGGTCAGCATTCATCAGGTCAGCTTCATCAGGTCAGTATTCATCAGGTCAGCATTCATCAGGTCAGCATTCATTCAGGTCAGTATTCATCAGGTCAGTATTCATCAGGTCAGCTTCATCAGGTCAGTATTCATCAGGTCAGTATTCATCAGGACAGCATTCATCAGGTCAGCTTTCATCAAGTCAGCTTCATCAGGTCAGTATTCATCAGGTCAGTATTCATCAGGTCAGCTTACATCAGGTCAGTATTCATTCAGGTCAGTATTCATCAGGTCAGCATTCATCAGGACAGTATTCATCAGGTCAGAATTCATCATGTCAGCATTCATCAGGTCAGTATTCATCAGGTCAGAATTCATCAGGTCAGCATTCATCAGGTCAGCATTCATCAGGACAGTATTCATCAGGTCAGAATTCATTCAGGTCAGTATTCATCAGGTCAGTATTCATCAGGCCAGCATTCATCAGGTCAGCATTCATCAGGTCATTAATCATTCAGGTCAGTATTCATCAGGTCAGTATTCATCAGGTCAGTATTCATCAGGGCAGCATTCATCAGGTCAGTATTCATTCAGGTCAGTATTCATCAGGTCAGCATTCATCAGGTCAGCATTCATCAGGTCAGCATTCACCAGGTCAGTATTCATTCAGTTCAGTATTCATCAGGTCACCATTCATCAGGTCATCAATCATCAGGTCAGTGTTCATCGGTCAGTATTCATTCAGGTCAGTATTCATCAGGTCAGTATTCATCAGGTCAGCTTCATCAGGTCAGTATTCATGAGCTCAGCATTCATCAGGTCAGTATTCATCAGGTCAGTATTCATCAGATCAGCTTTCATCAGGTCAGTATTCATTCAGGTCAATATTCATCAGGTCAGTATTCATCAGATGAGTATTCAATCAGGATAGCATTCATTCAGGTCAGTATTCATCAGGCCAGCATTCATCAGGTCAGTATTCATCAGGTCAGCTTACATGAGGTCAGTGTTCATTCAGGTCAGTATTCATCAGGTCAGCATTCATCAGGTCAGTATTTATCAGGTCAGAATTCATCAGGTCAGCATTCATCAGGTCAGCTTCATCAGGTCAGTATTCATCAGCTCAGCATTTATCAGGTCAGCTGACATCAGGTCAGTATTCATCAGGTCAGTATTCATCAGGTCAGCTTTCATCAGGTCAGTATTCATTCAGCTCAGCATTCATCAGGTCAGTATTCATCAGTTCAGTATTCATCAGGTCAGCTTTCATCAGGTCAGTATTCATTCAGGTCAGTATTCATCAGATCAGTATTCAATCAGGATAGCATTCATTCAGGTCAGTATTCATCAGGCCAGCATTCATCAGGCCAACATTCATCAGGTCAGTATTCATCAGGTCAGTATTCATCAGGTCAGCTTCATCAGGTCAGCATTCATCAGGTCTGTATTCATCAGGTCAGCTTCACCAGGTCAGTATTCATCAGGTCAGTATTCATCAGGTCAGTATTCATCAGGTCAGCTTCATCAGGTCAGTATTCATCAGATCAGTATTCATCAGGTCAGTATTCATCAGGTCAGCATTCATCAGGTCAGCTTCATCAGGTCAGTATTCATCAGGTCAGCATTCATCAGGTCAGCTTCATCAGGTCAGTATTCATCAGATCAGTATTCATCAGGTCAGTATTCATCAGGTCAGCATTCATCAGGTCAGCTTCATCAGGTCAGTATTCATCAGGTCAGCATTCATCAGGTCAGCATTCATTCAGGTCAGTATTCATCAGGTAAGTATTCATTCAGGTCAGTATTCTTTAGGTCAGTATTCATCAGGTCAGCATTCATCAGGTGAGTATTCATCAGATCAGTATTCATCAGGTCAGTATTCATTCAGGTCAGTATTCATCAGGTCAGCTTCATCAGGTCAGTATTCATCAGGTCAGTATTCATCAGGTGAGTATTCATCAGGTCAGTATTCATCAGATCAGTATTCATCAGGTCAGTATTCATCAGGTCAGCATTCATCAGGTCAGCATTCATTCAGGTCAGTATTCATCAGGTCAGTATTCATCAGGTCAGCTTCATCAGGTCAGTATTCATCAGGTCAGTATTCATCAGGACAGCATTCATCAGGTCAGCTTTCATCAAGTCAGCTTCATCAGGTCAGTATTCATCAGGTCAGTATTCATCAGGTCAGCTTACATCAGGTCAGTATTCATTCAGGTCAGTATTCATCAGGTCAGCATTCATCAGGACAGTATTCATCAGGTCAGAATTCATCATGTCAGCATTCATCAGGTCAGTATTCATCAGGTCAGAATTCATCAGGTCAGCATTCATCAGGTCAGCATTCATCAGGACAGTATTCATCAGGTCAGAATTCATCAGGTCAGCATTCATCAGGACAGTATTCATCAGGTCAGAATTCATCAGGTCAGCATTCATCAGGTCAGTATTCATCAGTTCAGTATTCATCAGGTCAGTATTCAATCATGTCAGCATTCATTCAGCTCAGTATTCATCAGACCAGCATTCATCAGGTCAGTATTCATCAGGTCAGCTTCATCAGGTCAGCATTCATCAGGTCAGCATTCATCAGGTCTGTATTCATCAGGTCAGTATTCATCAGGTCAGCTTCATCAGGCCAGTATTCATCAGGTAAGTTTTCATCAGTTCAGTATTCATCAGGTCAGTATTCATCAGGTCAGCATTCATCAGCTCAGTATTCATCAGGTCAGTATTCATCAGGTCAGCATTCATCAGGTCAGCTTCATCAGGTCAGTATTCATCAGGTCAGTATTCATTACGTCAGTATTCATCAGGCCAGTATTCATCAGGTCAGCTTTTTCAGGTCCACATTCATAAGGTCTGTGTTCATCAGGTCAGTATTCATTCAGGTCAGTATTCAGCAGGTCAGCATTCATCAGGTCAGCATTCATCAGGTCAGCATTCATCAGGTCATTAATCATTCAGGTCAGTATTCATCAGGTCAGTATTCATCAGGTCAGTATTCATCAGGTCAGCATTCATCAGGTCAGTATTCATTCAGGTCAGTATTCCTCAGGTCAGCATTCATCAGGTCAGCATTCATCAGGTCAGCATTCACCAGGTCAGTATTCATTCAGTTCAGTATTCATCAGGTCACCATTCATCAGGTCATCATTCATCAGGTCAGTGTTCATCAGGTCAGTATTCATTCAGGTCAGTATTCATCAGGTCAGTATTCATCAGGTCAGCATTCATCAGGTCAGCATTCATCAGGTCAGCTTCATCAGGTCAGTATTCATCAGCTCAGCATTCATCAGGTCAGTATTCATCAGGTCAGTATTCATCAGGTCAGCTTTCATCAGGTCAGTATTCATTCAGGTCAATATTCATCAGGTCAGTATTCATCAGATGAGTATTCAATCAGGATAGCATTCATTCAGGTCAGTATTCATCAGGCCAGCATTCATCAGGTCAGCATTCATCAGGTCAGTATTCATCAGGTCAGTATTCATCAGGTCAGCTTACATCAGGTCAGTATTCTTTCAGATCAGTATTCATCAGGTCAGCATTCATCAGGTCAGCTTCATCAGGTCAGTATTCATCAGCTCAGCATTTATCAGGTCAGCTGACATCAGGTCAGTATTCATCAGGTCAGTATTCATCAGGTCAGCTTTCATCAGGTCAGTATTCATTCAGCTCAGCATTCATCAGGTCAGTATTCATCAGTTCAGTATTCATCAGGTCAGCTTTCATCAGGTCAGTATTCATTCAGGTCAGTATTCATCAGATCAGTATTCAATCAGGATAGCATTCATTCAGGTCAGTATTCATCAGGCCAGCATTCATCAGGCCAGCATTCATCAGGTCAGTATTCATCAGGTCAGTATTCATCAGGTCAGCTTCATCAGGTCAGCATTCATCAGGTCTGTATTCATCAGGTCAGCTTCACCAGGTCAGTATTCATCAGGTCAGCTTTCATCAGGTCAGTATTCATTCAGGTCAGTATTCATCAGATCAGTATTCAATCAGGTCAGCTTCATCAGGTCAGTATTCATCAGATCAGTATTCATCAGGTCAGTATTCATCAGGTCAGCATTCATCAGGTCAGCTTCATCAGGTCAGTATTCATCAGGTCAGCATTCATCAGGTCAGCTTCATCAGGTCAGTATTCATCAGATCAGTATTCATCAGGTCAGTATTCATCAGGTCAGCATTCATCAGGTCAGCTTCATCAGGTCAGTATTCATCAGGTCAGCATTCATCAGGTCAGCATTCATTCAGGTCAGTATTCATCAGGTAAGTATTCATTCAGGTCAGTATTCTTTAGGTCAGTATTCATCAGGTCAGCATTCATCAGGTGAGTATTCATCAGATCAGTATTCATCAGGTCAGTATTCATTCAGGTCAGTATTCATCAGGTCAGCTTCATCAGGTCAGTATTCATCAGGTCAGTATTCATCAGGTGAGTATTCATCAGGTCAGTATTCATCAGGACAGCATTCATCAGGTCAGCTTTCATCAAGTCAGCTTCATCAGGTCAGTATTCATCAGGTCAGTATTCATCAGGTCAGCTTACATCAGGTCAGTATTCATTCAGGTCAGTATTCATCAGGTCAGCATTCATCAGGACAGTATTCATCAGGTCAGAATTCATCATGTCAGCATTCATCAGGTCAGTATTCATCAGGTCAGAATTCATCAGGTCAGCATTCATCAGGTCAGCATTCATCAGGACAGTATTCATCAGGTCAGAATTCATTCAGGTCAGTATTCATCAGGTCAGTATTCATCAGGCCAGCATTCATCAGGTCAGCATTCATCAGGTCATTAATCATTCAGGTCAGTATTCATCAGGTCAGTATTCATCAGGTCAGTATTCATCAGGGCAGCATTCATCAGGTCAGTATTCATTCAGGTCAGTATTCATCAGGTCAGCATTCATCAGGTCAGCATTCATCAGGTCAGCATTCACCAGGTCAGTATTCATTCAGTTCAGTATTCATCAGGTCACCATTCATCAGGTCATCAATCATCAGGTCAGTGTTCATCGGTCAGTATTCATTCAGGTCAGTATTCATCAGGTCAGTATTCATCAGGTCAGCTTCATCAGGTCAGTATTCATGAGCTCAGCATTCATCAGGTCAGTATTCATCAGGTCAGTATTCATCAGATCAGCTTTCATCAGGTCAGTATTCATTCAGGTCAATATTCATCAGGTCAGTATTCATCAGATGAGTATTCAATCAGGATAGCATTCATTCAGGTCAGTATTCATCAGGCCAGCATTCATCAGGTCAGTATTCATCAGGTCAGCTTACATGAGGTCAGTGTTCATTCAGGTCAGTATTCATCAGGTCAGCATTCATCAGGTCAGTATTTATCAGGTCAGAATTCATCAGGTCAGCATTCATCAGGTCAGCTTCATCAGGTCAGTATTCATCAGCTCAGCATTTATCAGGTCAGCTGACATCAGGTCAGTATTCATCAGGTCAGTATTCATCAGGTCAGCTTTCATCAGGTCAGTATTCATTCAGCTCAGCATTCATCAGGTCAGTATTCATCAGTTCAGTATTCATCAGGTCAGCTTTCATCAGGTCAGTATTCATTCAGGTCAGTATTCATCAGATCAGTATTCAATCAGGATAGCATTCATTCAGGTCAGTATTCATCAGGCCAGCATTCATCAGGCCAACATTCATCAGGTCAGTATTCATCAGGTCAGTATTCATCAGGTCAGCTTCATCAGGTCAGCATTCATCAGGTCTGTATTCATCAGGTCAGCTTCACCAGGTCAGTATTCATCAGGTCAGTATTCATCAGGTCAGTATTCATCAGGTCAGCTTCATCAGGTCAGTATTCATCAGATCAGTATTCATCAGGTCAGTATTCATCAGGTCAGCATTCATCAGGTCAGCTTCATCAGGTCAGTATTCATCAGGTCAGCATTCATCAGGTCAGCTTCATCAGGTCAGTATTCATCAGATCAGTATTCATCAGGTCAGTATTCATCAGGTCAGCATTCATCAGGTCAGCTTCATCAGGTCAGTATTCATCAGGTCAGCATTCATCAGGTCAGCATTCATTCAGGTCAGTATTCATCAGGTAAGTATTCATTCAGGTCAGTATTCTTTAGGTCAGTATTCATCAGGTCAGCATTCATCAGGTGAGTATTCATCAGATCAGTATTCATCAGGTCAGTATTCATTCAGGTCAGTATTCATCAGGTCAGCTTCATCAGGTCAGTATTCATCAGGTCAGTATTCATCAGGTGAGTATTCATCAGGTCAGTATTCATCAGATCAGTATTCATCAGGTCAGTATTCATCAGGTCAGCATTCATCAGGTCAGCTTCATCAGGTCAGTATTCATCAGGTCAGCATTCATCAGGTCAGCATTCATTCAGGTCAGTATTCATCAGGTCAGTATTCATCAGGTCAGCTTCATCAGGTCAGTATTCATCAGGTCAGTATTCATCAGGACAGCATTCATCAGGTCAGCTTTCATCAAGTCAGCTTCATCAGGTCAGTATTCATCAGGTCAGTATTCATCAGGTCAGCTTACATCAGGTCAGTATTCATTCAGGTCAGTATTCATCAGGTCAGCATTCATCAGGACAGTATTCATCAGGTCAGAATTCATCATGTCAGTATTCATCAGGTCAGTATTCATCAGGTCAGAATTCATCAGGTCAGCATTCATCAGGTCAGCATTCATCAGGACAGTATTCATCAGGTCAGAATTCATCAGGTCAGCATTCATCAGGACAGTATTCATCAGGTCAGAATTCATCAGGTCAGCATTCATCAGGTCAGTATTCATCAGTTCAGTATTCATCAGGTCAGTATTCAATCATGTCAGCATTCATTCAGCTCAGTATTCATCAGACCAGCATTCATCAGGTCAGTATTCATCAGGTCAGCTTCATCAGGTCAGCATTCATCAGGTCAGCATTCATCAGGTCTGTATTCATCAGGTCAGTATTCATCAGGTCAGCTTCATCAGGCCAGTATTCATCAGGTAAGTTTTCATCAGTTCAGTATTCATCAGGTCAGTATTCATCAGGTCAGCATTCATCAGCTCAGTATTCATCAGGTCAGTATTCATCAGGTCAGCATTCATCAGGTCAGCTTCATCAGGTCAGTATTCATCAGGTCAGTATTCATTACGTCAGTATTCATCAGGCCAGTATTCATCAGGTCAGCTTTTTCAGGTCCACATTCATAAGGTCTGTGTTCATCAGGTCAGTATTCATTCAGGTCAGTATTCAGCAGGTCAGCATTCATCAGGTCAGCATTCATCAGGTCAGTATTCATTCAGGTCAGTAATCATCAGGTCAGTATTCATCAGGCCAGCATTCATCAGGTCAGCATTCATCAGGTCATTAATCATTCAGGTCAGTATTCATCAGGTCAGTATTCATCAGGTCAGTATTCATCAGGTCAGCATTCATCAGGTCAGTATTCATTCAGGTCAGTATTCCTCAGGTCAGCATTCATCAGGTCAGCATTCATCAGGTCAGCATTCACCAGGTCAGTATTCATTCAGTTCAGTATTCATCAGGTCACCATTCATCAGGTCATCATTCATCAGGTCAGTGTTCATCAGGTCAGTATTCATTCAGGTCAGTATTCATCAGGTCAGTATTCATCAGGTCAGCATTCATCAGGTCAGCATTCATCAGGTCAGCTTCATCAGGTCAGTATTCATCAGCTCAGCATTCATCAGGTCAGTATTCATCAGGTCAGTATTCATCAGGTCAGTATTCATCAGGTCAGTATTCATTCAGGTCAATATTCATCAGGTCAGTATTCATCAGATGAGTATTCAATCAGGATAGCATTCATTCAGGTCAGTATTCATCAGGCCAGCATTCATCAGGTCAGCATTCATCAGGTCAGTATTCATCAGGTCAGTATTCATCAGGTCTGCTTACATCAGGTCAGTATTCTTTCAGATCAGTATTCATCAGGTCAGCATTCATCAGGTCAGTATTCATCAGGTCAGAATTCATCAGGTCAGCATTCATCAGGTCAGCTTCATCAGGTCAGTATTCATCAGCTCAGCATTTATCAGGTCAGTATTCATCAGGTCAGTATTCATCAGGTCAGTATTCATCAGGTCAGCTTACATCAGGTCAGTATTCATCAGGTCAGTATTCATCAGGTCAGCTTACATCAGGTCAGTATTCATCAGGTCAGTAATCATCAGGTCAGCTTCATCAGGTCAGCATTTATTCAGGTAAGTATTCATCAGGTCAGTATTCATCAGGTCTGTATTCATCAGGTCAGTATTCATCAGGTCAGCATTCATCATGTCAGCATTTATTCAGGTCAGTATTCATCAGGTCAGTATACATTCAGGTCAGTATTCATCAGGTCAGTATTCATCAGGTCAGCATTCATCAGTTCAGCTTCCTCAGGTCAGTATTCATCAGGTCAGTATTCATTACATCAGTATTCATCAGGTCAGTATTCATCAGGTCAGCTTTTTCAGGTCAGCATTCATCAGGTCTGTGTTCATCAGGTCAGCATTCATCAGGTCAGTATTCATCAGGTCAGTATTCATTCAGGCCAGTATTCATTAGGTCAGTATTCATCAGGTCAGCATTCATCAGGTGAGTATTCATCAGGTCAGTATTCATCAGGTCTGTATTCATCAGGTCAGTATTCATCAGGCCAGCATTCATCAGGTCAGTATTCATCAGGTCAGTATTCATCAGGTCATCTTACATCAGGTCAGTATTCATTCAGTTCAGTATTCATCAGGTCAGCATTCATCAGGTCAGCATTCATCAGGTCAGTATTCATTCAGGTCAGTATTCATCTGGTCAGTATTCATCAGGCCAGCATTCATCAGGTCAGCATTCATCAGGTCATTAATCATTCAGGTCAGTATTCATCAGGTCAGTATTCATCAGGTCAGTATTCATCAGGGCAGCATTCATCAGGTCAGTATTCATTCAGGTCAGTATTCATCAGGTCAGCATTCATCAGGTCAGCATTCATCAGGTCAGCATTCACCAGGTCAGTATTCATTCAGTTCAGTATTCATCAGGTCACCATTCATCAGGTCATCAATCATCAGGTCAGTGTTCATCGGTCAGTATTCATTCAGGTCAGTATTCATCAGGTCAGTATTCATCAGGTCAGCATTCATCAGGTCAGCATTCATCAGGTCAGCTTCATCAGGTCAGTATTCATGAGCTCAGCATTCATCAGGTCAGTATTTATCAGGTCAGTATTCATCAGGTCAGCTTTCATCAGGTCAGTATTCATTCAGGTCAATATTCATCAGGTCAGTATTCATCAGATGAGTATTCAATCAGGATAGCATTCATTCAGGTCAGTATTCATCAGGCCAGCATTCATCAGGTCAGCATTCATCAGGTCAGTATTCATCAGGTCAGTATTCATCAGGTCAGCTTACATCAGGTCAGTGTTCATTCAGGTCAGTATTCATCAGGTCAGCATTCATCAGGTCAGTATTCATCAGGTCAGAATTCATCAGGTCAGCTTCATCAGGTCAGTATTCATCAGCTCAGCATTTATCAGGTCAGTATTCATCAGGTCAGTATTCATCAGGTCAGTATTCATCAGGTCAGCTGACATCAGGTCAGTATTCATCAGGTCAGTATTCATCAGGTCAGCTTTCATCAGGTCAGTATTCATTCAGCTCAGCATTCATCAGGTCAGTATTCATCAGTTCAGTATTCATCAGGTCAGCTTTCATCAGGTCAGTATTCATTCAGGTCAGTATTCATCAGATCAGTATTCAATCAGGATAGCATTCATTCAGGTCAGTATTCATCAGGCCAGCATTCATCAGGCCAGCATTCATCAGGTCAGTATTCATCAGGTCAGTATTCATCAGGTCAGCTTCATCAGGTCAGCATTCATCAGGTCTGTATTCATCAGGTCAGCTTCACCAGGTCAGTATTCATCAGGTCAGTATTCATCAGGTCAGTATTCATCAGGTCAGCTTCATCAGGTCAGTATTCATCAGATCAGTATTCATCAGGTCAGTATTAATCAGGTCAGCATTCATCAGGTCAGCTTCATCAGGTCAGTATTCATCAGGTCAGCATTCATCAGCTCAGCTTCATCAGGTCAGTATTCATCAGATCAGTATTCATCAGGTCAGTATTCATCAGGTCAGCATTCATCAGGTCAGCTTCATCAGGTCAGTATTCATCAGGTCAGCATTCATCAGGTCAGCATTCATTCAGGTCAGTATTCATCAGGTAAGTATTCATTCAGGTCAGTATTCTTTAGGTCAGTATTCATCAGGTCAGCATTCATCAGGTGAGTATTCATCAGATCAGTATTCATCAGGTCAGTATTCATTCAGGTCAGTATTCATCAGGTCAGCTTCATCAGGTCAGTATTCATCAGGTCAGTATTCATCAGGTGAGTATTCATCAGGTCAGTATTCATCAGGTCAGTATTCATCAGGTCAGCTTCATCAGGTCAGTATTCATCAGGTCAGTATTCATCAGGACAGCATTCATCAGGTCAGCTTCATCAGGTCAGTATTCATCAGGTCAGTATTCATCAGGACAGCATTCATCAGGTCAGCTTTCATCAAGTCAGCTTCATCAGGTCAGTATTCATCAGGTCAGTATTCATCAGGTCAGCTTACATCAGGACAGTATTCATCAGGTCAGAATTCATCAGGTCAGCATTCATCAGGTCAGTATTCATCAGTTCAGTATTCATCAGGTCAATATTCAATCAGGTCAGCATTCATTCAGGTCAGTATTCATCAGGTCAGCTTCATCAGGTCAGCATTCATCAGGTCAGTATTCATCAGGTCAGTATTCATCAGGTGAGTATTCATCAGGTCAGTATTCATCAGGTCAGTATTCATCAGGTCAGCTTCATCAGGTCAGTATTCATCAGGTCAGTATTCATCAGGTGAGTATTCATCAGGTCAGTATTCATCAGGTCAGTATTCATCAGGTCAGCTTCATCAGGTCAGTATTCATCAGGTCAGTATTCATCAGGACAGCATTCATCAGGTCAGCTTTCATCAAGTCAGCTTCATCAGGTCAGTATTCATCAGGTCAGTATTCATCAGGTCAGCTTACATCAGGACAGTATTCATCAGGTCAGAATTCATCAGGTCAGCATTCATCAGGTCAGTATTCATCAGTTCAGTATTCATCAGGTCAGTATTCAATCAGGTCAGCATTCATTCAGGTCAGTATTCATCAGACCAGCATTCATCAGGTCAGTATTCATCAGGTCAGCTTCATCAGGTCAGCATTCATCAGGTCAGCATTCATCAGGTCTGTATTCATCAGGTCAGTATTCATTCAGGTCAATATTCATCAGGCCAGTATTCATCGGGTAAGTTTTCATCAGTTCAGTATTCATCAGGTCAGTATTCATCAGGTCAGCATTCATCAGGTCAGTATTCATCAGGTCAGTATTCATCAGGTCAGCATTCATCAGGTCAGCTTCATCAGGTCAGTATTCATAAGGTCAGTATTCATTACGTCAGTATTCATCAGGTCAGTATTCATCAGGTCAGCTTTTTCAGGTCCACATTCATCAGGTCTGTGTTCATCAGGTCAGTATTCATTCAGGTCAGTATTCATCAGGTCAGCATTCATCATGTCAGCATTCATCAGGTCAGTATTCATTCAGGTCAGTAATCATCAGGTCAGTATTCATCAGGCCAGCATTCATCAGGTCAGCATTCATCAGGTCATTAATCATTCAGGTCAGTATTCATCAGGTCAGTATTCATCAGGTCAGTATTCATCAGGTCAGCATTCATCAGGTCAGTATTCATTCAGGTCAGTATTCCTCAGGTCAGCATTCATCAGGTCAGCATTCATCAGGTCAGCATTCACCAGGTCAGTATTCATTCAGTTCAGTATTCATCAGGTCACCATTCATCAGGTCATCATTCATCAGGTCAGTGTTCATCAGGTCAGTATTCATTCAGGTCAGTATTCATCAGGTCAGTATTCATCAGGTCAGCATTCATCAGGTCAGCATTCATCAGGTCAGCTTCATCAGGTCAGTATTCATCAGCTCAGCATTCATCAGGTCAGTATTCATCAGGTCAGTATTCATCAGGTCAGCTTTCATCAGGTCAGTATTCATTCAGGTCAATATTCATCAGGTCAGTATTCATCAGATGAGTATTCAATCAGGATAGCATTCATTCAGGTCAGTATTCATCAGGCCAGCATTCATCAGGTCAGCATTCATCAGGTCAGTATTCATCAGGTCAGTATTCATCAGGTCAGCTTACATCAGGTCAGTATTCATTCAGATCAGTATTCATCAGGTCAGCATTCATCAGGTCAGTATTCATCAGGTCAGAATTCATCAGGTCAGCATTCATCAGGTCAGCTTCATCAGGTCAGTATTCATCAGCTCAGCATTTATCAGGTCAGTATTCATCAGGTCAGTATTCATCAGGTCAGTATTCATCAGGTCAGCTTACATCAGGTCAGTATTCATCAGGTCAGTATTCATCAGGTCAGCTTTCATCAGGTCAGTATTCATTCAGCTCAGCATTCATCAGGTCAGTATTCATCAGTTCAGTATTCATCAGGTCAGCTTTCATCAGGTCAGTATTCATTCAGGGCAGTATTCATTAGATCAGTATTCAATCAGGATAGCATTCATTCAGGTCAGTATTCATCAGGCCAGCATTCATCAGGCCAGCATTCATCAGGTCAGTATTCATCAGGTCAGTATTCATCAGGTCAGCTTCATCAGGTCAGCATTCATCAGGTCTGTATTCATCAGGTCAGCTTCACCAGGTCAGTATTCATCAGGTCAGTATTCATCAGGTCAGCATTCATCAGGTCAGCTTCATCACGTCAGTATTCATCAGATCAGTATTCATCAGGTCAGTCTTCATCAGGTCAGCATTCATCAGGTCAGCTTCATCAGGTCAGTATTCATCAGGTCAGCATTCATCAGGTCAGCATTCATTCAGGTCAGTATTCATCAGGTAAGTATTCATTCAGGTCAGTATTCTTTAGGTCAGTATTCATCAGGTCAGCATTCATCAGGTGAGTATTCATCAGATCAGTATTCATCAGGTCAGTATTCATTCAGGTCAGTATTCATCAGGCCAGCATTCATCAGGTCAGCATTCATCAGGTCATTAATCATTCAGGTCAGTATTCATCAGGTCAGTATTCATCAGGTCAGTATTCATCAGGTCAGCATTCATCAGGTCAGTATTCATTCAGGTCAGTATTCCTCAGGTCAGCATTCATCAGGTCAGCATTCATCAGGTCAGCATTCACCAGGTCAGTATTCATTCAGTTCAGTATTCATCAGGTCACCATTCATCAGGTCATCATTCATCAGGTCAGTGTTCATCAGGTCAGTATTCATTCAGGTCAGTATTCATCAGGTCAGTATTCATCAGGTCAGCATTCATCAGGTCAGCATTCATCAGGTCAGCTTCATCAGGTCAGTATTCATCAGCTCAGCATTCATCAGGTCAGTATTCATCAGGTCAGTATTCATCAGGTCAGCTTTCATCAGGTCAGTATTCATTCAGGTCAATATTCATCAGGTCAGTATTCATCAGATGAGTATTCAATCAGGATAGCATTCATTCAGGTCAGTATTCATCAGGCCAGCATTCATCAGGTCAGCATTCATCAGGTCAGTATTCATCAGGTCAGTATTCATCAGGTCAGCTTACATCAGGTCAGTATTCATTCAGATCAGTATTCATCAGGTCAGCATTCATCAGGTCAGTATTCATCAGGTCAGAATTCATCAGGTCAGCATTCATCAGGTCAGCTTCATCAGGTCAGTATTCATCAGCTCAGCATTTATCAGGTCAGTATTCATCAGGTCAGTATTCATCAGGTCAGTATTCATCAGGTCAGCTTACATCAGGTCAGTATTCATCAGGTCAGTATTCATCAGGTCAGCTTTCATCAGGTCAGTATTCATTCAGCTCAGCATTCATCAGGTCAGTATTCATCAGTTCAGTATTCATCAGGTCAGCTTTCATCAGGTCAGTATTCATTCAGGGCAGTATTCATTAGATCAGTATTCAATCAGGATAGCATTCATTCAGGTCAGTATTCATCAGGCCAGCATTCATCAGGCCAGCATTCATCAGGTCAGTATTCATCAGGTCAGTATTCATCAGGTCAGCTTCATCAGGTCAGCATTCATCAGGTCTGTATTCATCAGGTCAGCTTCACCAGGTCAGTATTCATCAGGTCAGTATTCATCAGGTCAGCATTCATCAGGTCAGCTTCATCACGTCAGTATTCATCAGATCAGTATTCATCAGGTCAGTCTTCATCAGGTCAGCATTCATCAGGTCAGCTTCATCAGGTCAGTATTCATCAGGTCAGCATTCATCAGGTCAGCATTCATTCAGGTCAGTATTCATCAGGTAAGTATTCATTCAGGTCAGTATTCTTTAGGTCAGTATTCATCAGGTCAGCATTCATCAGGTGAGTATTCATCAGATCAGTATTCATCAGGTCAGTATTCATTCAGGTCAGTATTCGTCAGGTTAGCTTCATCAGGTCAGTATTCATCAGGTCAGTATTCATCAGGTGAGTATTCATCAGGTCAGTATTCATCAGGTCAGTATTCATCAGGTCAGCTTCATCAGGTCAGTATTCATCAGGTCAGTATTCATCAGGACAGCATTCATCAGGTCAGCTTTCATCAAGTCAGCTTCATCAGGTCAGTATTCATCAGGTCAGTATTCATCAGGTCAGCTTACATCAGGTCAGCATTCATCAGGTCAGCTTCATCAGGTCAGTATTCATCAGGTCAGTATTCATTACGTCAGTATTCATCAGGTCAGTATTCATCAGGTCAGCTTTTTCAGGTCAGCATTCATCAGGTCTGTGTTCATCAGGTCAGTATTCATTCAGGTCAGTATTCATCACGTCAGCATTCATCAGGTCAGCATTCATCAGGTCAGTATTCATTCAGGTCAGTAATCATCAGGTCAGTATTCATCAGGCCAGCATTCATCAGGTCAGCATTCATCAGGTCATTAATCATTCAGGTCAGTATTCATCAGGTCAGTATTCATCAGGTCAGTATCCATCAGGTCAGCATTCATCAGGTCAGCATTCATCCGGTCAGCATTCATCAGGTCAGCATTCACCAGGTAAGTATTCATTCAGTTCAGTATTCATCAGGTCACCATTCATCAGGTCATCATTCATCAGGTCAGTGTTCATCAGGTCAGTATTCATTCAGGTCAGTATTCATCAGGTCAGTATTCATCAGGTCAGCATTCATCAGGTAAGCATTCATCAGGTCAGCTTTATCAGGTCAGTATTCATCAGCTCAGCATTCATCAGGTCAGTATTCATCAGGTCAGTATTCATCAGGTCAGCTTTCATCAGGTCAGTATTCATTCAGGTCAATATTCATTCAGGTCAATATTCATCAGGTTAGTATTCATCAGATGAGTATTCAATCAGGATAGCATTCATTCAGGTCAGTATTCATTCAGGTCAGTATTCATCAGGTCAGTATTCATCAGGTCAGTATTCATCAGGTGAGTATTCATCAGGTCAGCATTCATCAGGTCAGCTTTATCAGGTCAGTATTCATCAGCTCAGCATTCATCAGGTCAGTATTCATCAGGTCAGTATTCATCAGGTCAGCTTTCATCAGGTCAGTATTCATTCAGGTCAATATTCATCAGGTTAGTATTCATCAGATGAGTATTCAATCAGGATAGCATTCATTCAGGTCAGTATTCATTCAGGTCAGTATTCATCAGGTCAGTATTCATCAGGTCAGTATTCATCAGGTCAGTATTCATCAGGTCAGCTTCATCAGGTCAGTATTCATCAGGTCATTATTCATCAGGTCAGTATTCATCAGGTCAGCTTACATCAGGTCAGTATTCATTCAGGTCAGTATTCATCAGGTCAGCATTTATCAGGACAGTATACATCAGGTCAGAATTCATCAGGTCAGCATTCATCAGGTCAGTATTCATCAGTTCAGTATTCATCAGGTCAGTATTCAATCAGGTCAGCATTCATTCAGGTCAGTATTCATCAGGCCAGCATTCATCAGGTCAGTATTCATCAGGTCAGCTTCATCAGGTCAGCATTCATCAGGTCTGCATTCATCAGGTCAGTATTCATCAGGTCAGCTTCATCAGGTCAGTATTCATCAGGTAAGTATTCATCAGTTCAGTATTCATCAGGTCAGTATTCATCAGGTCAGCATTCATCATGTCAGTATTCATCAGGTCATTATTCATTCAGGTCAGTATTCATCAGGTCAGTATTAATCAGGTCATTATTCATTCAGGTCAGTATTAATCAGGTCATTATTCATTCAGGTCAGTATTCATCAGGTCAGTATTCATCAGGTCAGCATTCATCAGGTCAGCATTCATCAGGGCAGCTTCATCAGGTCAGTATTCATCAGGTCATCATTCATCAGGTCAGTGTTCATCAGGTCAGTATTCATCAGGTCAGCTAAATCAGGTCAGTATTCATCAGGTCAGCATTCATCAGGTCAGTATTCATTCAGGTCAGTATTCATCAGGTCAGTATTCATTCAGGTCAGTATTCATCATGTCAGCATTCATCAGGTCAGCATTCATCAGGTCAGTATTCATCAGGTCAGCATTCATCAGGTCAGCATTCATCAGGTCAGTAGTCCTCAGGTCAGCATTCATCAGGTCAGCATTCATCAGGTCAGTATTCATTAGGTCAGCATTTATCAGGTCTGTGTTCATCAGGTCAGTATTCATCAGGCCAGTATTCATCAGGTCAGCATTCATCAGGTCAGCTTCATCAGGTCAGTATTCATCATGTCAGTATTCATCAGGTCAGTATTCATCAGGTCAGCAGTCATCAGGTCAGCTTCATCAGGTCAGTATTCATCAGGTCAGCATTCATTCAGGTCAGTATTCATCAGGTAAGTATTCATTCAGGTCAGTATTCATTAGGTCAGTATTCATCAGGTCAGCATTCATCAGGTGAGTATTCATCAGGTCAGTATTCATGAGGTCAGTATTCATTCAGGTCAGTATTCATCAGGTCACTATTCATCAGGTCAGTATTCATCAGGTCAGCATTCATTCTGGTCAGTATTCATCAGGTCAGTATTCATCAGGTCAGCATTCATCAGGTCAGTATTCATCAGGTCAGTATTCATCAGGCCAGCATTCATCAGGTCAGTATTCATCAGGTCAGCTTCATCAGGTCAGCATTCATCAGGTCTGTATTCATCAGGTCAGTATTCATCGGGTCAGCATTCATCAGGTCAGTATTCATCAGGTCGGCATTCATCCGGTCAGCTTCATCAGGTCAGTGTTCATCAGGTAAGGATTCATCAGTTCAGTATTCATCAGGTCAGCATTAATCGGGTCAGTATTCATCAGGTCAGCATTCATCAGGTCAGAATTCATTCAGGTCAGTATTCATCAGGTCAGCATTCATCAGGTCAGCATTCACCAGGTCAGTATTCATTCAGTTCAGTATTCATCAGGTCACCATTCATCAGGTCATCATTCATCAGGTCAGTGTTCATCAGGTCAGTATTCATTCAGGTCAGTATTCATCAGGTCAGTATTCATCAGGTCAGCATTCATCAGGTCAGCATTCATCAGGTCAGCTTTATCAGGTCAGTATTCATCAGCTCAGCATTCATCAGGTCAGTATTCATCAGGTCAGCATTCATCAGGTCAGCTTTCATCAGGTCATAATTCATTCAGGTCAATATTCTTCAGGTTAGTATTCATCAGATGAGTATTCAATCAGGATAGCATTCATTCAGGTCAGTATTCATCAGGTCAGCATTCATCAGGTCAGTATTCATCAGGTCAGTATTCATCAGGTCAGCATTCATCAGGTCAGTATTCATCAGGTCAGCTTACATCAGGTCAGTATTCATCAGGTCAGTATTCATCAGGTCAGCTTTCATCAGGTCAGTATTCATTCAGCTCAGCATTCATCAGGTCAGTATTCATCAGTTCAGTATTCATCAGGTCAGCTTTCATCAGGTCAGTATTCATTCAGGTCAGTATTCATCAGATCAGTATTCAATCAGGATAGCATTCATTCAGGTCAGTATTTATCAGGCCAGCATTCATCAGGCCAGCATTCATCAGGTCAGGATTCATCAGGTCAGTATTCATCAGGTCAGCTTCATCAGGTCAGCATTCATCAGGTCAGCATTCATCAGGTCAGCTTCATCAGGTCTGTATTCATCAGATCAGTATTCATCAGGTCAGTATTCATCAGGTCAGCATTCATCAGGTCAGCATTCATTCAGGTCAGTATTCATCAGGTAAGTATTCATTCAGGTCAGTATTCTTTAGGTCAGTATTCATCAGGTCAGCATTCATCAGGTGAGTATTTACCAGATCAGTATTCATCAGGTCAGTATTCATTCAGGTCAGTATTCATCAGGTCAGCTTCATCAGGTCAGTATTCATCAGGTCAGTATTCATCAGCTGAGTATTCATCAGGTCAGTACTCATCAGGTCAGTATTCATCAGGTCAGCTTCATCAGGTCAGTATTCATCAGGTCAGTATTCATCAGGACTGCATTCATCAGGTCAGCTTTCATCAAGTCAGCTTCATCAGGTCAGTATTCATCAGGTCAGTATTCATCAGGTCAGCTTACATCAGGTCAGTATTCATTCAGGTCAGTATTCATCAGGTCAGCATTTATCAGGACAGTATACATCAGGTCAGAATTCATCAGGTCAGCATTCATCAGGTCAGTATTCATCAGTTCAGTATTCATCAGGTCAGTATTCAATCAGGTCAGCATTCATTCAGGTCAGTATTCATCAGGCCAGCATTCATCAGGTCAGTATTCATCAGGTCAGCTTCATCAGGTCAGCATTCATCAGGTCTGTATTCATCAGGTCAGTATTCATCAGGTCAGCTTCATCAGGTCAGTATTCATCAGGTAAGTATTCATCAGTTCAGTATTCATCAGGTCAGTATTCATCAGGTCAGCATTCATCATGTCAGTATTCATCAGGTCATTATTCATTCAGGTCAGTATTCATCAGGTCAGTATTAATCAGGTCATTATTCATTCAGGTCAGTATTAATCAGGTCATTATTCATTCAGGTCAGTATTCATCAAGTCAGTATTCATCAGGTCAGCATTCATCAGGTCAGCTTCATCAGGGCAGCTTCATCAGGTCAGTATTCATCAGGTCATCATTCATCAGGTCAGTGTTCATCAGGTCAGTATTCATCAGGTTAGCTACATCAGGTCAGTATTCATCAGGTCAGCATTCATCAGGTCAGCATTCATTCAGGTCAGTATTCATCAGGTCAGTATTCATTTAGGTCAGTATTCATCATGTCAGCATTCATCAGGTCAGCATTCATCAGGTCAGTATTCATCAGGTCAGCATTCATCAGGTCAGCATTCATCAGGTCAGTATTCCTCAGGTCAGCATTCATCAGGTCAGCATTCATCAGGTCAGTATTCATTAGGTCAGCATTTATCAGGTCTGTGTTCATCAGGTCAGTATTCATCAGGCCAGTATTCATCAGGTCAGCATTCATCAGGTCAGCTTCATCAGGTCAGTATTCATCATGTCAGTATTCATCAGGTCAGTATTCATCAGGTCAGCAGTCATCAGGTCAGCTTCATCAGGTCAGTATTCATCAGGTCAGCATTCATTCAGGTCAGTATTCATCAGGTAAGTATTCATTCAGGTCAGTATTCATTAGGTCAGTGTTCATCAGGTCAGCATTCATCAGGTGAGTATTCATCAGGTCAGTATTCCTGAGGTCAGTGTTCATTCAGGTCAGTATTCATCAGGCCACTATTCATCAGGTCAGTATTCATCAGGTCAGCATTCATTCTGGTCAGTATTCATCAGGCCAGCATTCATCAGGTCAGTATTCATCAGGTCAGCTTCATCAGGTCAGCATTCATCAGGTCTGTATTCATCAGGTCAGTATTCATCAGGTCAGCATTCATCAGGTCAGTATTCATCAGGTCGGCATTCATCCGGTCAGCTTCATCAGGTCAGTGTTCATCAGGTAAGGATTCATCAGTTCAGTATTCATCAGGTCAGCATTAATCAGGTCAGTATTCATCAGGTCAGCATTCATCAGGTCAGTATTGATTAGGTCAGTATTAATCAGGTCAGTATTCATTCAGGTCAGTATTCATCAGGTCAGTATTCATCAGGTCAGCATTCATCAGGCCAGCATTCATCAGGGCAGCTTCATCAGGTCAATATTCATCAGGTCAGCATTCATCAGGTCAGTGTTCATCAGGTCAGTATTCATCAGGTCAGTATTCATCAGGTCAGCTTACATCAGGTCAGTATTCATCAGGTCAGCATTCATCAGGTCAGCATTCATTCAGGTCAGTATTCATCAGGTCAGTATTCATTCAGGTCAGTATTCATCAGGTCAGCATTCATCAGGTCGGCATTCATCAGGTCAGTATTCATCAGGTCAGCATTCATCAGGTCGGCATTCATCAGGTCAGTATTCATCAGGTGAGCATTCATTCAGGTCAGTATTCATCAGGTAAGTATTCATTCAGGTCAGTATTCATTAGGTCAGTATTCATCAGGTCAGCATTAATCAGGTGAGTATAAATCATGTCAGTATTCATCAGGTCAGCATTCATCAGGTCAGCATTCATCAGGTCAGTATTCATCAGGTCAGCATTCATCAGGTCAGTGTTCATCAGGTCAGTATTCCTCTGGTCAGCATTCATCAGATCAGCTTCATCAGGTCAGTTTTCATCATGTCAGCATTCATCAGGTCAGCATTCATCAGGTCAGCATTCATCAGGTCAGCATTCATCAGGTCAGTATTCATTAGGTCAGCATTTATCAGGTCTGTGTTCATCAGGTCAGTATTCATCAGGCCAGTATTCATCAGGTCAGCATTCATCAGGTCAGCTTCATCAGGTCAGTATTCATCATGTCAGTATTCATCAGGTCAGTATTCATCAGGTCAGCAGTCATCAGGTCAGCTTCATCAGGTCAGTATTCATCAGGTCAGCATTCATTCAGGTCAGTATTCATCAGGTAAGTATTCATTCAGGTCAGTATTCATTAGGTCAGTATTCATCAGGTCAGCATTCATCAGGTGAGTATTCATCAGTTCAGTATTCCTGAGGTCAGTATTCATTCAGGTCAGTATTCATCAGGTCACTATTCATCAGGTCAGTATTCATCAGGTCAGCATTCATTCTGGTCAGTATTCATTAGGCCAGCATTCATCAGGTCAGTATTCATCAGGTCAGCTTCATCAGGTCAGCATTCATCAGGTCTGTATTCATCAGGTCAGTATTCATCAGGTCAGCATTCATCAGGTCAGTATTCATCAGGTCAGTGTTCATCAGGTCAGTATTCATCAGGTCAGTATTCATCAGGTCAGCTTACATCAGGTCAGTATTCATCAGGTCAGCATTCATCAGGTCAGCATTCATTCAGGTCAGTATTCATCAGGTCAGTATTCATCAGGTCAGCATTCATCAGGTCGGCATTCATCAGGTCAGTATTCATCAGGTCAGCATTCATTCAGGTCAGTATTCATCAGGTAAGTATTCATTCAGGTCAGTATTCATTAGGTCAGTATTCATCAGGTCAGCATTAATCAGGTGAGTATAAATCATGTCAGTATTCATCAGGTCAGCATTCATCAGGTCAGCATTCATCAGGTCAGTATTCATCAGGTCAGCATTCATCAGGTCAGTGTTCATCAGGTCAGTATTCATCTGGTCAGCATTCATCAGATCAGCTTCATCAGGTCAGTATTCATCATGTCAGTATTCATCAGGTCAGTATTCATCAGGCCAGCAGTCATCAGGTCAGCATTCATCAGGTCAATATTCATCAGGTCAGCATTCATCAGGTCAGCATTCATCAGGTCTGTATTCATCAGGTCAGTATTCATCAGGTCAGCTTCATCAGGTCAGTATTCATCAGGTCAGTATTCATCAGGTCAGTATTTATCAGGTCAGTATTCATCAGGTCAGCATTCATCAGGTCAGCTTTCATCAAGTCAGCTTCATCAGGTCAGTATTCATCAGGTCAGTATTCATCAGGTCAGCTTACATCAGGTCAGTATTCATTCAGGTCAGTATTCATCAGGTCAGCATTCATCAGGTCAGTATTCATCAGGTCAGAATTCATCAGGTCAACATTCATCAGGACAGTATTCATCAGGTCACTATTCATCAGGTCAGTATTCATCAGGTCAGCATTCATTCTGGTCAGCATTCATCAGGCCAGAATTCATCAGGTCAGTATTCATCATGTCAGCTTCATCAGGTCAGCATTCATCAGGTCTGTATTCATCAGGTCAGTATTCATCAGGTCAGCATTCATCAGGTCAGCATTCATCACGTCAGTATTCATCAGGTCTGTATTCATCAGGTCAGTATTCATCAGGACAGCATTCATCAGGTCAGCATTCATCAGGTCAGCTTCATCAGGTCAGTATTCATCAGGTAAGTATTCATCAGTTCAGTATTCATCAGGTCAGCATTAATCATGTCAGTATTCATCAGGTCAGCATTCATCAGGTCAGCATTAATCAGGTCAGTATTCATCAGGTCAGTATTCATCAGGTCAGCATTCATTCAGGTCAGTATTCATCAGGTAAGTATTCATTCAGGTCAGTATTCATTAGGTCAGTGTTCATCAGGTCAGCATTCATCAGGTGAGTATTCATCAGGTCAGTATTCCTGAGGTCAGTGTTCATTCAGGTCAGTATTCATCAGGTCACTATTCATCAGGTCAGTATTCATCAGGTCAGCATTCATTCTGGTCAGTATTCATCAGGCCAGCATTCATCAGGTCAGTATTCATCAGGTCAGCTTCATCAGGTCAGCATTCATCAGGTCTGTATTCATCAGGTCAGTATTCATCAGGTCAGCATTCATCAGGTCAGTATTCATCAGGTCGGCATTCATCAGGTCAGTATTGATTAGGTCAGTATTAATCAGGTCAGTATTCATTCAGGTCAGTATTCATCAGGTCAGTATTCATCAGGTCAGCATTCATCAGGCCAGCATTCATCAGGGCAGCTTCATCAGGTCAATATTCATCAGGTCAGCATTCATCAGGTCAGTGTTCATCAGGTCAGTATTCATCAGGTCAGTATTCATCAGGTCAGCTGACATCAGGTCAGTATTCATCAGGTCAGCATTCATCAGGTCAGCATTCATTCAGGTCAGTATTCATCAGGTCAGTATTCATTCAGGTCAGTATTCATCAGGTCAGCATTCATCAGGTCGGCATTCATCAGGTCAGTATTCATCAGGTCAGTATTCATCAGGTCAGCATTCATCAGGTCAGTATTCATCAGGTCAGCATTCATTCAGGTCAGTATTCATCAGGTAAGTATTCATTCAGGTCAGTATTCATTAGGTCAGTATTCATCAGGTCAGCATTAATCAGGTGAGTATAAATCATGTCAGTATTCATCAGGTCAGCATTCATCAGGTCAGCATTCATCAGGTCAGTATTCATCAGGTCAGCATTCATCCGGGCAGTGTTCATCAGGTCAGTATTCCTCTGGTCAGCATTCATCAGATCAGCTTCATCAGGTCAGTTTTCATCATGTCAGTATTCAGCAGATCAGTATTCATCAGGTCAGCATTCATCAGGTCAGCATTCATCAGGTCAGCATTCATCAGGTCAGTATTCATTAGGTCAGCATTTATCTGGTCTGTGTTCATCAGGTCAGTATTCATCAGGCCAGTATTCATCAGGTCAGCATTCATCAGGTCAGCTTCATCAGGTCAGTATTCATCAGGTCAGCATTCATTCAGGTCAGTATTCATCAGGTCAGCAGTCATCAGGTCAGTATTCATTAGGTCAGTATTCATCAGGTCAGCATTCATCAGGTGAGTATTCATCAGTTCAGTATTCCTGAGGTCAGTATTCATTCAGGTCAGTATTCATCAGGTCACTATTCATCAGGTCAGTATTCATCAGGTCAGCATTCATCAGGTCAGTATTCATCAGGTCGGCATTCATCCGGTCAGCTTCATCAGGTCAGTGTTCATCAGGTAAGGATTCATCAGTTCAGTATTCATCAGGTCAGCATTAATCAGGTCAGTATTCATCAGGTCAGCATTCATCAGGTCAGTATTGATTAGGTCAGTATTAATCAGGTCAGTATTCATTCAGGTCAGTATTCATCAGGTCAGTATTCATCAGGTCAGCATTCATCAGGCCAGCATTCATCAGGGCAGCTTCATCAGGTCAATATTCATCAGGTCAGCATTCATCAGGTCAGTGTTCATCAGGTCAGTATTCATCAGGTCAGTATTCATCAGGTCAGCTTACATCAGGTCAGTATTCATCAGGTCAGCATTCATCAGGTCAGCATTCATTCAGGTCAGTATTCATCAGGTCAGTATTCATTCAGGTCAGTATTCATCAGGTCAGCATTCATCAGGTCGGCATTCATCAGGTCAGTATTCATCAGGTCAGCATTCATCAGGTCGGCATTCATCAGGTCAGTATTCATCAGGTGAGCATTCATTCAGGTCAGTATTCATCAGGTAAGTATTCATTCAGGTCAGTATTCATTAGGTCAGTATTCATCAGGTCAGCATTAATCAGGTGAGTATAAATCATGTCAGTATTCATCAGGTCAGCATTCATCAGGTCAGCATTCATCAGGTCAGTATTCATCAGGTCAGCATTCATCAGGTCAGTGTTCATCAGGTCAGTATTCCTCTGGTCAGCATTCATCAGATCAGCTTCATCAGGTCAGTTTTCATCATGTCAGCATTCATCAGGTCAGCATTCATCAGGTCAGCATTCATCAGGTCAGCATTCATCAGGTCAGTATTCATTAGGTCAGCATTTATCAGGTCTGTGTTCATCAGGTCAGTATTCATCAGGCCAGTATTCATCAGGTCAGCATTCATCAGGTCAGCTTCATCAGGTCAGTATTCATCATGTCAGTATTCATCAGGTCAGTATTCATCAGGTCAGCAGTCATCAGCTCAGCTTCATCAGGTCAGTATTCATCAGGTCAGCATTCATTCAGGTCAGTATTCATCAGGTAAGTATTCATTCAGGTCAGTATTCATTAGGTCAGTATTCATCAGGTCAGCATTCATCAGGTGAGTATTCATCAGTTCAGTATTCCTGAGGTCAGTATTCATTCAGGTCAGTATTCATCAGGTCACTATTCATCAGGTCAGTATTCATCAGGTCAGCATTCATTCTGGTCAGTATTCATTAGGCCAGCATTCATCAGGTCAGTATTCATCAGGTCAGCTTCATCAGGTCAGCATTCATCAGGTCTGTATTCATCAGGTCAGTATTCATCAGGTCAGCATTCATCAGGTCAGTATTCATCAGGTCAGTGTTCATCAGGTCAGTATTCATCAGGTCAGTATTCATCAGGTCAGCTTACATCAGGTCAGTATTCATCAGGTCAGCATTCATCAGGTCAGCATTCATTCAGGTCAGTATTCATCAGGTCAGTATTCATCAGGTCAGCATTCATCAGGTCGGCATTCATCAGGTCAGTATTCATCAGGTCAGCATTCATTCAGGTCAGTATTCATCAGGTAAGTATTCATTCAGGTCAGTATTCATTAGGTCAGTATTCATCAGGTCAGCATTAATCAGGTGAGTATAAATCATGTCAGTATTCATCAGGTCAGCATTCATCAGGTCAGCATTCATCAGGTCAGTATTCATCAGGTCAGCATTCATCAGGTCAGTGTTCATCAGGTCAGTATTCATCTGGTCAGCATTCATCAGATCAGCTTCATCAGGTCAGTATTCATCATGTCAGTATTCATCAGGTCAGTATTCATCAGGCCAGCAGTCATCAGGTCAGCATTCATCAGGTCAATATTCATCAGGTCAGCATTCATCAGGTCAGCATTCATCAGGTCTGTATTCATCAGGTCAGTATTCATCAGGTCAGCTTCATCAGGTCAGTATTCATCAGGTCAGTATTCATCAGGTCAGTATTTATCAGGTCAGTATTCATCAGGTCAGCATTCATCAGGTCAGCTTTCATCAAGTCAGCTTCATCAGGTCAGTATTCATCAGGTCAGTATTCATCAGGTCAGCTTACATCAGGTCAGTATTCATTCAGGTCAGTATTCATCAGGTCAGCATTCATCAGGTCAGTATTCATCAGGTCAGAATTCATCAGGTCAACATTCATCAGGACAGTATTCATCAGGTCACTATTCATCAGGTCAGTATTCATCAGGTCAGCATTCATTCTGGTCAGCATTCATCAGGCCAGAATTCATCAGGTCAGTATTCATCATGTCAGCTTCATCAGGTCAGCATTCATCAGGTCTGTATTCATCAGGTCAGTATTCATCAGGTCAGCATTCATCAGGTCAGCATTCATCACGTCAGTATTCATCAGGTCTGTATTCATCAGGTCAGTATTCATCAGGACAGCATTCATCAGGTCAGCATTCATCAGGTCAGCTTCATCAGGTCAGTATTCATCAGGTAAGTATTCATCAGTTCAGTATTCATCAGGTCAGCATTAATCATGTCAGTATTCATCAGGTCAGCATTCATCAGGTCAGCATTAATCAGGTCAGTATTCATCAGGTCAGTATTCATCAGGTCAGCATTCATTCAGGTCAGTATTCATCAGGTAAGTATTCATTCAGGTCAGTATTCATTAGGTCAGTGTTCATCAGGTCAGCATTCATCAGGTGAGTATTCATCAGGTCAGTATTCCTGAGGTCAGTGTTCATTCAGGTCAGTATTCATCAGGTCACTATTCATCAGGTCAGTATTCATCAGGTCAGCATTCATTCTGGTCAGTATTCATCAGGCCAGCATTCATCAGGTCAGTATTCATCAGGTCAGCTTCATCAGGTCAGCATTCATCAGGTCTGTATTCATCAGGTCAGTATTCATCAGGTCAGCATTCATCAGGTCAGTATTCATCAGGTCGGCATTCATCAGGTCAGTATTGATTAGGTCAGTATTAATCAGGTCAGTATTCATTCAGGTCAGTATTCATCAGGTCAGTATTCATCAGGTCAGCATTCATCAGGCCAGCATTCATCAGGGCAGCTTCATCAGGTCAATATTCATCAGGTCAGCATTCATCAGGTCAGTGTTCATCAGGTCAGTATTCATCAGGTCAGTATTCATCAGGTCAGCTGACATCAGGTCAGTATTCATCAGGTCAGCATTCATCAGGTCAGCATTCATTCAGGTCAGTATTCATCAGGTCAGTATTCATTCAGGTCAGTATTCATCAGGTCAGCATTCATCAGGTCGGCATTCATCAGGTCAGTATTCATCAGGTCAGTATTCATCAGGTCAGCATTCATCAGGTCAGTATTCATCAGGTCAGCATTCATTCAGGTCAGTATTCATCAGGTAAGTATTCATTCAGGTCAGTATTCATTAGGTCAGTATTCATCAGGTCAGCATTAATCAGGTGAGTATAAATCATGTCAGTATTCATCAGGTCAGCATTCATCAGGTCAGCATTCATCAGGTCAGTATTCATCAGGTCAGCATTCATCCGGGCAGTGTTCATCAGGTCAGTATTCCTCTGGTCAGCATTCATCAGATCAGCTTCATCAGGTCAGTTTTCATCATGTCAGTATTCAGCAGATCAGTATTCATCAGGTCAGCATTCATCAGGTCAGCATTCATCAGGTCAGCATTCATCAGGTCAGTATTCATTAGGTCAGCATTTATCTGGTCTGTGTTCATCAGGTCAGTATTCATCAGGCCAGTATTCATCAGGTCAGCATTCATCAGGTCAGCTTCATCAGGTCAGTATTCATCATGTCAGTATTCATCAGGTCAGTATTCATCAGGTCAGCAGTCATCAGGTCAGCTTCATCAGGTCAGTATTCATCAGGTCAGCATTCATTCAGGTCAGTATTCATCAGGTAAGTATTCATTCAGGTCAGTATTCATTAGGTCAGTATTCATCAGGTCAGCATTCATCAGGTGAGTATTCATCAGTTCAGTATTCCTGAGGTCAGTATTCATTCAGGTCAGTATTCATCAGGTCACTATTCATCAGGTCAGTATTCATCAGGTCAGCATTCATTCTGGTCAGTATTCATCAGGCCAGCATTCATCAGGTCAGTATTCATCAGGTCAGCTTCATCAGGTCAGCATTCATCAGGTCTGTATTCATCAGGTCAGTATTCATCAGGTCAGCATTCATCAGGTCAGTATTCATCAGGTCAGTGTTCATCAGGTCAGTATTCATCAGGTCAGTATTCATCAGGTCAGCTTACATCAGGTCAGTATTCATCAGGTCAGCATTCATCAGGTCAGCATTCATTCAGGTCAGTATTCATCAGGTCAGTATTCATTCAGGTCAGTATTCATCAGGTCAGTATTCATCAGGTCAGCATTCATCAGGTCGGCATTCATCAGGTCAGTATTCATCAGGTCAGCATTCATTCAGGTCAGTATTCATCAGGTAAGTATTCATTCAGGTCAGTATTCATTAGGTCAGTATTCATCAGGTCAGCATTAATCAGGTGAGTATAAATCATGTCAGTATTCATTCAGGTCAGTATTCATCAGGACAGCATTCATTCAGGTCAGTATTCATCAGGTAAGTATTCATTCAGGTCAGTATTCATTAGGTCAGTATTCATCAGGTCAGCATTAATCAGGTGAGTATAAATCATGTCAGTATTCATCAGGTCAGCATTCATCAGGTCAGCATTCATCAGGTCAGTATTCATCAGGTCAGCATTCATCAGGTCAGTGTTCATCAGGTCAGTATTCATCTGGTCAGCATTCATCAGATCAGCTTCATCAGGTCAGTATTCATCATGTCAGTATTCATCAGGTCAGTATTCATCAGGCCAGCAGTCATCAGGTCAGCATTCATCAGGTCAATATTCATCAGGTCAGCATTCATCAGGTCAGTATTCATCAGGTCAGCTTCATCAGGTCAGTATTCATCAGGTTAGTATTCATCAGGTCAGTATTTATCAGGTCAGTATTCATCAGGTCAGCATTCATCAGGTCAGCTTTCATCAAGTCAGCTTCATCAGGTCAGTATTCATCAGGTCAGCATTCATCAGGTCAGTATTCATCAGGTCAGTATTCATCAGGTCAGCATTCATCAGGTCAGTATTCATCAGGTCAGAATTCATCAGGTCAACATTCATCAGGACAGTATTCATCAGGTCACTATTCATCAGGTCAGTATTCATCAGGTCAGCATTCATTCTGGTCAGCATTCATCAGGCCAGCATTCATCAGGTCAGTATTCATCAGGTCAGCTTCATCAGGTCAGCATTCATCAGGTCAGTATTCATCAGGTCAGCATTCATCAGGTCAGCATTCATCACGTCAGTATTCATCAGGTCTGTATTCATCAGGTCAGTATTCATCAGGACAGCATTCATCAGGTCAGCATTCATCAGGTCAGCTTCATCAGGTCAGTATTCATCAGGTAAGTATTCATCAGTTCAGTATTCATCAGGTCAGCATTAATCATGTCAGTATTCATCAGGTCAGCATTCATCAGCTCAGTATTCATCAGGTCAGTATTCATCAGGTCAGTATTCATTCAGGTCAGTATCGATTAGGTCAGTATTCATCAGGTCAGCATTCAGCAGGTCAGCATTCATCAGGGCAGCTTCATCAGGTCAGTATTCATCAGGTCAGCATTCATCAGGTCAGTGTTCATCAGGTCAGTATGCATCAGGTCAGTATTCATCAGGTCAGCTTTCATCAGGTCAGTATTCATCAGGTCAGTATTCATCAGGTCAGCATTCATCAGGTCTGTGTTCATCAGGTCAGTATTCATCAGGTCAGTATTCATCAGGTCAGCTTTCATCAGGTCAGTATTCATCCGGTCAGCTTACATCAGGTCAGTATTCATTCTGGTCAGTATTCATCAGGTGAGCATTCATCAGGTCAGTATTCATCAGATCAGTTTTCATCAGGTCAGTATTCATCAGGTCAGCATTCATCAGGTCAGCATTCATCAGGTCAGTATTCATCAGGTCAGAATTCATCAGGTCAGCTTTCATCAGGTCAGTATTCATTAGGTCAGCATTTATCAGGTCTGTGTTCATCAGGTCAGTATTCATCAGGCCAGTATTCATCTGGTCAGCATTCATCAGGTCAGTATTCATCAGGTCAGCTACATCAGGTCAGTATTCATCAGGTCAGCATTCATCAGGTCAGCATTCATTCAGGTCAGTATTCATCAGGTCAGTATTCATTCAGGTCAGTATTCATCAGGTCAGCTTCATCAGGTCAGTATTCATCAGGTCAGTATTCATCAGGTCAGTATTCATCAGGTCAGTATTCATCAGGTCAGTATTTATCTGGTCAGTATTCATCAGGTCAGCATTCATCAGGTCAGCTTCCATCAAGTCAGCTTCATCAGGTCAGTATTCATCAGGTCACTATTCATCAGGTCAGCTTACATCAGGTCAGTATTCATTCAGGTCAGTATTCATCAGGTCAGCATTCATCATGTCAGTATTCATCAGGTCAGAATTCATCAGGTCAACATTCATCAGGACAGTATTCATCAGGTCACTATTCATCAGGTCAGTATTCATCAGGTCAGCATTCATTCTGGTCAGTATTCATCAGGCCAGCATTCTTCATGTCAGTATTCATCAGGTCAGCTTCATCAGGTCTGTATTCATCAGATCAGTATTCATCAGGTCAGCATTCATCAGGTCAGCATTCATCACGTCAGTATTCATCAGGTCTGTATTCATCAGGTCAGTATTCATCAGGACAGCATTCATCAGGTCAGCATTCATCAGGTCAGCTTCATCAGGTCAGTATTCATCAGGTAAGTATTCATCAGTTCAGTATTCATCAGGTCAGCATTAATCAGGTCCGTATTCATCAGGTCAGCATTCATTCAGGTCAGTATCGATTAGGTCAGTATTCATCAGGTCAGCATTCATCAGGTCAGCATTCATCAGGGCAGCTTCATCAGGTCAGTATTCATCAGGTCAGCATTCATCAGGTCAGTGTTCATCAGGTCAATATTCATCAGGTCAGTATTCATCAGGTCAGCATTCATCAGGTCAGCATTCATCAGGTCAGTATTCATCAGGTCAGCATTCATCAAGTCTGTGTTCATCAGGTCAGTATTCATCAGGTCAGCATTCATCAGGTCAGCTTACATCAGGTCAGTATTCATCAGGTCAGCTTACATCAGGTCAGTATTCATTCTGGTCAGTATTCATCAGGTGAGCATTCATCTGGTCAGCATTCATTCAGGTCTGTATTCATCAGGTCAGTATTCATCAGATCAGTTTTCATCATGTCAGTATTCAGCAGATCAGTATTCATCAGGTCAGTATTCATCAGGTCAGCATTCATCAGGTCAGTATTCATCAGGTCAGCTTTCATCAGGTTAGTAATCATCAGATCAGTATTCATCAGGTCAGCATTCATCAGGTCTGTATTCATCAGGTCAGCATTCATCAGGTCAGTATTCATCAGGTCAGCATTCATCAGGTCAGCTTCATCAGGTCAGTATTCATCAGGTCAGCATTCATCAGGTCAGTATTCATCAGGTCAGTATTCATCAGGTCAGTATTCATCAGGTCAGCTTACATCAGGTCAGTATTCATCAGGTCAGTATTCATCAGGTCAGTATTCATCAGGTCAGCATTCATCAGGTCAGCATTCATCAGGTCAGCTTCATCAGGTCAGTATTCATGAGCTCAGCATTCATCAGGTCAGTTTTCATCAGGTCAGTATTCATCAGGTCAGCTTTCATCAGGTCAGTATTCATTCAGGTCAATATTCATCAGGTCAGTATTCATCAGATGAGTATTCAATCAGGATAGCATTCATTCAGGTCAGTATTCATCAGGCCAGCATTCATCAGGTCAGCATTCATCAGGTCAGTATTCATCAAGTCAGCATTCATCAGGTCAGCATTCTTCAGGTCAGTATTCATCAGGTCAGCATTCATCAGGTCAGCATTCTTTCAGGTCAGTATTCATCAGATCAGCATTCATTCAGGTCAGTATTCATTAGGTCAGTATTCATCAGGTCAGCATTCATCAGGTCAGCATTCATTCAGGTCAGCTTCATCAGGTCAGTATTCATCAGTTCAGTATTCATCAGGTTAGCATTCATCAGGTCAGCATTCATCAGGTCAGTATTCATCTGGTCAGTATTCATCTGGTCAGTATTCATCAGGTCAGTATTCATCAGGTCAGCTTCATCAGGTCAGTATTCATCAGGTCAGTATTCATCAGGTCAGTATTCATTCAGGTCAGCATTCATCAGGTCAGTATTCATCAGGTCAGCATTCATTCAGGTCAGTATTCATTCAGGTCAGCATTCATCAGGTCAGTATTCATCAGGTCAGTATTCATCAGGTGAGTATTCATCAGGTCAGTATTCATCAGGTCAGCATTCATCAGGTCAGTATTCATCAGGTCAGTATTCATCAGGTCAGCTTCATCAGGTTAGCTTCATCATGTCAGTATTCATCAGGTCAGCATTCATTCAGGTCAGTATTCATTAGGTCAGCATTCATCAGGTCAGCATTCATCAGGTTAGTATTCATCAGGTCAGTATTCATCAGGTCAGCTTCATTAGGTCAGCATTCATCAGGTCAGTATTCATCAGGTCAGCATTCATCAGGTCAGCTTCATTATGTCAGCATTCATCAGGTCAGTATTCATCAGGTCTGCTTCATTAGGTCAGCATTCATCAGGTCAGTATTCATCAGGTCAGTATTCATCAGGTCAGCCTTCATCAGGTCAGCTTCATTATGTCAGCATTCATCAGGTCAGTATTCATCAGGTCTGCTTCATCAGGTCAGCATTCATCAGGTCAGCATTCATTCAGGTCAGTATTCATTAGGTCAGCATTCATCAGGTCAGCATTCATCAGGTTAGTATTCATCAGGTCAGTATTCATCAGGTCAGCTTCATTAGGTCAGCATTCATCAGGTCAGTATTCACCAGGTCAGTATTCATCAGGTCAGCTTCATTAGGTCAGCATTCATCAGGTCAGCTTCATTATGTCAGCATTCATCAGGTCAGTATTCATCAGGTCTGCTTCATTAGGTCAGCATTCATCAGGTCTGTATTCATCAGGTCAGTATTCATCAGGTCAGCTTCATTAGGTCAGCTTCATCAGATCAGTATTCATCAGGTGAGTATTCATCAGGTCAGTATTCATCAGGTCAGCATTCATCAGGTCAGTATTCATCAGGTCAGCTTCATTCGGTCAGCATTCATCAGGTCAGTATTCATTAGGTCAGTATTCATCAGGTCAGCTTCATTCGGTCAGCATTCATCAGGTCAGCTTCATCAGGTCAGCATTCATCAGGTCAGTATTCATCAGGTCAGTATTCATCAGGTCAGTATTCATCAGGTTAGCTTCATCTGGTCAGTATTCATCAGGTTAGCTTCATCTGGTCAGTATTCATCAGGTCAGTATTCATCAGTTCATCATTCATCAGGTCAGCCTCATCAGATCAGTATTCATCAGGTCAGCATTCATCAGATCAGTATTCATCAGGTCAGCATTCATCAGGTCAGTGTTCATCAGGTCAGCATTCGTCAGGTCAGCTTCATCAGATCAGTATTCATCAGGTCAGCTTCATCAGGTCAGTATTCATCAGGTCAGTATTCATCAGGTCAGCATTCATCTGGTCAGTATTCAGCATTTCTGTATTCATCAGGTCAGCATTCACCATGAGGAAATCCATGAAGGAGTGTGTTCCAAAGTGATTCTGGGTGTTTCCCAAATGGGAATCTTGGATAAACTGGAAAATCCATTCTGTCCTAAAAGCCAGGCACTCAGCATTCAAGTTGGATTACCCAGACCAATACAGAAAATCCAGATATTAGATTACTTACAGTGTAGAAACAGGCCCTTCTGCCCAACAAGTCCACACCGATCCTCCGTAGAACAACCCACCAGACCCATTCCCCTACATACGGCAATTTAGCATGGCCAATTCACCTAACCTGCACATTTTTGGACTGTGTGAGGAAACCGGAGCACCCGGAGGAAACCCACGCAGACACGGGGACAAAGCCATCAGAGACGCCATACAGGACCAAGTTAGATGTCCAAACCAATCGTCCAGACACCCATTGCCTGTGGGAAGGCCTAAACAACATAACGGGATACCAACTGAAGCAGAGCATGATAGCAGACAAAAGTCACATTCCTCCCTGATGCACTCAACACTTTCTATGCTCAGTTCAAACAGTGCGCCAGAAGCGCGGTGTCAACTGCCCCAATAGCTCCAGGGGCATGTGTTCCCTCTGCCACTGCTGCTGATGCCAGATCAGTCTTCCTCGGGTCAATCCAAGGAAAGTGACAGGTCCAGACAGAGTCCCTGGCTCGTTCACTCAGATCCTGTGCAGACCAGCTGACATCTTCACCCTCTCCCTCCTCCAAGTCGAAGACCCCACTTGCTTCAGGAAGTCCACCACCATCCAGTACCTAAGAAAGCAAATGCAATGTGCCTTAATGACTCCCGCCCAGTGACTCTGACCTCCATAATGCTGTAGTGCTTCGAGAGGCTGGTCATGGCCCACATCAGCCCTGGTCTCCCAGCCTGCCTCGATTCCCTGCAATTTGCCGACCAATGTAACACTTCCTCAGCATTTTCTAACCCTGCCCTCATCCCTGGAACATCTGGACCGCTAGCACTTCTACTCAGACTCCTGCTCATCGAGTACATCTTCACCTCCAACACCATTATCCCCTCCAGACTGATCACAAAACTCTGAAACTCTGAGTGTCGGCTCCACCCTCTGCAGCTGGATCCTCAGCTTCCTGACCCACAGACCACAATCTGTGAAGATAGACAACAGCACTTCCTTCACGATAACCCTCAACACTGTAGCCCCCCAAGGATGTGTTCTCAGCCTCTACTGTACTCCCTGTACACCCACAACTGTGTGGGTAAATTCTGTACGAACTCCATCTCCATGTTTGCTGCAGACCCCGCTGTGGGACGATGGATATCAAGCAACAGGAAGGAGATAGAGGGCTTGGTGCCATGGTGCAGTGAGAACACCCTCTCTCTCAGCATCGGCAAAACTGAAGAACTGATCATTGACGTCAGAAAGAAAGGAGGAGAACAAGCCTCCTTCTACATCAATGGAGCTGAGGCTGAGAGGGTGGAGAGCTCCAAGTTCCGAGGAGTGACAATACCCAGCAATCTGTCCTGGATTTCGCACACAAATGGGCTGATCCAGAAGTCGCAACAACGCCTCTTCTTCTTCAGGCAGCTCTGGGAATTTGGCCTGTCCATTAATTCCCTCACCAAACTCTCCAGGTGCAGCAGAGAGAGCATCCTGTCCCAGTGTGACAACCGCTCTGCCCAGCACGGTAAGGAACTACAGGGGGTTGTGTGCACAGCCCAGACCATCACGGAAGCCAACCTTCCATCCATGGACTCCATTTACATGGCCCGTTGCCGGTGAATGGCTGCCAACATCTTTGAAGACCCCTCCCACCCTGGTAATGATCTCCTACAACCTGCCCCCCCCCCCAGGCAGAAGGTACAGAAGCTTGAACACACGCACCAGCAGCTTCAGGAACAGTTTCTTCCCAGCCACTATTAGATTGATGAATGGAATCTCTAACTTCAAATAACGCTGACCTTATTAATGTTGATCTTGCCTCGTGCACGCCCTGTGGGGTGTAACCTGTACGCCTCTGTCCAAGTTTCTGTTCAAACTATGATTTGTACATCCCTGCTTACTGGGATCTGCCTGTACTGCTCGTAAAGAACGTTTTTCACTGTATTCAGGTAAACATGGCAATCAATCAACCAGTCAATCAATCAATCAATCAATGTGTCTCCCTTCACCCTGAACCACAGCGTTTCAACATGTCTCTCTGCTGTCTGTGCCTAAGCCAACATGTTACTGAAGTGGCCCTTACTTTCAACACGGGAGGCAGAGTGCCCTAACTGACTGGCTGGAGGAGCAGCTATGATTTCTCCAGCCTTTTTTGAACATGGGGTGCATTGTTTGTAACAATACATTTCTTTGGAACCACATCAATACCTCCAGAGAATATTCAAAGCCATTATCTCTGCTTCTCTCAAAAACTCACATAATGCAGTCCAAGGTAGGTACAAGATCTATTCCAGTCAGGGAATAGTGTACTGGATTGAAGTGGGTTAACTGTTTGTTTTGTGACTGTAATTAATGTCAAACTCCATGAACCATAATTGTGTCCCAGGAGGGTTTCTCTCTTCTATTAATTATAAATTCCTTACAATGTACAAAGCTATAGTATCAGTGACAGCATCACCTCCAGCATCACCCCCAGCACTAACAGGGTCTGGCAGCTCCAGAGACTGGGAGCTCGGGAGAAGGGAGACTTGAATCTGAGAACAATAGATTGGAATTTTACAACCATGGGTTGGAATCTGAACACAGAAGATCGGAATTTTGCAACAATGGGCAGGAGTTTCTCAGCAACAATTGATTATATTTCTGCAAATTACCACTTGATGTCATTAACAACTCGGATCCGTTATATACTCCTGGTTATTCAACACATTTACTATCCCACCCTTGTTATTGTTGGTGTTCCTGGTAAGTCTCTAGCCTGCTATTAATTCTAAAAACTTTATTTAATTGCATCACTTTTCCTGCCAGTTCCTCTGTCCTCCTTGCTGCTGTTGCTGGCATTCCTGCTAAGTGTCAAAGTCTCCCCATGAGATCTGTAAATCATATTTCACCGTAGTAATGTTCTTATCATTTCAAATTGGAAAGATCAAAGTCATTATCTTTCGTTCCTACCATAAACGTCAATCCCGATCCACTGACTCCAATCCCATCCTTGGCCAAGTCATGACGATCAGTGAGAGTATTCAGAATCTTACAGATCCATTTGACCCGAGTTGGGTCACCCTCATGTTCGTTCCTGGCACTGATTCAGGTGGCCACTGTTTCCAAAATGTATTTCATCACAGGAAGCTTTACATTCAACTCTCTTTCCCAGTTCCCCTTCCTGACCAACGTTTCCTGATCCCCATCCTCTGCCATTCCCTCGATATCAGGATGAAACAAGTACACTGTCTCAGAACTGGCTGCCACAGAAATGGAGCTGTGTGAAACTAGTGATTTTTAGAATGTGCCTCTCCTTCCCGCTTTTAAAGGGGGAAAATACCTACCCAGGTAAGCTTACACTAACTGCTTCCGGGTCTCGGCTGCCCCTCTGGTCGTCATCACTTCCCCCTGGTGCTCCCGCTCTTTCTGTGAAGAGAGAGTGAAAGAGAAAAAAAAACACCGCTGCCCGCTACCGGTAAGTAGAATGCTGTAGAAACGCAGCAGATCAGGCAGCTTCTGTGAAGAGGGAAACAGAGTCCTTGATAAGTATGTACCTGTCAGACAGGGAGGAAGTTTTCAAACGAAGAACTGTGGCATAATAATGAAGATGAATCTCTTGTCAAGAGAAACAAGAAGGGTGGTGTGCAGATGTGACATGGAGGCTCAGTTTGGACACAAGTTAGCTCGGAAGGACCTAAAGAGAGAGCTAGGAAGAGCCAGGAGGGGACATAAGACGTCTTTGGCAGTTAGGATCAAGGAAAACCGAAAAGCTTTCTCCAAGTATGTCAGGAATAAAAGAATGTCAGGAGTGAGATTGGGCCAGTAAAGGACAATAGTGGGAAGTTGTGCGTGGAGTCCGAGGAGACAGGAGAGGTGCTACAGGAATAGTTTTTGTCAGTATTCACACAGGAAAAAGATAATGCTGTTGAGGAGAATACTGAGACACAGGCTATTAGACTAGATGGGATTGAGGTTCAGAAGGAGGAGGTGTTAGCAATTCTGGAAAGTGTGAAAATAGGTAAGTCCCCTGGACTGGATGGGACTAAATCTAGGGTTGTCTGGGAAGCCTGGGAGGAGATTGTAGAGCATTGGCTTTGATCTTTGTGTTGTTATTGACTGCAGGAAGAGTGCCAGAAGACTTGAGGATAGCAAATGTTTTTCCCTTATTCAGGAAGGGGACCAGAGTCAAACCTATCAATGATAGACTCGTGAGTTTACTATATCGATGCATGAAATGTGCGCATTCCCCTGACTGTGAACCAACCTGACAGAAGCAGGTACGACATCATTGTCTCTGAGCTCCACAGTGAAGGGTGAGTTAATCTGAAAGCAGCCAGAATGATGTGGTGAGGCTGGGGTTTGGTGATGCCCACACACACCGACAAAGTGTGGGAGAGGACAGTGTTGATGGAGCATGCAGTGAAATGGTGCTGATGGTGGAGATGGATGAAGACCTGGAGAAGCAAACAGTGAGCTCCTGCCTCCAGGGAACTGTCCAGGCTTTCCTGTTGGGAACTGGCACCATCTGGTTTCCATAGGAACTGAAGGGAGGATTAGAATCTCCATAAAAATAAGGCAAGATCAGCTTAGGGACACTGATCTTTGTAATACATGTATTAATGACATTGACAAATATGTTATATATAAAGGGCATGATTTCCAGGTTTGTAGAAAACAAGACAGAGAGAAAGCCACTGATTATTAAGGAGGATAGTATCAGACATCAGGAGATCATTTGAACCAAGATATTGCTGATGCTGCAAAACCGAAACAAACAGAGAATGCTGTAGAAACGCAGCAGATCAGGCAGCATCTGTGAAGAGGGAAACAGAGTTAATCCTTCGAGTCCTCATAGAACAGAAAGCAGGCCATTCGGCCCATAGAGTCCACACTAACTGTCTGATAGCGGCTATCATGTTCCGACACAGTATACTACTCTATCCCTGTAACCCTGCATTTCCCATGGTAATCCACCTAATCTACACATCCCTGGACACTGTGGGAAATTTGACATCGCCAACCCATCTAATCTGCACATCTTTGGACCACGCAAGGAAACCGGAGCACCTGGTGGAAACCCACCAAACTCCTTGGCACCGTGAGGCAGCAGTGCGAACCATTGAGCCACTGTGCCGTTGTGTATGACTCAGAACTGAGTTGGGGGTGGGGGTGAAATGGATTATTTTATATTTTTGACAGAGGTAGAAGAAAAGTGAAATGGTATGGAGGCTCAGTGTTAAAGACAAGTGAGCTGTTAATGGTGTTGGAAGAGGAAAAGAAAATATGTAAAATGGGAATAAAGTAAGTTAGGGTGGCACGGTGGCTCAGTGGTTAGCACTGCTGCCTCACAGAGCCAGGGAGCCGGGTTCAATTCCCACCTCAGGCAACTGTGTGGTGTTTGCACATTCTCCCCGTGTCTGCATGGGCTTCCTCCAGGTGCTCCGGTTTCCTCCCACAGTTCTAGTCAGGTCATTGGTGAGACCACATCTGGAGTACAGTGCACAGTACTGGTCACCGTACACATAGGCTGTTAACATGGTGGAAGCTGTTCGGAGAAGGTTTATTGGTCTGACACCTGGAATGTGCTGAGTACCTGATGAGGAAAGGTTGGACAGACTCGGCCTGTATCCTCTGGTGTGCAGAAGACTTCTATACAGAGGTGACTTAACTGAAACATATAAGATCCTGAGGGGATAGATGTTACCTTTTCTGGGAGAATCTAGAACTGGGAGGAGGTGAGGGTCACAGTTAAAAAATAGGGCTGCCACTTTCAGAGAATCACGCACCGGAACTATTTCACTATTCTCCCGAACTTAGTACAATTCTCCCCTTCCTGAAGAAGGGCTCATGCCTGAAACATTGATTCTCCTGCTCCTTGGATGCCGCCTGACCTGCTGCGCTTTTCCAGCCATACATTATCGGCTCTGATCTACAGCATCTGCAGTCCTCGCTTTTTCCTCCCACAGTCCAAAGATGTGCAGGTTCGGTGAATTGGCCATGCTAAATTGTCCGTAGTGTTACGTGTTAGGGGAATGGGTCTGGGTGGGTTGCTCTTCCAAGGGTCGGTGTGGACTTGTTGGGCTGAAGGGCCTGTTTCCACACTATAGGGAATCTAATCTAATCTAAAGTGTGCACGGGTCCTCTCTACTAGGAGCAATGTAAATAATATTTGAGGAGAAAGTGAGGTCTGCAGATGCTGGAGATCAGAGCTGAAAATGTGTTGCTGGAACAGCGCAGCAGGTCAGGCAGCATCCAGGGAACAGGAGAATCGACGTTTCACACTTTCCTCATTCCTGTAGAAGGGCTTATGCCCGAAACGTCGATTCTCCTGTTCCCTGGATGCTGCCTGACCTGCTGCGCTGTTCCAGCAAAACATTTTCAGCAATGTAAATAAGACAGAAAGGAAAGCTGTGTGTGTAAAAGAGCTGAGAATATAACAACATGTCAGAGATTGCAGGAATTAAAGAAAAGTGCAGTGGAGACAAAATGCAGTTAAAATCTGAATTTGTGGAAATTAGTGCTGACACATCAAAGCTGGAAAGTTCCTCTGTCGAAAATGAGATGTTGTTCCTTAAGCTTGTGCTGTGCCTTGTTCCCACTCTCCCATTAACTGCTCTGTCAGTCTCATTCATCGCACACCACTGCCAACCAGTGGCCATGACACTCTCTCTCTCTCTCTCTCTGTGCCTTGCGGGTACCACCAGCATCTCCACCACTCCACAGTAACGTGGCCGTTCCCCACACAAGCCACCTCCTCCCCCTGTGAGGATGAGAGTACTGAGGTGTAAAAGACACCCCACCAGCTCTGACCCTGAGACCTCGGTGGGTAGGTTAGCCTTAGAGAGTGTGGCAGCACAAGCTGGTGAGTACCTTACTGCCACAGCTCCGCTGCTGGCTGAGGAAGAAATGCCCCAGGGCATTGGCACTTGGAGGGACCGGCAGAGCCCAGGCAGCTGCTCAGGCAGGAGAGGGGCCCGTGGTGTCAGCAATCAGGACCCACATCTGAATGTACAGGGAGGAGCGGCAGATGGGGAAATGGGACCCAATGTGCCCCATTACCGAGAGGCTGTAGGAGTGCAGTGGATCCTGAGAGTATTTGATAATGTGTCACATCGAATGTTATTGCCGAAAATAAAAGCTCATGGAGTTGGGATAACATAGTGACCTGGATAGAGGATTGGTTAGTGAACAGGATGCAGCATGTACGAATAAGTGGGTGTTTTTCAGCCTGACAGGATGTGTCAATGGTATGTCTCGGGGGGGGAGTGCTGGACTCTCAACACTTTACAATTTACAGAAATGATTTGGATGGAGGGATCGAAGGTATGGAGCTAAATTTATTGATGACACAAAGATAGAAAGGAAAGTGAGTTGTGAAGAGGACACGAGTAGCCTAAAAAAGGGTATGGATTGGTTCAGTGAGTGGGCAAAGATCTGACAAATGGAGAAAAATGTGGGAAAGTGAGAAACAGTCCATTGTGGCAGAAAGTATAATAAACAAACACCTTCGATGAATGGTCAGAGTTTGGAGAGCTCTGAGATGCAGAGGGACCTGGGTGGCCGAGTGCATGAATCACTGAAGGGCGAGTCAGAGGGCAGCTGAGAGTAATCACAGTGGAATTCTGGGAGATATTTCCATAGTCAGCACAACTATACAGGAGACCTTCACAGGTCACCGTCCGTGAGAGGGGGAAGAAGGATGGTGCATCAGCATGCAGTTGTGCAGAGGGACTGAGGAGTGCTCATACATGAACCGCTAAAAGTTGATTTGTGGGTGCAGCAGGTAAACAGGAAGGCAAGCAGAATGTTGGCTTTCATTGCCGGAGAGATCGAATTGAAGAGCAGGGAGGATCAGCTCAATTGTACAAGGTGTTGGTGAGGATGCACCCGGCGTATTGTGCTCAGTTCTGGTCTGCTTACTTGAGGAAGGACATTCTGGGTTTGGAGGCGGTGAAGAGGAGGTTCACCAGGTTGGTTCCAGAGATGAGCGGGGTACTCTCTGAGGTGAGGTTGAGATGCCTGGGACTGTACTCACTAGATTTGAGAAGAATGAAAGGGGATCTTATAGAGACATATAGAATGATGAAAGGGATAGATATGATAGTGGCAGGCAAGTTGTTTCCGCTGGTGGGTGAGACTTGGACTAGGGGACATGGCCTCAAGTTTAGGGGGAGTAGATTTTGGACAGAGATGAGGAGGAATGGCTTTTGCCAGATAGTAGTGAATCTATAGAATTGTCTGTCCAAGAAAGCAGTGGAGGCAGCTTCATTAAATGTACTCATGACAAAGATGGATGGGAATTTACATGGTAGAGGAATGAAGGTTTATGGGGATAATGCAGGTGGGAGGAGCTGAGGGGATGGATAGATCAGCCGTGACCTTAATGAATGACAGAGCAGGCACAATGGGCCAAATGGCCTGCTCCTGTTTCTGTTCTTCTGAAACTGTGATCCTCGAATCAGTTTGCAGGGACAGCAAGGATTCAGAAAAAAACTCATAGAATGCTCTGGTTTATCAGGAGGAGAACTGAATGCAACAGTATATACAGGTCATTGGTGAGACCACATCTGGAGTACAGTGCACAGTACTGGTCACCGTACACATAGGCTGTTAACATGGTGGAAGCTGTTCAGAGAAGGTTTATTGGTCTGACACCTGGAATGTGCTGAGTACCTGATGAGGAAAGGTTGGACAGACTCGGCCTGTATCCTCTGGTGTGTAGAAGACTTCTATACAGAGGTGACTTAACTGAAACATATAAGATCCTGAGGGGACTTGACCAATTCAATGTGGAAAAGTTGTTACCTTTTTTGGGAGAATCTCGAACTGGGAGGGGAGGGGGGTAACAGTTTAGAAATGGGACTGCCACTTTCAGAGAATCACACACCGGAACTATTTCACTATTCTCCCTAACTTCGTACCATCTGCAAATTGAGAAAGTTTGCCCTCAACTTCCATCTCCAAATTGTTTGTAAAAATCAGAATAAAAACAGATCTCACTCTAAGTTGTTTCATTGTCACCCCGTCAAGGAACACAGTTCAGATTGTTAGATATGACCTGCCCTTGACAAGGCCATGTTAACTGTCTCAAATTTATTTATTTTCCCTGTCCTTATTCCGCATACCCTGCATTATGGCCTCCATCAGATAGTGAAAGTGAGGGCTGCAGATGCTGGAGATCAGAGCTGAAAATGTGTTGTTGGAAAAGCGCAGCTGGTCAGGCAGCATCCAAGGAACAAGAGAATCGACGTTTCGGGCATAAGCCCTGAAGAAGAGCTTATGCCCGAAACGTCGATTCTCCTGTTCCTTGGATGCTGCCTGACCTGCTGTGCTTTTCCAGCAACACATTTTCAGCTCCATCAGATGGTGTCAAACTGCTTGGTCTGTAGGCTCCTGGGTTATCATTTGCTCATTTCTGAAACAATGATGCCACATTTTACAATCGTCCAGACCCCCGGGACTATTCCTGTGTACAGAGAGGTCTGGAAAATTCCTGTCAATGGCTTTGCTTCCCGAATTCTCTCAGCAAACTAGATGCATCCTGCCTGGGTGTAGCGAATTCTCTCCCTGAAGTACCAGACCTTTTAGCACCTCTTCTTTATCTATCACTATACTGCTCAGTTGCTCAACATTCATATTTTAACTCAGCCATTCACACTATTTTTTAATTTGTTAAAGACAGAAGCAAGTGCTCCTTTAGTACCTCTACCATGTCATTTCCTTCAGTCAGCAGCTTATTCTGCCTGTTCTTTGCCGGGCTCCACTCTATCCTTCACTAACCTTTCACTATTCCTCTGTTTGAAGAACATTTTCCTGTTTGTTTGAGCACAGTGTGCCATCCTTTCCTCTCACATTTTCTTCGCCTTCCTTATTCGAGCCTGAGCCTCTCTCCTGCCTTTGTGGTGATCTTCCTGATTTCTCTTGCTATTAATATTCTCGTCTGCATCATATGCTCCATTGATCTTCCTTATTTTCTTATTAATATCCTCAGTGATCCAGGGTACAACTGCTCTAGACACAGGTAATTCTGCTACATCGCACGTTTCACCGACATAACTTGGCTGCAACGTGATTGGTGAATTGGGGAATGATTTTTTTAAAAAGGCGAACACCTTTTGGCTATCAGGCGATTCCATCCCCGGTTCCCTTAAATCCAGTCTTGGTGTTTACTTCAGATCAAGCAAAAGTGGTTTAATGCCAGGGCACATTTGCTCTTTCCGTATTGTTGATGTCTTTGAGGGTGAAGTTTAGAAACGATTGCAGGGGAAGGGATTTGGATTTCAAGGTTCTCCTCATTCTGGACAATGCACCAAGCCACCCTCCCACCACCGGTGAGCTTTCTGAAAACGTCAATGTTTTATTCCTACCTCCGAACACAACCTCTCTCATTCAACCCATGGGCCAGGATGCAATAGCAGCTTTTAAAGCTTATTAGATAAGGCACGCATTCTGGAAGCTGATTGCAGCTACTGAGGGGGATCATGAGGACAGTATACAGTTCGTCCCTCATGGCCAGTATTAGGGACGCCTTTGGAGGAGCTTTAACATTAAGAATGCTATTGACACCATGGTGGAGGTCTGGGGTGATGTCAGTAAGCACTGCCTGCATGCACTTTGGTAGAAGCTTCCCCCAGATTTACTCCATGATTTTAAAGGCATTGAACCATCAGAGGGGCTTCAACAATCAATGGGTATTGTGTCGCTCTGACAAAGCAAGTTGGATTTGAAGAGGTGGAGGCAGAGGATGTCGAGGAGCTCCGTGAATCCCATTGTGAAGACTTCTCCACAGCGGATTTATAGACTGGAAGAGATCGAATGAATCCTTGGAAGAGTATAAAGGCAGTAGGAGTATAATTCAGAGGGAAATCAGGAGGGCAAAAAGGGGACATGAGATAGCTTTGGCAAATCGGGTAAAGGAGAATCCAAAGGGTTTTTATGAATGTGTTAAAGACAAAAGGGTAACTAAGGAGAGAACGGGGCGACTCAAAAATCAGCAAGGCAGCCTATGTGTGGGGTCGCAGGAGACAGGGTGAGATACTAAAAGAATATTTTGCATCAGTGTTTACCGCACAGAAGACCATGGAAGACATAGACTGTGGGGAAATAGATGGTGATATCTTTAAAAATGTCCATATTACAGAGGAGTAAGTACTGGATGTCTTGATATGCAAAAAAGTCGATAAATTCCCAGGACCTGATCAGGTGTACCTTAGAAATATGTGGGAAATTAGGGAAGCGATTGCGGGGCCCCTTCCTGAGGTATTATTATCATCGATAGTCACAGGTGAGGTGGTGGAAGACTGGAGGTTGGCTAATGTGGTGCCACTACTTAAGAAAGGTGGTAAGGAAAAGTCAGGGAACTATAGACCGATGAGCCCGGTATTGGTGGTGGGAAAGTTGTTGGAGGGTATCCTGAGGGACAGAATTTACATGTATTCAGAAAGGCAAGGTCTGATTAGAGATAGTCAGCATGGCTTTGTGCATGGGAAACCATGTCTCATGAAATTGATTGAGTTTTTGAAGAAGTAACAAAGAGGGCAGAGTAGTGGACGTGATCTATATGGACTTCAGTGAAGCATTCGACAAGGCTCCTTATTAGAGATTGGTTATCAAGGTTAGATCTTATGGAATACAGGGAGAACCAGCCATTTGGGTGTAGGACTGGCTCAAAGGTAGAAGACAGAGGGTGGTGGTGGAGGGTTGCTTTTCAGACTGGAGACCTATGACCAGTGATGTGCCACAAGTGCAGGGACCGCTGTCTTTTGTGATTTATATACATGATTTGGATGGAAACCGAGGAGGTACAGTTAATAAGTTTGCAGATGACATCAAAATTGGAGGTGTAGTGAACACCAAAGAAGGTTACCTCAGAGCCAAATTGGATCTTGATCAGATGGGCCAATGGACTGAGGAGTGGCAGATGGAGTTTAACTTAGATAAATGTGAGGTGCTGCATTTTGGGAAAACAAACCTGTGTATGAATTATACACTTCATGGTAAGATCCTGGACTATGTTGCTGAACAAAGGGACTTGGCGTTCAGGTTCATAGTTCCTTGAGAGTCGCAGGTACATTGGATAGCGGAAAAGGTGTTTGGTATGCTTTCCTTTATTGGTCAGAGCATTGAGTACAGGAGTTGGGAGGTCATGTTGTGGCTGTACATGACACTGGTTAGGCCACTTTTGGAATACTGTGTGCAGTTCTGGTCTTCTTCCTATCGGAAGGATGTTGTGAAACGTGAAAGGATTCAGAAAAGATTTCCGAGGATGTTACCATGTGTTATGGACTAGGCCAGACCACTCACAACATCCTTAAGCTGGCAGCCCAGACCGTAACTTTGCAATTTGTTTAGGTAAGTGCACAGTGAAAATTATCTGGGGTATGTTAGCGACGTTGACTACCAGGTTTTAAAACAGAAAAAAAAATTAAAATTACGGTGCAAAGCAGAAATAACAGAATATAGAATACCCGCAGACGTAAGGCTATCCAAACGAGACTTAATTATGATATTGTGAAGGGACACAAGAGTCCCAATAAACAAACCCCTTTAAACACAGAGTAATAATGAAACAAACACTGACAGGTCGAAGTTAGAGGGCAGAAGGAGGGAGAGAGAGTCGAGCAGCCTGTTTCCACCCAGGCCACGGCTAAACTGACTCGAAAAACACTTCAGATTTTAGGACTGACCACTCCCATTTCATTTCGCAGGTTACTTCGTAAACATGAAAGCTGTGGCCTAAAGTCTCATATGTTTACGTATTAAACAAATAGCCTCCCAATATTCTTACAATCTCTGGAACAGCACAGCCAATTCAGAGCTCGGACTGTTTTACACCCCTCTGAGAAAATCAAGGACACAGTATCCTTGAGAAAAGGAACAGCTTTTAGAAAAAGCACCAGTTTTGTGACACTAAGGTTGGAGGATTTGAATGAGAGGGCGGGGCAGAATAAGCTGGGACTGTTTTCCCTGGAACGTCAGAGTTTGAGGAGCATGGATGGGATAAATATACAAGGTCTTTTACCTGGGGTGGGGGAGTACAGAACGAGAGGGCATTGGTTCAGGGTGAGAGGGCAAAGACTTAAAAGGAACATAAGGGGCAACCTTTTGACATGGGGGTGGTGCGTGTGTGGAATGAGCTGCCAGAGGAAGTGATGGAGGCTGGTACAATTACAACATTTATAAGACATCTGGATGGACAAATGAATAGGAAGGGTAGAGGGATACAGGCCAAGTGCTGGCAAATGGGATTAGATTAGGTTAGTATATCTGGTCAGCACGGACGCATTGAACCAAAGAATCTGTTTCTGTGCTGTTTCCATCTCTATGCCTTTATGACTCTATGACTTGTTGCTGCAGGGGAAGTTGAAGCTGGAGATGAAGGTGATGAAGACCAGGATCCAGCCCCATGAGAACATTCCACTTCCCTTTTGTCTTCCATCCTTAGGGAAGTTGAGAAACAGCTGCAGCTTAGGGATGACAATGACTACGATGCAGAACACAGCAGGATAGCGGTTCATGGCATAAACATCATCAAAGAAGAAAGATGCCAAAGCAGCGAAACCTAGATGTCTATTTTAAGCCAAAACCCAAGCAACACTCTGAGGACAATGAAGCACAGCCATCTACTTCTGGACTAAATGTTTTCTTTCATCGTCACCCTTTATGAAGGGAGGTTGACGAAGCTTGGACTTTTCTCTCTGGAGAGAAGCAGGAAAGAGAGCTGACCTGATCGAGGTACACAAGGTAATGAGAGGCATGGATAGAGTCAATAGCCAGAGACATTTCCCCAGGACAGGATTGACTTGGACGAGGAGTCATAGTTTTAAGATATTAGGAGGAAGGTATAGAGGAGACGTCAGAGGTGTGTTCTTTACACAGAGAGTTGTGAATGCATGGAATGCGTTGCCAGCGATGGTGGTGGAAGTGGAGTCGTTAGGACATGTAAGTGCTTGCTGGAAATGCACACGGATGGCAGTGAGTTGAAGGATACGTAGGTAAGGTTATTTTATTTTACTCTAGGATTATTCCTCGGTACAACATCGTAGGCCGAAGGGCCTGTTCTGTGCTGTACTTTTCTATGTTCTATCTTTTACCCAGTCTGCCTCAGTTATTGAAATCACCGTTTATCACAACCCTTCTTCTCCTGCAAATTTCCATAATCTGCCTAGAAATGCTCTCTTCTACTTCCTGCCCACTATTTGGGGCTCCACAATAAACACCCAACAAGGTCACTGCTTCCTTCCTGTTTCTGACCTTCAACCATACAGATTCGAATTCAGGAAGTGTATCTAATTCAGGGGCTACGTTACTGTCTTAGACCAATATTGCTTCATCTCCTCTTTTTATTTCCCAACCTGTTTGCAGTTCTGTTCTGGCTGAGTCATGTTCCTGTCAATGTTGCTGTGTCACAGCCCCAGAGATGGAACCTGAATAAGCTGCAAACTGCTTTCCAACTTCCCTCAGGAAAGAAGTCAAAAGAGAAGTGGAAAGTTCTCATGGAGCTGGATCCTGCAAATCATCGTTTTCATCTCCACCTTCAATTTCAATTTACTTTATCTAAGAAAAGTCACAACTAACACACAAAGTCACAATTTGTTTTACTTTAATAGTGAGTACTAACCAAAACTATGAACAAATTGAATACTCTTTCCCCGAACTAACCGGTATCTCTTAGCTGACCTGAACTTTATGCTTTTCCATTAACAAAACGATTAAACTTTACATTGATATAATCTCTCAAAGGCCATGCAGTCCCGTAAGCTGTCTCCCTCCCAGTCTTCCAATTCTGGGGTCTGCTCCCTGGGCCGTCTTCTTATTCTAACTGCTTTTATAGGAAAAGGAACTTTTAATAGATATTCCCTTCTGAGATTTCATTGAAAGCAATGTCTTTTTTCTTCAGATGTCACTTGCTCTTCGACTCTATGGCTGTTCCTCTGACCAATTTTCAAACTCCCTTTGTATTTTATACTCCCCAACATTGTACCCTCTCATTGGTACGATGTTGTCAATACAATAAATTCAAATTCAGTTGGGTTTTGGTATGCTGGGCACAAGTAAAATTAATGGTTGCATTTGAATTGTTGACAAAACAGCAACAAAAACTCAGTTATCAGTTGAATAGCCAACTATTATATGTATCTATTTTGGAACAGTCCGTCTCCCAGCTGTTCTCTATACTGACAACGGTGGCTGTGATCTAAATGCAGAAAACACTTTCTATCTTAAAATGACCATATACATTGTAACACCTTCCCCTCCCGCCTTAAGAAAGAATGAACTATCATAATGAAACGACGGCTTCATTTTTGTTTCTGTATCTTAAAGCTATTATTATTAAATACATATGCGATTAATATAAATCATTCCCCTCATACTAATTCTGCACATTTATATAACATTGGAATTGATGTAGTCCAACCTTATCTTTCCATTTTCTTTTAATTCTGTGATAACACATCTGCAATGGCATTGTATGAGCCGCAACATATATCATTTATTAACTAAAAGTCTGTGACATAAGACTCTAATGAAATAGTCTCATATTTTTATCTTTTAAATCTTTCCAAAAATATAAGAAAGTTGTGATCCTTATACACAACCATCTCTGAAATATTATTCGTCACAAAAATATTAAAATGTTGTAAATTCAAACTCAATAAATCTTTCTCAATGGTGGAACATTCTCTCTGTTGGATATTGAGTTTTTTTGAAAAATAGCCAATTGGCTGTTCAATTCCATCTTCATTTTCCTGCATCAAGACTGAGTTGATTCATTTGGGCATCTCGAATGGCAAACAAAAGGAATGGGATACCTTTAGTCCAATCATTCAGGTAATCCTGGTTGTAAGCTCTTCACATGGGCTTCAGGGTCTGATGCTACCTTTCCAATGCTCCCTGGGATGCAGGATGGTCAACACTTGATTTAAAGTGCTGTGTGCCAAACTATCCCTGACTTCCACAAATAGTTTAGCAGTAATGTTAGACCCTTGGTCTGAGTGAATCTCCCTGGGTAGCCCATACCAGGTAAAGAAAGCTACCAACTCCTTCACCATCCTTTTAACCTTAACACTCCATAATGGAATTGCCTCCAGAAAGCTGGCAGACACATCCATTTTGGTTAGCAAATATTGGTTCCCACTTTTAATTTTAGGGAGGGGACCGACACAATCAATCAGAACCCTTGAGAAAGGCTTTTCGAATGTGGGAATTATTAACAAAGGGGCTGGGCTTATTACTGCCCATGGCTTAACTACCATTTGGTATGTATGACATGTACAACAAACTTGAACCACATGCTTATGCTGTCCAGGCCAACAGACATGGTTTTGTATCTTAGCCTGAATCTTCCTCACACCTAGGTGACCTCCAACAAGTAATTCAAAGCTAGCCAAAGCACTTCCTGTCTCTATGCAACTGGCAACGCAATCTGGTGCACTTCCCCACTACTCCGCTGCACCAACCTGCCATGGTCTCCATTTTCGCCTTTGGATTCTCTCCTTTCTGAGAATAACCCTTGGGAATACATTCTGATCCCATTACTGAGTATGCATCATGATATAGATATTTTATCGTGACATCTTTCATTAGTCTTTCAGGATTAAACACCTCTGCCTGACCCTCTGTCTGTTCAGGGTTTCCCTGCACCATTACATCAAACAGGGTGTCAGCCAAGTGAACCTCAACTCCTTCATCTTTCTCTTTAGTGCTTCCTTCGTGCTGTAACTGATCAGAGTGAGATCTTTTTTATTCCACAGTCTGGAAAAAAATCCAAGGTATATTTTTTAAAGACCTCAGTTCCCTGGTCCTCCTTCAGCTTCTGCACACACGGGGTATCACTCCCACCTTGGATCCTACTAGGTTATTTCCAAGAACAAACTGTATTCCTAGAAGTAACAATCTGTCAGTAACTCTCGCTATCACTTCCCCAAACTTGATTTGGCTCTCCAACCTGATCTTAGACAGAGGAATGCAAATTTCAGTCCATCGATTCCACAAATTACCACTCTTGTCGGAAACTGTTCAGAAGGAGTGCAAATACTTTCATCTCTGAGTATTAGACACTCACCAGGTCCTGTAACTCTTGAAATTGCAACTTCTTTCCTTTCTCCCCCAGTGCTTCCTGAGTAAACATTACCCACAGAGGTGAAGACTTCATTGAGATCAGGCACTAACTCAAGACGTAGTCCCTGCGTATTCTGTGCACTCTCCTGCAGCTCCTTGACCTCTATTGAGGTTCCCTTTACTACTTCCACTAATCCCACCAGCTTTGCCTCTTTCACCACATCTGAGTGAAAGAAACCCCCTGATTTCCACTCTGTAAAGAAAAACATTACCATTCATTCTTCTAACTCAGTAGTGAACACTAAACTAAAACGATGAACAAACCCAATCCCCTTTTCCCTATCTGACCCCAACCCAATTAAAATGCTGCTTCAATAACACAATTACGAAACATTAAATTAATTCCATCTCTCAAAGTCCATACAGTAGCGTATGCTGCTTTCCTTCTGCTCTTCTGAATGTGCTGTTTACTTCCATCCTTTTAATCCTGCTGTTTCCCCCTGAGCTGTTTTGACTGTGAGTATCTTTGTATAAACTTCCTTTGTACCTTTAATAATGGGTGCGTTCTGAGATTTCTTTCAGAGCTGTTCAATGCTGTTGGTTCACTTTCTCCTCGATGTTCAAAAACAATTGTTTTTACCCCCTGGATTCCACCTGAAATTCCTATCGTAGGATTGGTTTCAGGCTGTCAATATCATTAGATTTGAAATTCGATTGGCTTTGAAGGGCTGAGTGTTTGGTCTAAGTTGGTTGGTCACAGTTGAATTGTTATCAAAACAGCAACCAAACCTCAGGAGGAAGTTAGGGTGAACTTCGATTAACCTTATCTGTATGTTAAGGTAATTGGTTTAAAGAATAGAAAAAACAGCTACTTTTTCATTTGTTTTCTTCAGTGGGGAGGTATTATGAAGATAGTAAGGGCTAATGTACCTTTAAGTGATTTATTCTCCGGGCAGTCTGCGTATGTTGGTGGCTTGGCAGTTCTCCTCCAAATGTTCAATTTTTTTCAGGTTTTATATTCTGAAGCATTGGATCGTTTCATTTGTGCTAATATTGTCAAAAAGCTAATGCAAACTTGATTGGAGATTGGTATTTTGGGGCATGATTACAAAGGATTGGCCGAATTTGAATTTGTTTTGTCATCTCCAGGTAACCTAACTAATCTAGAAGTTTGACCCAATGCTACATCGGTACCTTGGTGCTGTATTAGGTCGTTCTGTGAGCAATTAACTCTCTTAAAGATACAGTCTCTGATCGTGTTTTTGGGATCCTTCGGGGGGAGGGAGAGCAGCCCCAAGTCATGGTACACATTGGCACCAGTGACATAGGTCGGAAGAGAGATGGGGACTTGAGGCAGAAATTCAGGGAGCTAGGATGGAAGCTTAGAGCTCGGACAAACAGAGTTGTTTTCTCTGGTTTGCTGCCCGTGCCATGTGCCAGTGAGGTGAGGAATAGGGAGAGAAAGGGGTTGAACACGTGGCTACAGGAATGGTGCAGGAGGGAGGGTTTCGGGTTTTTGGATAATTGGAGTTCTTTCTGGGGTAGGTGGGACCTCTACAAGCAGGATGGTCTTCATCTAAACCAGAGGGGTACCAATATCCAGGGGGGGAAATCCGCCAAAGCTATTAAGGTTGATTTAAACTAATACAGCAGGGGGATGGGAACCAAAACTGTAGGACAGGGACAGAAGAGGATGAGAGTAGGGAGTTTCCAAGTGAAGTATCTGACACTGGCAAGCGAGGACCTGGTTTGAAGTGTGTGTACTTCCATGTGAGGAGCGTCCGAAATAAAGTGGGTGAACTGGCAGCGTAGGTACCTGGGACTTCGATGTTGTGGCCATTACGGAGACATGGATAGAGCAGGGACAGGAATGGCTGTTGCAGGATCCAGGATTCAGATGTTTCAGTAAGAACAGAGAAGATGGTAAAAGAGGGGGCGGTGTGGCATTGTTGATCAGGGACAATATTACAGTTGTGGAAATGATGTTTGGGGACTCATTAACTGAGGTAGTATGGGGTGAGGTTAGGAACAGGAAAGGAGAAGTCACCATGCTGGGAGTTTTCAATAGGCCTCCGAATAGTCCCAGAGATGTAGAGGAAAGGAGTGAGAGAGGCAGGGTAGTTGTCTTGGGGGACTTCAACTATCCAAATATTGACTGGGGTCACAAGTACTATAGGTGGGTCAGTTTTTATCCAGTGTGTGCAGGAGGGCTTCCTGACCCAGTATGTAGACAGGCCTACAAGGGGCGAAGCCACTTTAGATTTAGTACTGGGTAACAAGCCTGGCCAGCTGTTAGATTTGGAAGTAGGTGAGCACTTTGGAGACAGTGATCACAATTCTGTCAGGTTTACTTTACTGATGGAAAGGAATAGGTGTACACCACCGAGCAAGAGTTACAGCTGGGGGAAGGGAAATTACGATGCAATTAGGAAAGATTTGGGAAGCGGAGAATGGGGAAGGAAACTGCAGGGGATGGGCACATTAAAAATGTGGAACTTATTCAAGGAAAAGCTCCTGTGTGTTCTAGATAAGTATGTATCTGTCAGGCAGGGAGGAAGATATAGAACGCGTGAGCTGTGGTTTACTAAGGAAGTGGAATCCCTGGTCAAGGAGAAGAAGAAGGCTTATGTTCGGACAAAATGTGAAAACTCAGTTAAGGTGCTTGAGGGTTACAAGGAAGTCAGGAAAGACCTAAAAAGGGAGCTCAGAAGAGCAAGGAGGGGACATGAGAAGTTGTTGGCGGATAGGATCAGGGTTAACACTAAGGCTTTCCATAGGTGTGTCAGGAATAAAAGAATGATGAGAGTTAAATTAGGGCCAATCAAGGATAATTGTGGGAAGTTGTGTGTGGAGTCAGAGGAGATGGGGGAAGCACTAAATAAATATTTTGACAGTGTTCAGAAAATGAAAATGTTGGCGAGGAAGATGCAGAGATATTTTCATCTAGACTAGAAGAGATTGAGGTTCACAAGGAAGAGGTATTAGAAATACTGTAGAGTGTGAAAATAGACAGGTCCCCTGGGCTGGATGGGATCTATCCTAGGAACCTCTGGGAAGCAAGGGAAGAGATTGCCGAGCCTTTGGCATTGATCTTCAAATCATCATTGTCTACAGGAATAGTGCCTGAGGACTGGAGGATAGCAAATGTGGTTTCCTTGTTCAAAAAGGGTAGTAGAGACAACCCTGATAATTACAGACCAGTGAGTCTCACTTCAGTTGTTGGTAAAGTGTTGGAAAAAGTTATAAGAGATAGGATTTATAACCATCTAGAAAATAATAATCTGATCAGGGACAGTCAGCACGGTTTTGTGAAGGGTAGGTCATGCCTAACGAATCTTATTGAGTTTTTTGACAAAGTGACCAAACAGGTAGATGAGAGTAAACCGGTTGATGTCGTGTATATGGACTTCAGCAAGGCATTCGATAAGGTCCCCCACAGTAGGCTATTATACAAAATGAGGAGGAATGGGATTGTGGGAGACATAGCAGTTTGGATCAGTAATTGGCTTGCTGAAAGAAAACAGAGGGTTGTAGTTGATGGAACATGTTCAACTTGGTGTCCAGTTACTAGCGGCGTACCGCAAGGGTCGGTGTTGGGTCCACTGCTGTTCACCAATTTTATAAATGACCTGGATGAGGGCTGAGAAGGGTGGGTTAGTAAATTTGCGGACGACACTAAGGTTGGTGGAGTTGTGGATAGTGACAAAGGATGTAGTAGGTTGCAAAGGGACATATATAGGATGCAGAGCTGGACTGAGAGGTGACAAATGGAGTTTAATGTGGACAAGTGGGAGGTGATACACTTTGGGTGGAGTAATCAGAATGCAAAGTCCTGGGCTAATGGTAGGATTCTTGGGAGTGCAGATGAGCAGAGAGATCTCGGTGTCCATGTACACAGATCCCTGAAAGTTGCCTCCCAGATTGACAGGGTTGTTAAGAAGACATAAAGTGTTTTGGCCTTTATTAATAAGAGGGATTGAGTTCCGGAACCAGGAGGTAATGCTGCAGCTGTACAAAGCTCTGGTAGGGCCACACTTGGAGTATTTGGTACAGTTCTGGTCACCGCCTTATAAGAAGGATGTGGAAACTTTGGAAAGGGTGCAGAGGAGATTTACTAGGATGTTGCCTGGTATGGAGGAAAGGCTGAGGGCCTTGAGGCTTTTCTCGTTAGAGAGAAGAAGGTTGAGAGGTGACTTAATAGAGACATACAAGATAATCAGAGGGTTCGATAGGGTGGACAGGGAGAGCCTTTTTCCAAGTATAGGGATGGCAAACATGAGGGGACACAACTTTAAAGTGAGGGGAGATAGGTGTAAGACAGATGTCAGAGGTAGTTCTTCACTCAGAGAGTAGTAAGGGTATGGAATGCTTTGCCTGCATCGGTAGTAGATTCACCAAGTTTCAGTGCATTTAAGTCGTCATTGGACAGGCAAATGGACGTACATGGAATAGTGTAGGTGGGAGGGGCTTCAGATTGGTATGACAGGGCGGAGCAACATCGAGGGCCGAAGGGCCTGTACTGCACTGTTATGTTCAATGTACCCTTTACACCTTCATAAGACCAGGCAGTTGGAACTGGTACAGACCGACTGCTTGTGTTACATGGGAAATTTGATGAATAAAATGTAAAACTGACCATTCCTGGTGGCCTGGTACATGCTTCATTATGAAAACCTTTAACCAGACAATTCCCCAACCAAACAGTTTTTGATCCCAGAATGCATCAATCCATCTCATCTTTTCATAAATGTCACTAATCGAGCAAAAGGGTGTGTGAAGATGTTCTTCAGCTGTTCTCTGAACTTAGTCTGGGTCACGGCATATATACACGTGTTTGTGCAGCTACTCAGGAGCTGGAGAATGAATCCTACATCTCGTAAAATGTATTGGAAAACGACAGCCTTAAAACCCAAACGATGGATTCGTTTCCACACAGAATACACCAGAAACATTGACCATAACAGGATGAAATTCCCTGAGATAACAAACATTAAAATGATGGATTTTCTTCGGCTCTCCAAGTGTCGGTGTTTGGAATGCTGCCCCCTGCTGTCAGACTGGAGTCTCCTGCGGGCTCTGCTGGCCACTAAAATGTACCTCCCAGTGAGAGCATTGAGCAGCAGAATCAGAACAAATGGGAGTGCTGGGGTCAGAATGTAGTGAATAAGCTCAATCAATCCCCAGACGGGAGATAACCTAACATACCTTTTAGCCACACAAAACCAAGGCTGATTCCTCAGACTATACCAAGGTGTTAGCATAAAATACCAGGAAATGTTCTTTAAACAGCTGAGCACAGTTATTGTTCCCAGAACCACGGCTGCTGTTTTCTCAGTGCAATAGTTGCCTTTCATCTGTTGACAACAAATGGCCACAAATCGATCAAAGGTGAAAGCGACAGTGAACCAGACAGAGCAGTCTATAGCTGCAAAAACCAGGATGGCGTGGATGTTACACACGGGGATGGTCTGCAGAAATGTAAATTCAGTTTTATAAATAATTGGAATGTGTCTCAATATCAGATCAATGATCATGAGCAGTAAGTCCACTGCTGCCATGGCCACCAGGTAGCGAGTGATACATTTAGAAAGATCACATTTTCTCTGCGACAGAATCACTATTGTCACTATGTTAACTATGAGAAAGGAAGATAAACAAGAACATGTTAATTCCAGCTGAGAGTAAAGTTACACCTTAATAAAATCAATGTTAGCAATTTACGAGACTTTTAGTGATTTTCAAAACTTGAAAGGAAGGTATGATCTAAAAACAATGACATTCATGAGGTATGGTTGCTCAGAAAATTATTTGAACTAAAGACTGACTTATCCCAGATTCTGACAAAATGCATACAAAGGTTTTCAAGGGAATGCTGAATGAGATAGCAGATGCTCTGGTTTTAATTTTCCAAAAGTCCCCGGATGCTGGTGAGAATGGAAAGCCGGTGCTCCTCCAAACATAAGCTGCTTCTCTGCATGCTTGCTGTTGATCGGTTTACTGATGAGCTGATCAGTGACAAATGCAAGAGAGAAACAACCTGTGATTGGTGAGTAGGGTTTGGATGCGGGTCCAGTATGTCGCTCAGTAATTGCTGCCAATGAAGGTCTCTCTGGGGAAAGGTGGGTTGTGGGCTTGGAGCAGGTGGATGGAACCATGTGTGGGAGGGAGAGCCAGAGGGAGGAGCCAAGCCAGCCATTGCAGACAGGTCCAGGAGTGTTGTAGGGGCAAGAGGGAAGTTCCAAGTAATCCCAGATGAGACAAGGAGGCCATGTTGGGATTGGGAAATTATGGGGAGGCCATAAGAAAACTGCCAGGAGATGGTGCTGTCACAATGGTGCTGAGGGGTACTGAGAAACCAGTGGGATGGGGAACAAGGAGAGGCCTCAAGAGGACAAGTGAGACAGGAAGGAGGGGGGTGGAAAAGAGAGACTGACACTGCAGGAGAGTGGGAGGGAGAGAAAGAGACAGAGAGAATGATATTGGAGAGCGAGAGAAAGAGTTAAAAATCATGAGAGGGTGGTAGAGGGAGAGGAAGGATGGGAATGAAAGAGGGAGAGTGAAACTGCAAGAGAGTGGGAAGGAGAGAGAGAGAAAGAGAGAGACAGTGAAAGAGTTAAAAACTATGAGAGGGTGGTTGAGGGAGCGAGAGGTTGTGAAGTCTGAAGTGAGAGAGAAGAGGGACATTGCAATCAGAGACTAGTTTCAAAACTGTTAATAAAAAACTTCAGCTGACCAGGAATGAGGAAAACATGAAATCATTGAGGGAATTAATTACTTGCAAATGGATGTGGTCTTTCCAGATTAAGGTTACATATGGTCAGGGGATACTCGATGGGAGAGTGATCAGTGGATGCTATTGTCATGTACATTATATAAGTTGTTTTATTTTATTTTGAATTTGACATCTGAAATTTTTATCTGCTCAGTTAACAAACAGATAAATATTTATTGGAGATAATAAGGAGTGCAGATGCTTGAAGTTAGAGAGGATGAAATGTGGAACTGGAAAGGCCCAGCAGGTCAGACAGCATCAGAGGAGCAGGAAAGGCAATGTTTTAGGTCAGGATGCTTCATCAGGACTTGCCTGCTTCTCTGATGCTGTCGGACCTGCTGGGCCTTTCCAGCTCCACATTTTATTGAAATAAATATTCATTTTCTCATATCTCAGTAATAAAAAGGTAGCAACAATATGGTGGAGAAATATTCCAATTTTGTGAATATTTGTGGAAATCCATGAGCGGTCACTTCTCCAGTCTGTAAGAAGGATGTTTATCATTACAGCTTTGTGTGTCTCATGAAGTGTGTGTCAGCTATATTGGGGAAAAAACATATTTTGCTAAGTTATGCCTGTGCTCTTGTACCAACTTAATACAGCATCGATCCAGGAAATTAATCTTTTCCAAGAACATTGTGGCTTGATTGGGGGTTCATACTCCTTAATAAAATTGATAAGTTCCTTAAATTCTGCTTACAAATGTAAGTATCCAACACAGCAAAACATACACAGAAGGTAATGTAACATGTTGACTGCATCAATTAATAAAGCAGACAGTGAGAGTGTAAAGGTAGCCCTGAAAATCAAAAGATAACTCTCAAGAGGAGCCATCAAAAATAAATCCTTTATACTTTGAAGCACACATCTCTCTGATTTGTACCAAAGTAAGCGGGGAACCCTTTAAGTTCTTTTTCATTCAAAGCAGATGTACTGTCCTTATGTTAACGTCAGTCATACTGCTTTCTCAAATACATAGCAACACTTCAACAAGAAGACTGAAAGGCACTTTGCAGCATTCCCACTCAGAAAGCAGAAGTGAAATAGAACATTATATGAGACACCATCATCTATAATACCACACCCTGAACAGACAAGAAGCAGCAGTTAAGCATCACAGACTGGTTTGAGGTGACACATACTGTGATAGAGCCTGTCATTGAAGCCAAGATCTCCACTCTCATCGATTACAAGAGAAATCTGAGTGAGGAATCTCTGAATGCAGAAAGAGCCATTTGAAGTCAAGTCCAAGAGAATGCTGAGCAACGATCCAATAATAACATTTCTAACACTGCAGGAATATCCACAGCTACTCCATCACAGGGAAATGTATGGATGAAGGGATGGGAAAGGTGAAAGATGCATGAGGAAAAGAAACAGCTCGACTGAAACAAAGACAGGAGAAATCATCACCCTCTGTGACAAATAGTTGGAGAGATGGGGAGATCCTCGCCTTGAGCTATAACACAGGGAGAACATTGTCACTGAGGAAGCTCTGGACACCATTAACAACCTCGCTGTTATGGCAGGGCTGGGAATCAAACCCTCAGTGGAGGGCTTTAGCAAAGCTATTGACACACACTCATGGACAAAGCTCCAGTCACTTTTCCCAGTCCTTATCAAGCACAGAAACCCCCACTCCTGCAGCTTCTGCACTAACCTCTCTGTTTCTTCTGGAGGAGGGGACATTTCCACAGGGAGTGTGTGATGCAAGGATTGTGACCCTGTATATGAACAAGAGCAACTGCAGAGATTGCCATAACTGTGGAGGTGTCTCCCTGCTAAGCCTCCCTGCATTGGCAAAGGATTTCCCCATGTGGCCTTGTCAGGCTGCAGACACTGGCTTAAGGCATCTGCCCCCAATTCCCAACGTGGTTTCAGAACTGCAAGCTCGACAATCTTGGTTCCCTTTCAGTCTTGCAGCTGCAAGAGAAATACATCAGCAAAGGAGACCGAAAGGGCAGTGCAGGGAGACTATATCTGCACTGTGGGGTTTCACAGAGCTTGCTCTCTGTTGTGTCGATGAATCATTTAGACTTAAATTCAGGGAATATGATAAAGAGGTTCACAGACGGCATGAAACTTGGCAGGGTGGTAAAAAGTGAGGAGGGTATCTGTAACCTGCAGGAGGATAGCAATGGCCTGGGCAGCTGGGCAGAGCAGGGACAACAGGATCTCAACCTGGAAAAAGGGTTACTTTCCCTTCATCAGTATTCACATTGGAAATGGTCAATGTCAGTGGGAATATCGCGATACCGTCTCTTAGATTCGATAGGATTGCAGTTGGCAAAGAGGAGGTTTTTATCATTTTGGAAGATCTGAAAATAGCCAAGCCCCCTGGGCTGGATGGGATTTACCCCCAGATTCTCTGGGAAGCCAGGGAGAACATTGCAGGGCCTTTGGCGTTGACCTTTATGTCATCAATGTCAACAGGAGTACTGCCATAAGACTGGAGGATAGCAAATGTTGTTCCCTTCTTTAAGAAGAGGATTTGGGCCAACCCTGGTAATTATAGACCAATGAGCCTTAATTCAGTTGTGGGTAAGGTCTTGGAAAAGGTTACGAGGGATTGGATGTCAGTAAGCCTTTTGATAAGGCTCCATATGGTTGGCTATTGCACAAAATATGGAATTTCAGGTTTGAAGTTGATTCAGCGGTTTGAATCAGAAGTTGGCGAGCTGAATGAAGACAGAGGGTAGTGGCAAATGGGAAATATTCATACTGGAGCTCAGTTACCAGCAGTGTGCTGCTCGCTTCTGTTTTGGAGCCACTGCTGTTTGTCATTTTTATAAATGATCTGGATGTGGGCGTAGAAGGATTGGTTAGTAAATTTGCAGATGACACTGAGGTAGGTAGCTTTGCAGATATTGCCAAAAGACAAGATTCCATACAGCGTGGAAACATGTCCTTCGGCCCAACAAGTCCATACCGACCCTCTGAAGAATAACCAACCCAGACCCATTTCCTTACATTTACTCCTGACTGATGTACCTAACACTATGTGCAATTTAGCATGTCTAATTCACCTAAGCTGCACATCTTTGGATTGTGTGTGGAAACCCACACAGACATGGGAAAAATGTGCAAACTCCATACAGACTTTCGCCTGAGGCTGGAATCAAAACCAGGTCGCTGGCGCTGTGAGGCAGCAGTGCTAACAACTGAGCCACCATGCAGCCCCTGTTGTGGGCTACCGAGGGACATAGATAAGATGCAGAGCTGGGCTGAGAAGTGGTAAATGGAGTTTAATGCAGAAAATGCGAGATAGTTCACTTCAGAAGAAGTAACAGGAATGCAGAGTTCTGGGCTAATGGATAAATTCTTGGCAGTGTAGATGAACAGAGAGTTCTCAGTGTCCAGTTGCATAAATCCCTGAAAGTTACAACCCACGTTGACAGGGTTGTAAAGAAGACATATGGTGTGTTGAAGTTTATTGGTAGGGAGATTGAGTTTCAGAGCCATGAGGTCATGCTTCAGCTGTACAAGAAACTGGTAAGGCCCCACTTGGAGTATTTGTGGAGTTCTGGGAAAGGATGGGGAAGCTATGGAAAGGGTTCAGTGGAGATTTACTTGCATGTTGCTGGTATGGAGGCAAGGTCTTATGACGAAAGGCTGAGGGACTTGAGGCTGTTTTCGTTGCAGAGAAAAAGGTTGAGAGGTGACCTGATCGAGACGTCAAAGATAATAAGAGGGTTAGATATGATGGATAGTGAGATCCTTTTTCCTCAGATGGTGAAGGCTAACATGAGGGGGCATAGATTTAAATTGAAGGGTAATAGATTTCGGACAGACATCACGGGTAGTTTCTTTACTCAGAGAGTAGGAGGGGCGTGGCATGGCAAGGGTATTTAAATGGGCATTGGACATACATATGGATAATAATGGAATGGTGTAGGTTGGGCATCAGATTAACTTCTTAAGTTGGAGCAACATCGAGGAACGAACGGCTTGTACTGCACAGGATTGTTCTATGTTTTATTTTAGGAGGGGCTTACAAGGCAAGGGATTACTCTCTGAATGATAGGGCCCTGGAAAGGACTGATGATCAGAGAGACCTCGGATGCATAGCCACACATCCCTGATGGTAGCAGGTCAGGTAGATAACCTGGTTAAGAAGGCATTTTAGATACTTGTCTTTTATTAGCAGAGGCTTAGATGAAAAGGACGGGTTGGGTGGTGGTGTTGTGCATTGATTAGGCCACAACTGGAGTCCTGGCTGCAGTTCTGGTCACCAACATTATAGGAAGGATGTGATTGCACTCAAGAGGAAACAGAGGAGATTCACCAGGATGTTGTCTGGGCTGGAGGGTCTGAGCAATGAGGAAAGATTGGAAAGGCTGGGGCTGTTTACCTTGGAGCAGTAAGGAGTGAGAGGGGACCTGATCAAGGTGTACAAGATTATGAGGGCTGGAGATAGGGTGAATAGAAAGACACTTTCGCCATGAGTAAAGAGGTCAATAAACAGGAGGCATAGATTTACCGTGAGAAGCAGAGGGTAAAGAGGAGAGAATTTTTTTTTCCCCCAGAGCGAGGTGGGCATCTGGAACTCACTGTTTGAAAAGGTATTGAGTTGAAACGATTTTAACCCTTAATCAGTCATTAAATATTCACTTCTGTTTGATGGTCTCCAGAGCGACAGGTGTAAAGTGGCATTAGTGTTGTCAGATCTTTGTTGACCAGCCTCCTTCAGTGCTGTTTAAGTCAATGAATCGAGATTGACATCACCAGTTTTACTGAGGGATTCGACCACTTGATCATCACTGGCCGAGTCAATCAAGAAAGAACGCTTGTGGAGGGAGGGCATATGGGGGAATACAGAGTCATCGCAACGACCATCTTAAATACATTCAGAACAACAGTCAGTTCAACGATTCCATCAGCCCAGCAGTTACCAAGGGAAATGCTACATTATGCTGGAACCAAGAGGGTAGTGTGAAGGAGTTGGAGAAGACCTTTGTATTTTGTCAGAACAATCAATGATGAATTTGATGTTTATATCTTTGGGCTTTCTGCTCTGTGACCAGTACTAGGCAGCACACTTTAATAAGGACGTGGAAATTTTCCAATGGGTATGAGGACATTTTTACCAGTGCGGGTTCCAGCACGAAGGGAATTCAGATACATGGATGGACCAGGGAAATCGGAGTTATTGTCATGTGGGAAATCTACAGAATGCTTGGCAGGATATACAAAATAGATACAGGAATATATTGGTCAAGGAGACTCGAAATAAGCATTGATTAAGAATAAGAAACATGTCATTTAGGACTCTGTTTATGAGAAATTGTTTTGTTCAATATCTTTGGAAAGCTCTTTCACAGAGGGCTGTGGCAGCTCAGCCTACGAGTCTATCGAAAGTAGTGGTTGATAAATCTTTGAGTATCAATCACATAAAGAGTTAGGAGGATCGTCTATAAAAGGCATTGAAGTGTCTGGTCAGTCAGGATTGAATTAAATGGCAGAGAAGACTTGATGGGCTGAATGGCATCCTCCAGTTTCTATGCTCCAAAAGACCTGTAAAGGCAATAATCAGAGCACACAGATTTAATATGATTGGCAAAAGAAGCAGAGGGTGACATGAACATATTTGTTCCACACAATGAGTGATTTGGATTCGGAATACACAGTCTAATAGTGGAGCTGAAATGCGCATCAGCCATGATTGAATGGCAGAGTGGACACGATGGGCCGAATGGCCTTACTTCCACTCCTATGTCTTATGGTCTTATGGTCTAATAGAGTGACATATATCGATTCAATAGTAAATTATAAATATGTAACTGGAGAAATATGTGAAGCAGGAAAAATTACAGCCGATGGGGAAACAGAGTGTGAGGGAGAGAAGGGTGGGTCCAAGACCTGTGTTATAAATTTAAGTAAGGGTAGATCTGAGAGCATGAAAGTGAACATGGAAATGAGGTTCAGGGAGAACTCAGTAGTGGTCAGCATTGAAGGACATAATTCAGATTACACACAATAAATACATTAAAAATGAGAAAGGAAAACTTCCAAATGGAGCACCCACCATCCGCGTTTAAAATGACATTGAAGTTCAATAAAAAGCAGATAATTGCTAAACGTTGGCTGGTCGGTCAGGAACAGAAAATAAAAGTCAGCTCAAAATGGCAAAACGATTGACAAAGAGTGAACAGTTAGAGTACAAGAGGAACCGAGCGAGTAATACAGGGGCAAGAACAAGGTGGGCTGTGGTGAGAGGCCTTTATTGACATTGCTCATAATCACCCACATTAACACCAAATCTCAACTCATTAATATGCAGATGGCCATTCTATCATCCTCTGGATAGAAACTAGACACTAACAATTCCAGTCATGGAAAGAGGTCTGACTGGGAACCTGGTGACTCCAGCTCACTGCTTGTTCCTTCAGCCCTCCAGCTTGGAACCCCAGCACCAACAGCTCAAGGTCCGGTTTCTGGGTGGTGACCACACACAGCCCACGGTCACAGACATTGGAATCTGACATGTGCCAATCTCACCACACCCCATCCTGGCACATCTCCGAGCCACTCGTAGGTCACTGCCAAGGAGACCACTCCTGTGAAATGACGCCGAGGGAACATAACAGTGGGAATCGGAGTTGGGAAGCTGAGGAACGATGATACTGCAGGGAGACAACTCACTATATAAGGGGGAGGGGTTCACTGAGAGTTAGCAATACCCTGGATACAAGGAGGGGGCCAGTGCATTCCCAAACCTAGCATATTGACCTGACGGGACTGGGCTCAGGGCTGGAGGTTATGTAGATGCAGATGAGTTGGTTGGGGACTCGGAGAAGTGTGAGGTCTGAGAGTTTAACAGGGTGTGGGGGGGTGTGCTAGCAGGAAGGGCTATTTTATCCTTGAGGGTTCCCCTGTGTGCAGAGGAGGAGGCTGGAACTCAGTGTCTGAGGGAAGCCTGCTCTTGCCTTCCATCCTGCTGTGACTCAGAAATGAAGATGGCTGCACCTGAACATGAGGCCAGCAGGGTAAGTGTTTGGATGTGCGACCTTGGGTGGGGTTGGGGTATCTGCAAGTCCGTGCAATGGGAGGCCCCTTGAAAGGGCAAGGTCACTCAGCACACACCCAGACACTGAAGGACAGACCCTTTAATATTGTACATTGCAGCTCCTTCCCCAAACAGCTCAGGGCATTTAGTGTCATACAGGTTTACAGCATGGAAACAGGCCCTTCGGCCCAACATGACCATGCTACCCAGTTGGTACAATTAAACTTGTGTAGTTTGTATACGTTTAGTCCATATCCCTCTATGCCAATCACAACCATGTACCTGTCTAAATGTTTCTTAAATGACAATATTGTACTCACTTCTATCACTACCTCTGGGAGCCCATTCCAGACACTCACCACCTTCTGTGGGAAAATGTTGTCCCTCTCAACCTATTTGTGTATCTCCCCTCTCGGCCTTAACCTGTGTTCTCTAGTTTTAGACTGCCCTAAAATGGGAAAAGGTTGTTGGCTATCTACCTTATCTCTGCCTCTCATGATTTTATGGACATGTATAAAGTTTCATATTCTCAAGGGAAATATACCTCCCAGCTTATCCAGACTCTCCTTAAAGCTCAAACTTCCAGTCCAGGTAGCATCCTAGGAAATCTTTTTTTGCACTTTGTCCAGTTTAATTATATCCTTTCTATAGTAGGGTGACTAGAACTGTACACAGTAACTTCAAATGTGGCCTTTCCAAAATCTTGCACAACTGCCCCAAGATGTCCCAACATTTATACTCAATGCTCTCCCCAATGAATGCAAGCATGCTGAAAGCCTTCTTGACCACCCTGCCAACCTGTGACTCCAGCTTCAAGAAGCAATGTACCTGTACCCCACGATCTCCTTGTTCTATAACACTCCCCAGGGCCTGACCAATAACTGGGCCTGGACTGCCCTGGGTTGACCCAGCAAAATGCAACACCTCAAAATTAAACACCATTTGACATTCCTCAGCCCACTGGCCCAATTGATTAAGATCTCACTGTACTCCCAGGTAACCTTCTTCACTTTCCACTGTACCACCAATCTTTGTGGCATCCATAAACCTATGAATCATACCTCCTAAATTCTCAGCCAAATTCATTAAATGAATGATGAATAACAGTGGACTCGTCATTGATCCCTGTGGCACACCCACTGGTCACAGCCATGTTTCTGTAATCGCTGTAATGTCCCAGTCCCATGTATCCATCCATGCCCTGAATTCACTTCCCTTCCCTGTCAGGCCTCTTGCTTTGAAATAAATGCAGTTTAACCCTGACTTCCCTTGCTTCCTGCGTACATTTTTCTGCCCTGTCTAGTACGATGATTACCAACACTGCCTCGACTGTTTTACTTGCTCTCATTATCTTCTCTCCTGTCATCAACCTTCTATTATGTCTCCCTGCTCCTTTGGATGTCCCCCAATACCTGTCCTCATCTCCCTGCCAGATTAGTTTTACTCATCCCAAGTGGCTCTCACAAATCTCCCCACCAGGATATTGACTCCCTCCAGTTCAGTTACAACATGTCCCACTTGGGCAGATCACCTCTGCCCCAGAACATGACCCAATGATCCAAGAATCTGAATCCCTGCCCCCTGCACCAGCTCTTAGCCACACATTTCATCTGCTAAATCCCCCTTTTCTTGTTCTCGCTGAAACTAATAGTTCCCAAGTTACTCCCCTTGAGATCCTACATTTTAACCATCTGCTTAACTCCCTTTCATGACTCTTCAGGACCTCACCTCTTTTCCACACTATGTCATTGGTACCAATGTGTACAATAACCTCTGCCCGCTCCCCCTCCCCCTGAGGAATTCGATACAATGTTCAGAGACGCCCTCAGCCCTGACACCAGGGAGGGAGCACACCATCCTGGAGTCTCGGTCACAGCCACAGATACCCTGTCTGTGACCCTGACTAGCGAGTCACCTAATGTTCTATGTAATTGCCTTCCCAAAAGTTTGCAGCTAAGCCATTCATGGTACCACAGGCCTGTCTGCTGCTGTCGTACTCCCCTGAGAGAGGTTATACCCCCCAACAGTATCCCAAACAGTATTCCTGTTAGAGAGGGGAGTAGCCACTGGAGACTCCTGCACTACCTGCCTCTCCTGGCAGTCACCCATCTCCCTGACTGAACCTGTGGTGTGGCCACATCACTGTAATTAGTGTCTATCACACTCTCTGCCCCTTGTATGCTCCTCAGTGTGTCCAACTCTCCCTCCAACTCAACCACCCGGTTTGTGAGGAGCTGTAGCTGATCACACTTTCTGCAGACACAGTCGTCAGGGACACTAGACTATTCCCTAATCTCCCACATCTGGCAGGAGGAGCATACCACTGCCCTAACTGCCATCTCTGTCACCTCACAGTAACACAAAGAACAGAATCTTACCTTACCCTGACCTTGTTGCTGATCACCCTCCTTACCGAGTATCCCAGTATCCACCAAAGCCCACACTTAAACCTCCATCAGCACTTCAACAACAAAGCAGCCCTTCTCAAAATGGCCGCTCCAACAATGGCCTCTCGGCTGGAGCTTGTCTCCTTTTTGTTCACTCCTGGTGGCTGAGCTGATTCCTCCCAGAATCCTCCTCAGTCACTTCTCAGCAGCACCTTTTGTAAACTTGGGAATAACTTGAATATCTCGGGAGGTCCAGTCATTTCTGCAGCACATTGGTGTCTTTAAACAGTGAGAGTTTAGCTGCCAGGGTGACAGTGACCTGTGATTTCCCCATTGCCTGGATACGGTAGCTATGGGTTACCTCCCACTTGGGGCGATGGAGCGGTGTGCAGTGACAGGGATGGCTGGGTCCAGTCCCTGTAATGCCAGATTTGCAGCCAGAGAGAGACTCACAGACATAGCTGATTGTAAAGGGTGAACGCATAGATGTGAAAAACTATTTCCAATAACATGTTGCCTGTGCCACCAGCACATCTGCTTTCTCGCTCTACCACCAGGTCTAGGTGCTTCCTGAGGGCTGCGGCTGGTCTGGAGAAAGCCTGCCCTACACTGGAGCCCATTGGCCTTGGAGGGTCTGGTTGGGGGATCCTGAGGCTGGGTGGGTGTGCAGGGCCCTCACACACTGACTAACAGAGGCAGGTGCACCTCCCTCATTCTGACCACACAGAGAACAGGGAGAGGGCAGAGAGAGAGTGGGAGGGAGAGAGAGAAAGAGAGAGAGAGAGAGGGAGAGAGAGAGAGAGAGAGAGAGAGAGGGAGACAGAAAGAGAGACACAGAGAGAGAGGTTTAAATATGAGGAGAGGGAGAGGGAAAAAGTAAGATGTAGAAGATGGAGAGACAAATCGAAAGAAATGAATTTTCAGAATGGAATTGGATAAAAATTAGAAGGGGATAGATTTACAGGACGATGGGGAGAGAACTGAGAAGGGGAAGGGTGCTGTGTCTCTGTGACTCTACGTACAGGACGATAAGGATGGGACCGGGGGTGGGAATAATTAGACAGGTCAGGCCTTGAAGGAATTTGAATTCAAAAATGAGAACATGAAAAAGGGAAGTTGTTGGATCAGGAATGTTTGTTGGTCAATTAGCACAAAGAGAAATGGTAAACCAAACATGATGAGAGTTCAGACCGGGCAGCAGAACTTTGGATGGGTTCTGGTTTATTGAGGTTTGACACTGTGAGGTTAAAGATGATATCAGTGGAATACTCGAATCTGGATTAATGAAACCCAGAGATGGTGTAGTGTGCAGCATCCCGGATGAAGCAGGCAGGAGACGGAGATATTACAGAGGGGATGGTAAACAAGCTTTGCAATGGAGAGGATGTGGGGTCAAACCTCAGGTTAGGGTTAAAGGGAGCCCTGAAGCTACAAACATTTTGGTTCAGCCTGAAGCCAGGGGGTGGATCAAGGCAAATGATAGAAAACTGAATGTGTGACAGGAACCAGGTGTGACAGGTATTGGGCTTCACAAGATTAAAGTGAGAATAGCAGGAGTCTAGTAGTTTATAAATCTACTGGGAGGGAGACAGAGACTTAGTGACAGCAGGAGCAGCAAGCAACAGAATGGGAAATGACAAGAACAGTAATAAAGTTAAACCATGATTCACAGAATTACCAGCCAGACAGAGCCACTTACCTGGAATACCAACAGCAGCGAGAGTCGGATAGTAAATGTGTTGAATAATCCAAAGTATGTATCGGATCCGACGTTTCAAATACATCTGTTGATAATTTGTAGAAAAATACTCGATTATCCCGGAGAGACTCCGGCCCATTGTGGTAACATTGCAGTCTGCTCTCCTCAGATTCTGCTCTGTCATCTCTCCCTGTTTCTAGGAATGTTGCAGCTGAGACTCATTTATTAATAGAAGGAGGAATCCACCCAGAGACTCAGTTAGGGCCCACAGAGATTGACATTAATTACAGTCACTGAACAAACAGGTTCATTGAACTCCTTTCAATCCAGTGCCTTTGTCCCAGAGTAAAGTTAAACTTATACCTGGTCTGGGTAGAATGTGTGAGGGTTGCTGAGTAAAGGAACAATGAAAATATGGGAGTGGGCCAAGAGGGGTGGATGTTTTTAATAGTGTCCCCTGATGATCAAAGATAAAATATAGTTTTATTTCTTTGAAGAAGAGTTGAACAAGTGACAGCTGTTATTGGCTTAATGGAGTTCTTTGATAAAGTAAAGTTCTTTGGAAATGCTGAGTTCAGCGTGTTTCATGTTCCAAAAGGAATATGACTTCCAAAAGGTGAAGTGTTATTTAATTGACAGGTTAGGAAAATTCAAACATGTGAATTGAAGGACTAATGGCATTCTGACTATAACACAGAATGAGGGACATAACTCAGAGAGAGACACTGTTCAGGTAAAGGGCTCTTGTGGTGCAGTGATAGTCCCCCAAGTGTGAGACCTTGTGCTGAAATCCCACCTGTTCCAGAGGTGTGTAAAAGCATCTCGGGGACAGGTTGATGAGAAGGTAGATAGACTGCAGGAACATAGACTGTTCATCCCTCATGACCAATATTAGAATCAGAGATGTTTATAATACATATATAAATGACATGGGCTAATATGTTATTTCTAAAGGATTTCAAGGTTTGGAGGCAACAAGTGAGACAGAAAGATAGTGAAGAGTGAGGAGGACAGGATCAGACATCAGAACATCATTTAAAGCAAAATATTGCTGATGCTGCAAAACTAAAACACACACAGAATGCTGCAGAAACTCAGCAGATCAGGCAGCTCTCTCTCTCTCTCTCTCTCTGTGCCTTGTGGGTACCACCAGCTTCTCCACCACCCCACAGTAACATGGCCGTTTCCCACACAAGCCATCTCCTCCACATGAGGACGAGTGTACTGAGGTATAAAAGGCACCCCACCAGCTCAGACCCTGAGACCTCGGTGGGAAGGTTAGCCTTAGAGAGTGTGGCAGCACAAGCTGGTGAGCACCTCACTGCCACAGCTCCGCAGCTGGCTGAGGAAGAAATGCCCCAGGCCGCTGGCACTCGGAGGGACCAGCAGTGACCAGGCAGCTACTCAGGCAGGAGAGGGACCCGTGGTGTCACCAATCAGGACCCACATCTGAATGTACAGTGTTTAGCAGCAGGCAGGGAAATGGGAAAAAATGGGTTCAACTCTTTGCAATTTATAGAAATGATTTGGATGGAGGTACTGAAGATATGGAGCTAAATGTACTGATGACACAAAGCTAACGTGGAAAGTGAATTGTGAAGAGGACATGAGGAGCCGACAAAGGGTATGGATTGGTTCATTGAGTGGGCAAAGATCTGGCAAATGGAGGTAAATGTGGGGAACTGGGAAACTGTCCATTGAGTCAGAAAGAATTAAAAACAAACACCTGATCTGAAAGGTCAGAGGTTGCAGAGCTCTGAGGGGCAGAGGGATCTGGGAGTCCTGGCCCATGAATCACTGAATGCTAGAATGCAGTTACAGCAAGTAATCAGGAAAATCTAATAGAACATTATGGCTTATCAGGAACAGAATTGAATGCCGGAATTGAAGGAAGATGTGCTCAAAAAGATTAAATCTGTGATTAATTTGATGTAAAATGGACAAGGACTAAAGCATGCTGGGAAATGGAAACCGGCCTTGACCAAAGTGATTGTGCTAATCCACATGCTGCAGAACCCAGGCAGGCTGCAGCTACCAACAGACAGTTTGTAACGAACCTGGTTATTGCAGACACTACAATACACACCTGAAGTCAGGGTTGAATGGTGTCAATGCAATGTCATCCTCAGGGTGATCGGAAACATCGAGATACGTACCAGACACGGGGGAGGGGGGCACCTCACACCCTTATTTGGAGGAGGGTATGTGTTCCCAGCACCTCCAGGAATGGAGACCTGAGGATGACCTGACCATCGTCATGCCAACGCCTGGCTGGGTCGGATTGATCAGGGTGATCGAGCCTGATCAATCCATTGGTTAATGGTGAAGACCCTTCCAAAAGGACAGGAAGACTTTAGAGTGTAAGAATTGCCACAACACCATGCTCAGGGCGGAAACTCGAGACAAACCACCAAGAAAGGAAGATACCCCTGAAATCATTGGGAGATGACCAGGTGACATCATGATGTGGAGCACGGTCGAATTCTAGTGTGGGGGGATATGAACATCCAGAGTTAAGGTAAAGCACAAGATAGCATTTGTAGTGTAAATGGTTAAAATATATTGTATTTTGTTATGATAGTGTTAGTTGTGTTAAATAAATGATTATTATTGTTTATTATTATGAAGAGTTTTCTCAGTTCTTTTGCTGGATATGATTTAAAACACACTGTGTAGCAGGGACAACAAATTGGCCCCCCAAGATCAGACCTCGATAAGAAGTGACTTTGTCGCTCTGAGATCGAAGCCCGTGGAACATAGTATTCCTTGAGATTTTGCCTGAGATGGTTGTTAAGAGGACAGCTGTCCCACGCGAAGACCAGGGGTTCAAGGAAATCAAAGAGAACAGAATGGTCTAAACTGAACTGTGCTTTAAAAGATAAAACCACCAGATGTTTACTCCTAAACCAACAAACGTCTGTACTGTGTGTGTGTGTGTGACCGGTAAGGTAAAACACTGAATGTCAGTAGACACCCGATGTGATTAGGACCGGATCATAATGAAAGCCATACCCTCAGTCTTATCCACCCCTTATACCCCATAGTTTAATTGAAAATGGCAGAGAATGACACGAGAGTAGAGTATGGGTAACAACGCTGAGACAGTATATTAGTTAGAAAAAGTGGTCCACGAGGGCAGAATTTTGTTGTAGCGATGAAATGGGCCCAGGATCCCCAGGGCAGAAGTATTGGGATAATTTTATCAGAACTCAAGGGAAACGTGCTTCCAAACTCAAGGAGTTCACAGTGATAATGTGCTGTCGAGGGCAATTCTTAGGGACAGAGCGGGAATTAAATTCCATCTGTAAGGAACCAAGGGACGGAAAAAGGGAAATCCCGGAGTTAGAATTGAAAATGCAGCTCTGGTCCAGAGAAATCAAGTAAACCTCCTACCCACGGGGCAATACCATACCCAATGAGAATGAGCATACTGAGATCCCCAACACACAGTGTCAGCTAATGAAGCTACTGAGAAGACAGGAAGGGAGTTGGGAAATAAATGGACTGTTTTAATAGGATGGTTATGGGAGGGGATTTTAACTTTCCAAACATAGACTGGGACTGCCATAGTCTTAAGAGTTTAGGTGGAGAGGAATTTATAAAGTGTGTACAAGAAAGTTTTCTGATTCAGTATGTGGATGTACCCACTAGAGAAGGTGCAAAACTTGACCTACTCTTGGGAAATAAGGCAGGGCAGGTGACTGAGGTGTCAGTGGGGGAGCACTTTGGGGCCAGTGACCATAATTCTATTAGCTTTAAATTAGTGATGAAAAAGGAGAGACCAGATCTAAAAGTTAAAGTTCTAAATCGGAGGAAGGCTAATTTTGACGGTATTAGTCAAGAACTTTCAAAAGCTGATTGGGGGCAGATGTTCACAGGGAAAGGGACGGCTGGAAAATGGGAAAACATAAAAAATGAGATAACGAGAGTCCAATGATAGTATATTCCTGTTAGGGGGAATAGAAAGGTTGTTAGGTGTAAGGAATGCTGGATGACGAAAGCAATTGAGGGTTTACTGAAGAAAGAGAAGGAAACATATGTCAGGTATAGACAAGGTAGATCGAGTGAATCTTTACAAGAGCATAAAGGCAGTAGGAGGATACTTAAGAGTGAGATCAGGAGGGCAAAAAGGGGACATGAGATGACTTTGGTAAATAGGATTCAGGAGAATCCAAAGGGGTTTTACAAATACATTAAGGACAAAAGGGTAGCTAGGGAGAGAACAGGGCCCCTCAAAGATCAGCAAGGCGGCCTTTGTGTGGAGCCGCAGGAGATGGAGAAGACACTAAATGAGTATTTTGCATCAGTGTTTACTGTGGAAAAGGACATGGAAGGTATAGAATGTAAGGAAATAGATGGTGACATCATGCAAAATGTCCATATTACAGAGGAGGAAGTGCTGGATATCTGAACATGCATAAAAGTGGATCAATCCCCAGTACCTGATCAGGTGTACCCTAGAGCTCTGTGGGAAGCAAGGGTAGTGATTGCTGGGACCATTGCTGAGATATTTGTGTAATCGATAGTCACAGGTGAGATGCCGGAAGACTGGAGACTGGCTAACATGGTGCCACTGTTTAAGAAAGGTGGCGAAAACAAGCCAGGGAACTATAGACCAGTGAGTCTGACGTTTGTAGTCGGCAAGTTGGAGGGAGCCCTGAGGGACAGGATGTACATGTATTTGGAATGACAAGGACTAATTAGGGAAGGTGAACATGGCTTTGTGCGTGAGAAATCATGTCTCACAAAACTTTTTCAACAAGTATCAAAGAGGATTAATGAGGACGGAGCAGTGGATGTGATCTACATGGAGTTCAGTAAGGCATCCAACAAGGTTCCCCATGGGAGACTGGTTCGGAAAGTTAGATCTCACGGAATATATGGAAAACTAGCTATTTGGAAACAGAAGTGGCTGAAAGGTAGAAGACAAGAGGATGGTGGCACAGGGTTGTTTTTCTGACTGGAGGCCTGTAAACAGTAGATTCCAACAAGGCTTGGTGCTGGGTCCACTACTTTTCGTGATTTATGGAAATGTTATGTATGTGAGCATAAGAGGTATAGTGAGTAAGTTTGCAGATGACATCAAAATTGGAGATGTTGTGGACAGCGAAGAAAGCTACCTCAGATTAAAATGGGATCTTGATCAGATGGGCCAATAAATGGAAGATGAAGTTTAATTTAGATAAATGCAAAGTGCTGCAGTTTGGGAAAGCAAATCTCAGCAGGACTTAATCACTTAATGTTAAGATCCGAGGGAGTGTAGATGAACAATGAGACCTTGGAGTGCAGGGTCATAACTTATTGAAAGTGGAGTCACAGGTAGATAGGAGAGTGAAGAAGGCGTTTGGTATGCTTTCCTTTATTGGTCAGGGTATCAAGTACAGGAGTTTGGAGGTCATGTTGTGGCTGTACAGGCTGTACACTGGTTTGGCCACTGTTGGAATATTGTGTGCAATTCTGGTCTCCTTCCTACTGAAAGGATGTTGTTAAACTTGAAAGGGTTCTGAAAAGATTTACAAGGATGTTTCCAGGGTTGCAAGATTTGAGCTATAGGGGAAGCTGTTTTCCCGGGAGCATCGGAGACTGGGGGATGACCTTATTAGATTAGATTAGATTACTTACAGTGTGGAAACAGGCCCTTCGGCCCAACAAGTCCACACCGACCCGCCGAAGTGCAACCCACCCAGACCCATTCCCCTACATTTACCCCTGCCCCTAACACTACGGGCAATTTAGCATGGCCAATTCACCTAACCGGCACATTTTTGGATTGTGGGAGGAAACCGGAGCACCCGGAGGAAACCCACGCAGACACGGGGAGAATGTGCAAACTCCACACAGTCAGTCACTTGAGGCGGAAATTGAACCTGGGTCTCTGGCACTGTGAGGCAGCAGTGCTAATCACTGTGCCACCGTGCCACCCATATAGAGGCTAATAAAATCATGAAGGGCATGGATAGGATAAATAGACTAAGCCTTTTCCCGGGTGTGGAGGAGTCCAGAACTTGAGGGCATAGGTTTAGAGTGAGAGGGGAAAGATATAAAAGAGCCCTAAGGGGCAGCTTTTTCATGCAGAGTGTGATATGTGTGTGGAATGAGCTGTGAGATGACGTGGTGAAGGCTGGTACAACTGCATCATTTAAAAGGCATCTGGATGGGTATATGAATAGGAAGGTTTAGTGGGATATGGGCTGGGTGCTGGCAGGTGGGACTAGATTGGGTTCGGATATCTCGTCAGCATGAACAGATTGGACTGAATGGTCTGTTTCCGTGCTGTACATCTCTATGACTCTGAATCTATGACCTGATCTGGCCTACATATGACTCCACACCCACAGCAGTGTGATTGATTCTCAGTTGCCCCCTGAACAGGCCGGGAAAGCCATTCAGTTGTACCAGTCATTGCAAAGTCTCAAAGAAATGAAACTGGACGGATCACCTGGCACCGCCCTCAGCACCGGAAAATGCAGGAACGGCCCTGTCGATCCTGCAACGTCCTCCTTACTAACATCTGGGGGATACTGGCAACACTGGGAGAGCTGTCTCACAGACTAGTCAAGCAACAACCTGTCATAGTCATACTCACAGAAACATACCTTACAGACTCTGTCCTAGTCACCACCATCACCATCCCTGAATATGTCCTGACAGACCCAGCAGAGATGACAGCACCATGGGGAACAGTCAGGAGAGAGTTCCCCTGTGAGTCCTCCACATTGACCCCGGACCCCATGAAGTCTCATGGCTTCAAGTTAAATATGGGAAAAGAAACCTCATGCTAATTAACACGTACCATCTCCCTCAGCTGATGAATCAGTTCTCCTCCATGTTGAGAGGAGAAATGGAGGAGCCACTGAAGGTGACAATGGCACAACATATACCCTGGGGGGGTGATTTCAATGTCCACCATCAAGAGTGTCTCAGCAGCAGTACAACTGATTGAGCTGGTCGGGTCAGAAAGGACAGAGCTGTTAGACTGGGTCTGCGGCAGTTGGTGAGGGAACCAACAAGAGGGAAAAACTTACTCGACCTCATCCTAACCGTGATGAGGCTGCTCCTTTAACAAGGTGATGTTGGCCTTGGTTTTATTTTCAGATGTTCGTAAAAACACAGGTTCTGAAAAGACTGGGTTTGATGGGTTTTAGGGCCAGTTTGATTATAGCTAACAGATACTGCCTCAGGCAAAAGACTTTCGAGATTTAGAAAAAAAGGTGAAATGGGAAGTGGCCAGTTCTCCCAACTCAGCTGCACACTGATTTGGTCTGGTTTTTGGCAGCCTGGCTATTCACTGAAAGCAGGCAGGCAGGTTTAAAGCTGCTGGACCCAAAGGAGCAGGTCCGTGCTGATCCTCCTCTCTCTCTGACATCTCTCCTGGAAGACCCTGTGTTTGAGCTTACCTTGTGTGCTCAGTAGGATTGTCACAAACATTTGGAACAGCATCATTAAGTTGGAATAATTTGTTGGGTTTTCAAGTAGGTTAAATTATTTGGTATACTGCTGTCTTTTTCCGTGTTTAATTTGTCAATATCGTAAATAAATCCTGTTTTGTTTAAAACTATGTGATTTGACCAGTTGCATCCCTCCTGAAATATCTGCGTTACACCTTCTTCAAACAATTGGCAAAATGAGGGTCTGGGCTATTTTCTTGAAATGTTTTGAGGGGGTCGGGCCTGGTCTATAACAGATTGGGGACTCTTTGGGTGATTTGCTCTGCAGTTCCAAATTGGGATTAGGGTTGTTGGTCTCGAAGACAGCGAGTGGCAGGTGTTCGTGTCTTTTGTTCCAGGTGTTGAATTCGGTCGGGTCAACCAGTGCTTGGGATAGCAATGACTCTTTCAGTCACCAAGAGGTTTCTGGGGATGGAAGAAGTGACTTTGGGGGTTTTACAAGCTGCTGGAATTAGCGGACAAGCTGGGGTTGGAGCTGTCTCTTTCCATAAGTAAAGGAGAGATAATTACAGCAATTCAACGCCTGGAACAGCAAAAGCTCAGCATTTCAATTTGCAGAACAAAAAGGAAAAGAGAGAGAAAGAGAGAATAGGGTGAAAACGAGAGAGGAGAGTGAGGAAAAGTAGAAAGAGAGGGAGTCTGAACTTCAGAACATAGAACATTACCGTGCAGTACATGCCCTTCGACCCTCGATGTTGCACCGACCTGTGAAACCTATCTGAAGCCCATCTAAACCTACATTATTCCAATGACCATTTAAATGCCCTTAAAGTTGCCGGGTCTACTACTGTTACAGGCAGTGCATACCACACCCCTCCTACTAAAGAAACTGCCTCTGACATCTGTCTTATATCTCTGACCCGTCAATTTAAAGCTGTATTCCCTCGTGCTGGAAATTGTCACTGCGACAGGAAAGCCAGTTTAAAGGGATGGTGATGAACACTGAAGGGAAGCTTGATGAGGAGGAGAGTGAGGATCAGCAAACCCATGGTAGCCAAGAGACTGGTGAGAAACTGTTTAAATATATTCAAGCATGGCCTCAAGTTGATGAGGAGGATGTGGAAACTTATTCCATCTCAGTTGAAAAGGTGGCTAAAAGAATGCAGTGGCCAGTGACAATGTGGGTTTTATTGATCCAAACAAAACTTGTCAGTCGAGCTAGTGACATATTTGCATGACTATCAGAGGAGGTATCAGAGGAGGTATCTGGGGGGTATGAGGAGGTGAACAAAGCCATTTTAAGTGTATTTGAGCATGTGCCAGAAGCCCACAGACAATGCTTCAGGAATCGAAGAAGGGAACCTGGTCAAACCTCCACTGAATTTGAAAGGATCAAACAAAGTAATTTTGATCAGTGCATTAAAAATGGAGCAAACATACAACGCTCAGAGAGAAATGATTATTTTGGAGAAGTTCAAAAATTCACTTCTTGAGCAAGTGAGAACTCATGTGGAAGAGCAGAGAGTTAAACAACAAGGTGAGCAGCTGGAATGGCTGGTGGTTATGAATTAGTCGATGAATCAAAGTTTGGCTTCCAACATCGATATCAATCCGTGAGGGATAGAAATTGGGGAAAAGAGAAATCCTGACGTGGAAAGGGAAAGGTAGATCTCGGTGAAGATCATAAGGATAACTTACCCACAGGGTAAAAAAAGAAACACTAGAAAGAGACAAAACAGCTCTGTTTTTTTCACTGTAATAAATAGGCCGCATGAAATCACAGTGTTGGTGGGTTAGCAAAAGTACTGGGAAGCCAGATATAGGAAAACAGGATAAGCCAGTGAATTTTGTTAGAAAGATAACAAAAAGCACAGTGGAGGCTAGAAAGTTGCACTGGGAATGTACAAGCAGGTCGGAGGTTGATTGAGGAGGAAGTGCCAGATCTTCATAAACCATACACCTGTGAAGGTAAAGTTTACTCACATAGGGCAGGAGCAGCAGGTAAAGAGGTTACAACGTTAAGAGATACAGGATCCTCTCAGTCTGTGATGATGAAAGATGAGGAGATATGTACCACTGAATGTACATATTACCAGGAAAGGTACGAGTAACAGGAATTCACAGTGAGACAAGAAGCGCTCAGTTCTGCAAAGTGAGGTTAGTGTGTCCAGTCAAGAGTGGAGATGTTGTGGTGGGAGTACTGAACAAACTCTCAGCTCCAGCAACACAGTTTGCCCTTGTTAATGATATAGCTGTGTCACAGGTAGGAGTGCTGCCTACTGTGGTTGAAAAGCCAGTGGAAACTCAGGCAACTGAGCTATTGCAGGACCTGTATCCTGGGATTTTACCTGACAATGTGGTAACAAGGTCACAGAGTCACCAGTTGAAACAGAAGAGACCAAAGAGTAAAGATAAGAAAGTTGAAGTGGAATTAATAGAGACCCCGTTTGATCACATGGTTGAGACAAGCCCGGAGCAGATAGATGACACAGCAGATATCTTTAGCTCAGATAGATGAACAGAGTTACAGCAGAAAGATGAAAATTTAAGGCAATTATATCAAAAGGCATACACAGTAAACCAATCCTAATGTATCCCTGAACGTTATTATCTTAAAAATTATGTCTTAATCGGAAATGGAGTCCATCACATATTCAGGCAGATGAGAAATGGGCAGAGGTTCATCAAGTTATATTGCCAGTGAGTTATAGAAAGGAGGTGTTGCGAGTGGTGCATGAGCTCCCTCTAGGGGGTCAGTTAGGAGTGAGAAAAGATCACGCTGAAATACAAGAACATTTTTGCTTGCCTGGACTGCGCTGGTTGAATTTTGCCAGACATATCACATTTGTCAGGTAATTGGAAAACCCCAGGCTATAATAAAAGCTGCCCCTTTAATACCTGTTCCTGCATTTAAGGAACCTTTTATGAGAGTCATAATTGATTGTATAGGACCCCTACCAAAACCAAAAAGTGGGAATCAGTATATGTTAAAAATCCAGGATGTGTCCACGAGATTTCCAGAGGTTGTCCCATTATGCAATATCACAGCTAAAAGGGTTGTAGAGGAGTTACCCAATTCTTTCACGAGGTATGGAGTACCCACAGAGAAAATCAGATGAAAGATCAAACTTTACAGCAAAATTATTCAAGGAGGTTATCCAGAGCTTAGGAATAAAACAATTCAAACCTACAGTGTACCATCCAGTATCACAGGGAGTACTGAAAAGGTGGTATCAGACATTAAAGACCATGTTGAGGCCTTACAGTCAAAACTATCCAGATGGTTGGGATGAGGGAATTTATACTTCTTGCGATCAGAGATGCACCAAATGACTCGACCAAATTCAATCCATTTCATAGAATCCCGACTGCATGGCAACAGGCCCTTTGGCCCATCATGTCCACACCGATCCTCCGAAGAGTAACCCACCCAGATTCATTCCCCTACTCTGTATTTATCCCTGACAAATGCACATAACCTACACATCCCTGAACACTATGGGCAATTTAGCATGGGCAATTCACTGAACCTGGACATATTTGGATGGGGGAGGAAACCGGAGCACCCAGAGGAAACCCAAGCAGACACAGGGTGAATGTACAACTCCACACAGTCAGTCACACGAGACAGCTCAGAAGAAAGAACCAAGTCCAGAAGATTCTGAATTGGGCATTCCTCAAATTAAATTGGACAATGAGAAAGTTGTCAAAAATTGGGATAAATGATTGAGTTACCTTCCAGTGGAAAATCAAAATGGCCTGAAAGTTATTGCTCTCACATGGGGAGGTATGTGGGAAGAAGCTGGGAAGTACTTCCCGAATTATGTATGTTGTAGATAGAGGAGATGCTGTTCCGATTAAGCAAACTCCTTACAGGAATAACCCTCTAAAGTTGGCACAGGTTCAAAAGGAGATTGAACACATGCTCCAAGATGACATCATCGAAGCGAGTTACAGTGAGTAGAGCTAAACCATAGTCATGGTGCCAAAACCAAATAGTACCCAACGGTAAGGTGTGGGCTGTTGCAAAGTCAACGCAGTTACAAAGTCTGATGCATATTCACTTCCGTGTTTGGAAGACTGTGCTGAAAGTGTGGGAGAAGCAATGTGTACTTCTAAGTTAGATTGCTCAAAAGATACTGTCAGGTGCATTTGTCCGAAAGTGCAAAGACAATTTCAGCTTTCGTAACACAGAATAGTCTGTATCAGTTTAAAGTAATGTCGTTTGGAATGAAAAATGTGCCAGTCATGTTTCAGAGACTAACCAATAATATCACTGCTGGATTACCCAACTGTGTCATATATATTGATGACCTGGTGATATTTAGTCACATATGGAATGAACATTTGCAACGATTTATCAGACTTGTTCCATCAACTTCGGAAGGCAGGCTTGGTGATAAACCTGGTTAAACGTAAACGGTCAAAGCCCAAGTCACCTTCCTGGGCCATGTTATTGGACAGGGATAAATGACCCCATGGGATACAACAACCAAGGGAATTGGGGAGTATCCCATGCAATCGACAATAAACGCAGCACTACAATTCCTGGGATTGAGTGGACTTTACCACATTTTAGCAGTATGGCTGCTCTACTCACGGAATTGCTAAAGAAAGGCAAGGCATTTCAGTGGGCATTGGACTGTCAGAGGCATTTGACAGCCTGAAAACTGTGTTAGCTACTGTCGCAGTACTAGCTACACCGAATTATGCAAAGCCATTCAAGGTGGCTATTGATGCAAGTGATGTGGGTGTTAGTGCTGTGCTCTTGTGGGAAGATGCATATCTGAGACAATGTTACACAGTAATCATAACCCATTGAAATTTCTGGAGAAATTTAAGGGCAAAAACGCAGTCTGTTCAGTTGGAGCCTGTTGCTTTAGCTATTCAATTTGAAAATTGTGCACGTGGCAGGATGACAAAACATGATTGCAGATGCAGTGAATGAGAAATGGAGGCATTCATGGCAGGAATAAAATAGACTGAAATAAAGTGTACCAATGCATGTTTGTGTGATTGTTGTCATTGTAATGTATGTGTCTGTTATGAAGTACAAAGAGTTTACAATTAAGGGGTTTTAAATTGAAGCCAGCTTTGGTTTAGTGGGTTCATTTCATTTTAGGGTGAGGTACGATGGTGCTGCTCGTTTACACAAGGTGATGTTATACATGGTTTCAGTTTCAAAAGATTGTAAAAACACAGAGTCTGAAAAGTCTGGGCTTAGATGTGTTTTTGGGCCAGTTTGATTAACAAATAACAGATACTGCCTCAGGCAAAATGCTTTCAGCTTTTATATCAAAACAATGAAAGGGGATAGGCCAGTTCTCACAGCTCAACTTTCCTGTGGTTTGTTTTGGGTTTTTTGGCAGTCTAGCTGTTCATTGGGAGATGTCAAGCTGTTGTAAAGCTGCTGGACCCAAAGGTGCAGGTCCATGCTGATCCTCCTCTCTCTCTCTGACATCTCTCCTGGAAGACCCTGTGTTTAGTTTACCTATGTCTTCCAGGGGTGTTTAAAGGGTTTTGTTGCATGCATTTGAAACAACATCATTAAGTGCGATAATATGTTGGGCTTTCAGATAGGTTACGATATTTGGTATGCAGTTGTCTTTTGTTTCTGTTTAATTCAGTAATCTTGGAAATAAATTTGTTTTGCTTAAAACTATGTGGTTGGACCAACTGCATACCTCCTGGAATATCCACGTTACAATTGCTTTAAATAACGAACACAGTTCGGATCTTGACTACTGTAAGAATAATCGGGTAGTTATGGTAGGGGATTTTAACTTTCCAAACCTTGACTGGGACTGCCTTAATGTTAAAGGTTTAGATGAAGAGGAATTTCTTAAATGTGTACAAGGCAATTTTCTGATTCAGTATGTGGATGTACCTACCAGAGAAGGTGCAAAACCTGACCTACTCTTGGGAAAGAAGGCAGGGCAGGTGACTGAGGTGTCAGTGGGGGAGCACTTTGGGGCCAGCAACCATAATTCTATTAGTTTTAAAATAGTGATGGAAAAGGATAGACCAGATCTAAAAGTTGAAGTTCGAAATTGGAGAAAGGCCAATTTTGATGGTATTAGGCAAGAACTTTCAAAAGCTGATTCGAGGCAGATGTTTGCAGGTAATGGGATGGCTGGAAAATGGGAAGCCTTCAGAAATGAGATAACAAGAATCCAGAGAAAATATATTCCTGTCAGGGTGAAAGGGAAGGCTGGTAGGTATAGGGAATGCTGGATTACGAAAGAAATTGAGGGTTTGGTTGAGAAAAAGAAGGAAGCATATGTTAGGTATAGAACAGGATAGATCGAGTGAATCTTTAGAAGAGTATAAAGAAAGTAGGAGTATACTTAAGAGGGAAATCAGGAGGGCAAATCAGGGACATGAGATAGCTTTGGCAAATAGAATTAAGGAGAATCCAAAGGTGTTTTACAAATATATTAAGGACAAAAGGATAACTAGGGAGAGAATAGGGACCCTCAAAGATCAGCAAGGCGGCCTTTGTGTGGAGCCATAGAAAATGGGGGAGATACTAAATGAATATTTTGCATCAGTATTTACTGTGGAAAAGGATATGTAGGGAAATAGATGGTGACATCTTGCAAAATGTCCAGATTACAGAGGAGGAAGTGCTGGATGTCTTGAAACGGTTAAAGGTGTATAAATCCCCAGGACCTGATCAGGTGTACCCGAGAACTCTGTGGGAAGCTAAGGAAGTGATTGCTGGGCCACTTGCTGAGATATTTGTATCATCGATAGTCACAGGTGAGGTGCCGGAAGACTGGAGGTTGGCAAACGTGGTGCCACTGTTTAAGAAGGGCGGTAAAGACAATCCAGGGAAGTATAGACCGGTGAGCCTGACCTCGGTGGTGGGCAAGTTGTTGGAGGGAATTCTGAGGGACAGGATGTGCATGTATTTGGAAAGGCAAGGACTGATGCAGGAGAGTCAACATGGCTTTGTGTGTGGGAAATCATGTCTCACAAACTTGATTGCGTTTTTTGAAGAAGTAACAAAGAAGATTGATGAGGGCAGAGCAGTAGATGTGATTTATATGGACTTCAGTAAGGCGTTCGACAAAGTTCCCCATGGGAGACTGATTAGCAAGGTTAGATCTCATGCAGTACAGGGAGAACTAGCCATTTGGATACAGAACTGGCTCAAAGGCAGAAGACAGAGAGTGGTGGTGGAGGGTAGTTTTTCAGACTGGAGGCGTGTGACCAGTGGAGAGCCACAAGGATCGGTGCTGGGTCCTGTACTTTTTGTCATTTACATAAATGATTTGGATTCAAGCATAAGAGGTACAGTTAGTAAGTTTGCAGATGACACCAAAATTGGAGGTGTAGTGGACAGCGAAGAGGGTTACCTCAGATTACAACAGGATCTGGACCAGATAGTCCAATGGGCTGAGAAGTGGCAGATCAAGTTTAATTCAGATAAATGCGAGGTGCTGCATTTTGGGAAAGCAAATCTTAGCAGGATTTATACACTTGATGGTAAGTGTATAAATCCTGTTGCTGAACAAACAGACCTTGGAGTACAGGTTCATAGCTCCTTGACAGTGGAGTCGCAGGTAGATAGGATAGTGAAGAAGGTGTTTGGTATGCTTTCCTTTATTGATCAGAGTATTGAGTACAGGAGTTGGGAGGTCATGTTGCGGCTGGACAAGACATTGGTTAGGCCACTGTTGGAATATTGCATTCAATTCTGGTCTCCTTCCTATCAGAAAGATGTTGTGAAACTTGAAAGGGTTCAGAAAAGATTTACAAAGATATTGCCAGAGTTGGAGTATCTGAGCTCCAGGGAGAGGCTGAACAGGCTGGGGCTGTTTTCCCTGGAGTGTCGGAGGCTGAGAGGTGACCCTATAGAGGTTTACAAAATTATGAGGGGTATGGATAGGATAAATAGACAAAGTCTTTTCCCTGGGGTCGGGGAATCCAGAACTAGAGGGCATAGGTTTAGGGTGAGAGGGGAAAGATATAAAAGAGACCTCAGGAGCAACTTTTTCACACAGAGGGTGGTAAGTGTACCGAATGTGCTGCCAGAGGATGTGGTGGAGGCTGGTACAATTGTAACATTTAAGAGGCATTTGGATGGGTATATGAATAGGAAGGGTTTGGAGGGATATGGGCCGGGCACTGGCAGGTGGGACTAGATTGGTTTGGGATATCTGGTTGGCATGGACGAGTGGGACTGAAGGGTCTGTTTCCATGCTGTACATCTCAACGACTCTATGACTTCCTTGAAATGTTTTGAGGGTGTCTGACCTGGTTGTAACACTCAGCAATCTGCCATGAGCAGATACATCTGTCCATGACAGTGTCAGGAACAGCGATCACCATACAGTCCTTAAGGAGACAAAGTCTCCCTTTCACATTGAGAATAACCTCCATCGTGTTGAGTGGTTCTATCACAATGCTAAATGGGACAGACTTCAAACAGATCTAACAACTCATGGGTTGACATCCATGGTGTGATGTGGGCCATTAACAGAAGCACAGTCTGTGACCTCATGGTCCAGCTCATCGTCAACTCAACCATGACCATCAAGCCAGGGATCAACCCTGGGTCAATGGAGAGTGCAGGGGAGCATGCCAGCAGTAACACCAGGCACAGCGGAAGATGAGGCATCAACCTGGTGAAGCCACCAAACTGAACTACTTGCATGTCAATCAGCATAAACAGCAAGTGACAGACAGAGCTAAGCGAACCCATAACGAATGGATCAGATCGAAGCTCTGCAGTCCTGCCACATCCAATCGTGAATGGTGATGGGCAATTAAACAACTCACTGGAGGAGGAGGCTCCACAAATATTCCAATCCTGAATGATGGAAGATTCCAGCAAATCAGTGCAAAAATATAAGGATGAACCTTTTGCAGCAAACTTCAGCCAGAAGTACTGAGTGGATGATCCATCTCACCCTCCTCCAATGTTGCCCAGTATTACAGGTACCAGTCTTAAGGCAATTCGATTCACTGCACATGACATCACAAAATGGCTGGATACACTGGATGCTGCAAAGGCTATAGGCCCTGACAACATTCCAGCAATAATACTGGAGTCATGTGCTCCAGAACTTGTTGCTCCCCAAGCCAAGCTGTTCCAGTACAGTTATAACATTGGTATTTACCAACCATGTGTAAAATTGCCCAGTTACGTCCTGTATATATTAATCATAGTGACATAGAGCGGCATGAAATGAAGTTGTCGACCCTCACTTGTGAGATTCAGAATTTGCTGTTTAATCCAGAAAGGTGGAAATTGGAAATACCTTTCATGACTAAATCTAATTTCGTTCTTGCCATATTTCCCCAACTTTCTTGCCTTTGCTCAGACCACTCAAGGCAGCAGAAAATTCAACTCCATAAAAATTACTAACAATGTTCTTTTTAAGCTACTTACAGGATTGAGGATCCCACAGTCGCCCAGGCCTGAGTACTTTCAATGTTGTTCTGAGGATGGTGGTGGATTCGCTGTCCAGTGTTTTGATTCCCAAAGAGACTATTAGAGAAATAAAGCGAGTAACTTACCAATCCCGCCTACATAATCCTTTTTTTTGGTTAGTGGAGGAGGATGGGCAAGAGACACAACCATATTGTGTTTCGGGTAAAGCAACCACACAAATATGTGACCTTTCTTACCCAGCCGTCCTGTGTCCACTCATGCTCCACCTGCATACCAGGTAAAAGTAGAGGTCCATGATACTCAAGGTAAGCTTTTAATGCTTGATTTACATTCCCAGAAGACCTCTGGTCCTCGCTCCTGTTGTAAAAATGGAGGCTACTGATGCTCAAGAGAAGCTTTTAAAGGCTCAACGTTTTCCCAGCAACCCTCTAGTCCTCCCACCCGCTGGAAAAATGGAGTCCTCTGATGCTCAAGATAAGCTTTAAAATGCTCCATTTACTGTTTCAGAAGCCCTCTAGTCCTCCCACCCGCTGTAAAAGTGAAGGTCCATGATACTCAAGGTAAGCTTTTAAATGTTCCATTTACTTTTCCACAAGCCCTCTGGTCCTCCCCCCTGCTGTTAAAATGGAGGCCTCTGATACTCAAGGTCAGCTTTGAAATGCTCAACATATTTTCCCAGCCGCCCTCTGGTCCTCGCTGCCGCTGTAAAGATTGAGGCCCCTGATATTGAAGGTAAGCCTTGAAATGCTCAACTAACTTTCCCGTAAGCCCTCTGGTCCTCGCTCGCACTGTAAAATTGGAGGCCCCTGATACTCAAGGTGAGCTTTTAAATGTTCCATTTACTTTCCTAACTGCCCTGTGGTCCTGGCTCCCACTGCACTTCCCCGATTGGAGAAGCTATGCCATGTTCTTCGCAGTCCTCAACATGTCATCAATGATGATCAGCAACTCGACAAGATCACCCCTACTCGTCTTACCTTTAAACAGACCATTGTTTGCAGCAAACTACCCAGCCTTCAGGATAACATCCACCCCAACACCACACAACCCTGCCATGGCAGCCTCTGCAGGACATGTCAGATCATCGACATGGACACTACCATCACACGTGGGAACATCACCCACCAAGTGCACGGCAGATACTCGTGTGACTCGGCTCATGCTGTCTCCCTCATACGCTACAGGCAAGAATGCAACAAGGCATGGTATATCGGTGAGACCACACAGACACTACAGCAATGGATAAACAGACACCACGCAACAATTGCCAGACAGGAATGCTCCCTCCCAGTCAGGGAACACTTCAGCGCTCAGGGACATTCAGCCTCTAATCTTCAGTAAGTGTCCTTCAAGGCAGATTTCGAGATACACAACAGTGCAGGATCACCGGGCAGAGACTGATAACCATGTTCCGTACCCATTAAGCCGGCCTCAACCCAATTCTGTATCTGTGAAGTCTTCCTCACTGTCTTGTTGTGACAACATAATCTTGATCAATTGCTCTGATCTCTTCACCTTATTAAGTTTTGAATTACTTATTGCACTCTCTCACCCACACTCTCACTCAAACACAGACACAAACTCACAAACACAAACAGACTCTCACAGACCCTCTCTCACACACCCACACTCTCTCTCATACACACACACAGACACACACAGAGACTCACACAGATCCTCTCTCACACACACCCTCTCTCACACCAATACACACACACACACACACTCTCTCACAAATGCACACGCATACACAGACTCACACAAACCTTCTCACACATCTATACTTTCACACAAATACACACACAGAGGGACTCACACATACATTCTCTCACAAACACTCTCCCTCACAAATACATATGCAGACCCTCTCTCCTATATCTCCACACTCACACAAACACACTCACACAGACTCACACGGACCCTCTCTCACACAAACTCTTTCACACTCATATTTTTCTCCCACACTCACACACACTGTCTCTCAAGCATGCACACACACTCACAAATCTACAGGGTGAATCACTTCATTCAAGATATTTGTTTTTTGCAGATACATTCTACTTTTTTAATCAAAAAGTACACAATTTATAATCGCAGTCAGCCAATATGGTGTCCTATAAATTCCACCTTGCGGAATAAAACCAGTCTGATTCCAGGCTAAAACTCTGGGACAGGACCTCGCTCCTACAATTCAATGTCTGACCTGAAGTTTCACCTTTTTTATAATCCTATCGCTGTTCCTGATTGTCCCGACATTGACTTTATAAACACATTGTTGTGTCACCATAGTCTGACTACACCATAGGGGCAGCTCTTACATTAGGGAGAAGTGACTGGTGGTAACTTAACCTGAGGCCACCAGACCTTAGACAAGGGAAGAGGTGCAGAAGGAGAGTCCTTCACAGTAACCTCAGACCGGTGGTAGGAACTGAACCCATGCTGTTGGTATTACACTATTCTACAAACCAACAATCTGAACCGATTCCCATAAGCACTTTACACACTGTCTCACACCCTTGGTCACCTGCAGAGACATATTACCCGATATCCCAATCACATCAGTTGTATGATCTTTTGCTCTCTCTGCCCTTGATCTCTCAGCCAATAAACTCTGTGTCTTTTCCCTGCTCTCTCCCGGCACCTGATGAAGGAGCAGCGCTCTGAAAGCTTGTGTGATTTCAGGTAAACCTGTTGGACTATAACCGCATGTCGTGTGACTTCTGACTTTATATATATCAAGTATTATTTATAATACATGAAGTTTAAAACATGTAGACTGAATACCACGAAGATGCTTTACATCAGCATTTTTATCAATGTGAATACGTTAGGGATTTTTACATAGACATTCATTCACACGATGTGGGCATCATTGAGAAAGACGGTATTTGCTGCTGATGCTGAATTGCCTCTGAGAAGGAAGGAGCAAGTTCAAATGGGGTCACATCAGTGACTGTCATCCCTGTCTTTTAAATATTACACAGAGTGAGCAACTTAAATGTTCCTTGTTGTGAGCATGTTTAACAATATTTGCTATAGCCAGTTTATATAATAGTTTTGCTTGGTTTATAGACTGCAGTCAGTGAAAGTTACATCTTTGGGGGCACTTTCAGAGATATCTGATGGAAGCCTTTTTTTAAGTGCTCTTCAGGAACTTTACACAGGGACATCTGCTGCAGAGTGTTCCTCAACATGAGGAGTGATGCACAGAGTCGATAAGGGCTAATTTGTGGACCTTAACAAAGGGAAACATTGTGTTTGCCTCACTGATCCAGGAAGGAACGATCGATCGTATTGTGTCTGCTTCAAGAATCATGGGGAGTGTGGACTGAACCTACTCTGTGTGTCTCAGAGATGTCAGGGAGAGCAGACTGACCTCACTGTGTCTTCATCACTGACCCGAGGAAAGTCGATCAGGGATCAGACTGAGGGTACTGCTTTCGCTATGCTCCAGTCTTAATCCCCCCGGGTGTCTACTGATTTTCAATGTTCTACCGTAACAACTCACTCTCACTCTCTCTTACACACATAGACACACACACACAGAGACAGATACACACACACACAGATACAGACACACACCCACACACACAGATACAGACACCCACCCACACGTGCCCCCCCCACACACACAGATACACACACCGACAGACAGACACACACACACACACATGCAGATACACACACAGAGGCACAGACACACACCCACATGTGCCCCCCCCCCCCCACACGCACACAGACAGACAGACAGACACACACACAAACAGAGGAAACAGTGATTTCCTGGATTCGGAGTAAACATGTGTTGGTTTTATCTTTGAAAGAACAGTTCAGTTGAGACAATTCTGTTCTCTTCCATTTACTTGAATTCCTGGCCTTCGCATGAGACAGCTGTCCTCTTAACAGCCGTCTCAGGCAAAATCTCAAGGAATATTAGGTTCCACGGGCTTCAATCTCACAGCGACAAAGTTACTTCTAATGAAAGTCCCATCTTGGGGGCCAATTTGCTGCCTCTGCCACACAGTGTGTTTTAACTCTTATATCCAGCAAAATAACTGAAACGAATCTTAATAATAATCATCAATAATATTCAGTTATTTGACCCAATTAATACTAACATAACAAAATACAGTATAAATGAACCATTTACACAACAAATGCTATCTTGTGCTTTAACCTTAACTCTGGATGATCATATACCCTCACACTAGACCTAGGCCGTGCTCCACACCGTGATGTCACCTGGTCATCTCCTGATGCTTTCAGGGGTATCTTCCTTTCTCGGTGGTTGGTCTCGAGATACCGCCCTGAGCGTGGTGTTGTGGCAATTCTTACATTCGAAAGTCTTTGTGCCCTTTTCGGAGGATCTTCAGCATTAACCAATGGATCAATCAGGCTCGATCACCCTAATCAATCCGACCCAGCCAGGCGTTGCCATGTCGATGGTAGGGTCATCCTTCGGCCTTCATTCCTCCAAATAAGGGTGTGAGGCAACCCCTCCCCCATGTTTGGTACACACCTCGATGTTTCCGATCACCCTGAGGATGACATTGCATTGACACCATTCAACCCCAACTACGGCTGTGTATTGTAGAGTCTGCAGCTACCAGGTTATTTACAAACTGGGTCTTGGTAGCTGCAGCCTGCCTGGATCCTGCAGCATGTGGATTAGCACAGCCACTTTGGTCAAGGCCGGTTTCCATTTCCCAGCATGCTTTAGTCCTTGTCCATTTAACATCAAATCAATCACAGAATTTGTCATTTTGAAGGGCTCATCTGGGCACATCTTGCGTTCAATTCCTGCATTCAATTCCCCTCATGATGAACCAGAATATTCTATTAGTTTTTTTCCTGATTACTTGCTGTACCTGCATATTAACGTTCAGTGATTCATGTACCAGGATCCCCAGATCCCTCTATACCTCAGAGATGTACAACCTCTGACCATTCAGATAAGGTGTTCATTTTTAACTCTTTCTGCCACAATGGAGAGTTTCCCAGTTGCCCACACTGTCCTCCATTTGCCGGATCTTTGCCCGCTCACTGAACCAATCCATGCACCTCATAGGCTCCTCATGCCCTCTTCACAATGCACTTTCTCAGCTAGCTTTGCGTCATCAGTAAATTTAGCTCCATACCTTCAATCCCTCCATCCAAATCATTTCTATAAATTGCAAAGAGTTGAACCCATTGTTTCCCATTTCCCTGCCTGCTGCTAAACAATGTACATTCAGATGTGGGTCCTGATTGCTGACACAACGGGCCCCTCTCCTGCCTGAGTAGCTGCCTGGTCACTACCGGTCCCTCCAAGTGCCAGCGGCCTGGGGCATTTCTTCCTCAGCCAGCTGTGGAGCTGTGGCAGTGAGGTGCTCACCAGCTTGTGCTCCCACACTCTCTAAGGCTAACCTTCCCACCGAGGTCTCAGGGTCTGAGCAGGTGGGGTGCCTTTTACACCTCAGTACTCTCATCCTCACAGGGGGAGGAGGTGGCTTGTGTGGGAAATGTCTACGTCACTGTCGGGGTGGTGGAAATGCTGGTGGAACCCAAAAAGCACAGAGAGAGAGAGAGACAGAGAGAAAGAAAGACAGAGAGACAGAGAGAGAGACAGACAGACAGTGCCATGGCAACTGGTTGGAAGTGGTGTACAATGAACGAGACTGACGGAGCAGTTACTGGGAAAGTGGGAAAAAAGCTTACCACAGAGGAACCTTCCAGCCTCAAGGACTCAATATTGATCTCCACAGCTTCAGATCTTGACTGTATGATGTCCCTGATTCCTACAATCTCCTTCACACACACAGTTTTCTTATTTGTGCCTTATTTACATTGCTTCTTTTACTCTTTCAACCCCATTAACAATTTCTTGATATTCTACACTGGACCTCGACACTATTTCACCTGATGTCCTCCTCTGTGAAAAGTGTAAAATAAGCCAATTTGCCACCCCTTTCAGCTCTGAAATGAAGCATTAACTCTGTTTCTCTATCCATGGGATGCTGCCTGATCTGCAGCATTCTGTGTTTGTTTTAGTTTTGCAGCATCAGCAAAAGTTTACTTTAAATGATCTTCTGAAGTCTGATCCTGTCCTCTTCACTCTTCACTATCTTTCTATCTCACTTGTTATCTCCAAATCTTGAAATCATGTCCTTTTTAAATAACAGATTTGCCTTTGTCATTTATATATGTATTAGAAACATCTCTGATTCTAATATTGGTCATGAGGGAGGAACAGTATATTTTCTTGCAGTCTATCTACCTTCTAACCAACCTGTCCCCGAGGTGTTATTACACACCTCTGGAACAGGTGGGATTTCAGCCAAGATCTCTTGCCTGGGACACTATCACTGCGCCACAAGAGCCCTCTTCCTGCAGCTAATCATTACCTGCTCAGTATTTCTCTCTGAGTTATGTCCCTCAGTCAATGTGAAACTCAGAATGCCAAGGTCCTTCAATTCACATGTTTGAATTTTCCGAATCAGTTAATTAAATTACACTACACCTTTTGGCAGTCATGATCCTTTTGGAACATGAAACACGCTGTACTCAACATTTCCAAAGCACTTTCCTTTATCGAAGAACTCCATTAAGCCCATAATAGCTGTCACTTGTTCAACTCTTCTTCAAAGGAACAAACCTATATTTTATCTAGAATCATCAGGGGAGCTATTACAGACATCCAGCCCTCTTGGCCCACTCCCATATTATCATTGTTCCTTTACTCAGCAACCCTCACACATTCTACCCAGACCAGGTATAAGTTTTACTTTACTCTGGGACAAAGCACTGGATTGAAAGGAGTTCAATGACCCTGTTTGTTCAGTGACTGTAATTAATGTCAGTCTCTGTGGGCCCTAACTGAGTCTCTGGGTGGATTCCTCCTTCTATTAATAAATGAGTCTCAGCTGCAACATTCCCCGAAACAGGGAGAGATGACAGATCGGAATCTGTAATATTAGTGTCTCCTGCCTGCTCCATCCGGGATGCTGCACACCACACCGCCTGTGGGTTTGATTAATCTAGGCTCGAGTATTCCACTGATATCATCTTTAACCTCACAGTGTCAAACCTCAATAAACCAGAACCCATCCAAAGTTCTGCTGCCCGGTCTGAACTCCCATCAAGTTTGGTTTACCATTTCTCTTTGTGCTAATTGATCAAAATAAACTTTTCTGATGCAACAACTTCCCATTTTAATACTCTCAATTTAAGTTCAAATTCCTTCAAGACCTGACCTGTCCAATTATTCCCACCCCCGGTCCTGTCCCTATTGTCCTGTAAGGAGAGTCACAGAGACACAGCACCTCTCAGTTCTCTCCCCATCTATTTCCATTCTGAAAATTATTTTCTTACAATTTGGCTCTCCCTATTCGACATCTTATTTTTTCTACCTCTATCACTCTTTTTAGATTAGATTAGATTAGATTAGATTACTTACAGTGTGGAAACAGGCCCTTCGGCCCAACAAGTCCACACCGACCCGCCGAAGCGCAACCCACCCATACCCCTACCTTTACCCCTTTAACCTATCACTACGGGCAATTTAGCATGGCCAATTCACCTGACTCGCACATCTTTGGACTGTGGGAAGAAACCGGAGCACCCGGAGGAAACCCACGCAGACACGGGGAGAATGTGCAAACTCCACACAGTCAGTCGCCTGAGTCGGGAATTGAACCCGGGTCTACAGGCGCTGTGAGGCAGCAGTGCTAACCACTGGGCCACTCTCTCTCTTCTCCATTTAACTCTCTCTCTCCCTTCCCTCCCATCCCGCCGCCCCCCTCCCCCCCAACTCTCTCTCTACTCACTTCCTGTTCTCTGCGTGGTAAGACCAAGGGAGGTGCACCTGCCTCTGTTACTCAGTGCGTGAGGGCCCTGCACACACACCCACCCCCAGGATCACGCAACCAGACCCTCCAAGGGTGTTTTAAAAAAATTCTCAAGGTCAGGTTCGTAGGAGAGTAGTCTGACACAGAACAAACGACCAAGAGGCGAGTCTGCTAGAATATGGGCATTTTATTCCCCGCAGCGTCGCCACAACGGGTCTGGCTTATACTCACTCTACATGTTACCAAAACTGGGAGCCGTCAGTTCTCGTAGACCGGTTGCCAACAACCCACGCTCGGCGGTTAAACGTAACCCCGGAGCAGACTCACCGAACTGGAGACTTTTCCAGCTGATATACTCTTTTCCAGATATAAACATTCATGTGAACAGCAGAGCAAGGCTAAAAAACACATTCCATTCTGGTTACATACAGATAAGAAGATTCACACGGGGAGGTGTGTAATAAGATTCACACGGGACTAAGCAACACCTCCATTCCGGTTAGATTCACACATGTATTGGGACATAATTTTACACCACAAAGGGCAATGGAATCCAGCATGGGGCAGGCTTCCTCCAGCCCAGCCGCAGACACCAGGAATGCACCTAGCCCTGGTGGTAGAGCAAGAAAGAAGATGTCCTGGTGGCATGGGCAACATTTTATTGTAACTAGTTTTCCAAATCTATGTTTTCACCCTTTACGTTCAGCTTTGTCTTTCAGTCTCTGTCCGGCTGCAAATCTGACTTTACAGAGACTGGACCCTGCCATCCCTGTCACTGCACACCGCTCCATCACCCCAAGTGGGAGGTAACCCATAGCAACTGTACCAAGGAAATGGGGAAATCACAGGTCACTGTCACACTGGCAGCTACGCTCTCACTTTTTAGAGACACCAATGTGCTGCGGAAATGACTGGACTTACTGAGTTATCCAAGTTATTCCCAAGTTAACAAAAGGTGCTGCTGAGAAGTGACTGACGAGGATTCGGGGAGGAATCAGCTCAGCCACCAGGAGTGAACAAAAAGGAGGCAAGCTCCAGCCGAGAGGCCATTGTTGGAGCGGCCATTTTGAAAAGGGCTGCTTTGCTGTTGAAGTGCTGCTGGAGGTTTAAGTGTGGGTTTTGGTGGATACTGGGCTTCGGTGAGGAGGATGATCAGCAACAAGGTCAGGGTAAGGTAAGATTCTGTTCTTTGTGTTACTGTGAGGTGACAGAGATGGCAGTTAGGGCAGTGGTATGCTCCTCCTGCCAGATGTGGGAATAGTCTAGTGTCCCTGACGACTGTGTCTGCAGGAAGTGTGATCAGCTACAACTCCTCACAGACAGCGTGGTTCAGTTGGAGAGGGAGTTGGACACACTGAGGAGCATACAGGAGGCAGAGAGTGTGATAGACACTAGTTACAGTGATGTGGCCGCACCACAGGTTCAGTCAGGGAGATGGATGACTGCCAGGAGAGGCAGGTAGTGCAGGAGTCTCCAGTGGCTATTCCCCTCTCTAACAGGAATACCATTTGGGATACTCTCTCGGGGGAGTACAACAGCAGCAGACAGGCCTGTGGCATTACAACTGGCTTAGATGCAAACCTTCAGGAAGGCAATTGAAACAAAAAATGAGGGACTCGCTCGTCAGGGTCACAGACAGGGTATCTTTGGATGTGCCCGAGACTCCAGGATGGTGTGCTCCCTCCCTGGTGTCAGGATTGAGGACATCTCTGAACATTGCATCGAATTCCTAAGGGGGAGGGTGAGCAGCCAAAGGTCATTGTACACATTGGTACCAACGACATAGGGAGGAAAAGGAATGAGGTCCTGAAGAGTAATGAAAGGGAGTTAAGCAACAGGTTAAAATGGAGGATCTCAAGGATAGTAATTTGGGGACTACAAATGTTAGCGAGAATAGGAAAAGGAGGATTTGGCAGATGGATGCGTGACTGAGAGCCGATGGAGGGATCAAGGATTCAGATTCTTGGATCATTGGGACCTGTTCTGGGACAGAGCTGACTTCTCCAAATGGGACAAGTTGTACCTGAACTTGAGGGGACCAATATCCTGGTGGGGAGATTTGCGAGAGCCACTTGGGATGGGGTAAACTAGTCTGGCAGGGAAGTTAGGATGGGTGTTGGGGGGGATCCAAAGGAGTAAGGTGACATAAGAGATGGTTGATGACAGTACAGAAGTTAATGGGAGCGAGTTAAACAGTCGAGGCAGTGTTGGTAATCCTCGCACGAGACAGGGAAGACAAGAGTTGGCAGGAAGCAAGGGAAGTCAGGGTTAAACTGCATTTATTTCAAAGCAAGAGGCCTGACAGGGAAGAGTAGTTAATTCAGGGCATGGATGGATACATGGGACTGGGACATTACAGCTATTACAGAAACATGGCTGTGACCAGTGGTGTGCATCAGGAATCAGTTATGGGTCCACTGTTATTCATCATTTATTGAAAGAATTTGGCTGATGATTTAGGAAGTATGATTAGTAAGTGTATGGATGCCACAAAAATTGCTGGTACAGTGGACAGTGAATGAGGTTCCCTGGGAATACAGTGAGGTCTTGATCAATTGGGCCAATGGGCTGAGGAATGGCCGATGGAATTTAATTTTGATAAATGTGAGGTGTTGCATTTTTCTGGTTCATACCAGGGCAGGACCTCCCCAGTCATTGGTCAGGCCATAGGGAGTGTTATAGAACAAAGAGATCTCGGGATACAGGTTTATTGCTCCTTGAAACTGGAGTGACAGATAGACAGGGTGGTCAAGAAGGCTTTCATCATGCTTGCTTTCATTAGGGAGAGCATTGAGTATAAATGTTGGGACGTCTTGGTGCAGCTGTACAGCGTGTTGGAAAGGCCACAAATGGAGTACAATGTGCAGTTCTGGTCACCCTCCTGTAGAAAGAATACAATTAAACTGGAAAGAGCACTGGAACATTTGCTAGGATGCTTCCTGGACTAGAAGTTTTGAGCTTTCAGGAGAGTCTGGATAAGCTGGACGTGTTTTCCCTGGAGAATATGAGACTGAGGGGTGACCTCATAGATCATGCGAGGCAGAGATAAGGTAGATAGCCAACAAATTGTCCCCGTCCTCGGGAAGTCTAAAACTAGAGAGAACAGGTTTAGGCTGAGAGGGGAGAGACACAAATAGGTCCAGAGGGGCAACATTTTCCCAGAGACGATGGTGAGTGTCTGGAATGGGCTCCCAGAGGTAGCAGTGATAGTGAGTACAATGTTGTCATTTAAGAAACATTTACACAGATACATGGTTGGGACAGGTATGGAGGGATATGGACTAAACGTATACAATCTGGACAGGCTTCGTTGTGCAAACTTGGTAGCATGGACAAGTTGGGCTGAAGGGCCTGTTTCCATGCTGTCAACGTGTTTGACACTAAATGCTCTGAGCTGTTTGGGGAAAGAGCTACAATGTACAATATTAAAGGGTCTGCCCTTCAGTGTCTGGGTGTGTGCCAAGTGACCGTGCCCTTTGAAGGGGCCTCCCATTGCACGGACTCACAGATACCCCACCCCCACCCGAGGCTGCACATGCAAACACTTACCCTGCTGGATTAGTGGTGCTGGAAGAGCACAGCAGTTCAGGCAGCATCCAAGAGCTTTGAAATCGATGTTTCGGGCAAAAGCCCTTCATCAGGAATAAAGGCAGAAAGCCTGAAGCGTGGAGAGATAAGCTAGAGGAGGGTGGAGGTGGGGAGAAATTAGAGGAGAGTACAATGGGTGAGTGGGGGAGGGGATGAAGGTGATAGGTCAGGGAGGAGAGGGTGGAGTGGATAGGTGGAAAAGAAGATAGGCAGGTATGACAAGTCATGGGGACAGTGCTGAGCTGGAAGTTTGGAACTAGGGTGAAGTGGGGGAAGGGGAAATGATGAAACTGTTGAAGTCCACATTGATGCCCTGGGGTTGAAGTGTTCTGAGGCGGAAGATGAGGTGTTCTTCCTCCAGGCGTCTGGTGGTGAGGGAGCGGTGGTGAAGGAGGCCCAGGACCTCCATGTCCTCGGCAGAGTGGGAGGGGGAGTTGAAATGTTGGGCCACGGGGTGGTGTGGTTGATTGGTGCGGGTGTCCCGGAGATGTTCCCTAAAGCGCTCTGCTAGGAGGCGCCCAGTTTCCCCAATGTAGAGGAGATCGTATCGGGATCAACGGATGCAATAAATGATATTAGTGGATGTGCAGGTAAAACTTCGATGGATGTGGATGGCTCCTTTAGGGCCTTGGATAGAGGTGAGGGGGGAGGAGTGGGCACAGGTTTTACAGTTCCTGTGGTGGCAGGGGAAGGTGCCAGGATGGGAGGGTGGGTTTAGGGGGCGCGTGGACCTGACCAGGTAGTCACGGAGGGAACGGTCTTTGCGGAAGTAAGAAAGGGGTGGGGAGGGAAATATATCCCTGGTGGTGGGGTCTGTTTGGAGGTAGCGGAAATGTCGGCGGATGATTTGGTTTATGCGAAGTTTGGTAGGATGGAAAGTGAGCGCCAGGAGCATTCTGTCCTTGTTACGGTTGGAGGGGTGGGGTCTGAGGGCAGAGTTGGGGGATGTAAACGAGATGCATTGGAGGGCATCTTTAACCACGTGGGAAGGGAAATTGTGATCTCTAAAGAAGGAGGCCATCTGGTGTGTTCTGTGGTGGAACTGGTCCTCCTGGGAGCAGATCCGGCGGAGGTGGAGGAATTGGGAATACGGGATAGCATTTTTGCAAGAGATAGGGAGGGAAGAGGTGTAATCCAGGTAGCTGTGGGAGCCGGTGGGTTTGTAAAAAATGTCAGTGTCAAGTTGGTCGTCACTAATGGAGATGGAGAGGTCCAGGAAGGGGAGGGAGGTGTCAGAGATGGTCCAGATAAATTTAAGGTCAGGGTGGAATGTGTTGGTGAAGTTGATGAATTGCTCAACCTCCTCACAGGAGCACGAGGTGTCGCCAATGCAGTCATCAATGTAGCGGAGGAAGAGGTGGGGAGTGGTGCCGGTGTAATTATGGAAGATCAACTGCTCTATGTAGCCAACAAAGTGACAGGCATAGCTGGGGCCCATACGTGTGCCCATGGCTACCCCTTTAGTCTGGAGGAAGTGGGAGGATTCAAAGGAAAAATTGTTAAGGGTGAGGACATGTTCGGCCAAACAAATGAGAGTGTCGGTGGAAGGGTACTGTTGAGGACGCCTGCAGAGGAAAAAACGGAGGGCTTGGAGGCCCTGATCATGGCGGATGGAGGTGTAGAGGGATTGGATATCCATGGTGAAGATGAGGCGTTGAGGGCCGGGGAAACGGAAGTCTTGGAGGTGGAGGGCATGGGTGGTATCTCGAACGTATGTGGGGAGTTCCTGGACTAGGGGGGATAGGAGAGTGTCGAGGTAAGTAGAGATGAGTTTAGTGGGGCAGGAGCATGCTGAGACAATGGGTCGGCCAGGGTGGTCAGGCTTGTGGATCATGGGAAGGAGGTAGAACCGGGCAGTGAGGGGTTCCTGGACTATGAGGTTGGAAGCTGTGGGTGGGAGATCTCCTGAGGTGATGAGTTCTGTATGGTCTGGGAGATGATGGTTTGGTGATGGGGGGGTGGGGTCATGGTCAAGGGGGCAGTAGGAAGAGGTGTCCTCGAGTTGGCGTTTGGCTTCAGCGGTGTGGAGGTCAGTGTGCCAGACTACCACTGCGCCTCCTTTATCCGCAGGCTTGATGGTGAGGTTGGGATTGGAGCAGAGGGATTGGAGGGCGCGCATTGTGAGGGTGAGAGGTTGGAGTGGGGGACGGAGGTAGACAGGTTGAGGCGGTTAATGTCCCGGCGGCAGTTGGAAATGAAGAGGTCGAGGGCAGGTAATAGGCCAGCACGGGGTGTCCAGGTGGATGCAGAGTGTTAGAGGTGGGCAAAGGGGTCCTCGGAAAGTGGGCAGGGAGTCCTGATTGTGAAAGTAAGCTCGCCTCATGTTCAGTTGTGGCCATCTTCATTTCTGAGTCACAGCGGGATGGCAGGCAAGAGCAGGCTTCCCTCAGACACTGAGTGACAGCCTCCTCCTCTGCACACAGAGGAACCTTCAGGGATGAAATGTCCCTCCTTGTTAGAACCCCCCCACCCTGGGAACCTGTCAGACTTCACTCCTCCCCGAGTCCCCGCCCAACCCATCTGCATCTATGTATCCTCCAGCTCTAATCCCAGTCCCGTTGGGTCGATATGCCAGGGCTGGGAATGCACTGGCCCCCTCCTTTTATCCAGGATGTTGCTGTCTCTCACTGAACCCCTCCCCCTAACATAGTGAGTTGTCTCCCTTCAGTATCATCATTCCCCAGTTTCCCATCTCCGATTCCCACTATTATGTTCCCCAGCCATCATTCCACAGGAGTGGCCTCCTTGGCAGTGCCCTACGAGTGGCTCACAGGTGTGCCAGGATGGTGTGTGGTGAGACTGGCACATGTCAGATTCCAATGTCTGTGACCGTGGGCTGTGTACGGTCACCACCCAGAAACCGGACCTTGAGCTGTTGGTGCTGGGGTTCCAAGCTGGAGGGCTGGAGGAACAAGCAGTGAGCTGGAGTCACCAGGTTCCCAGTCAGACCTCTTTCCATGACTGGAATTCTCTGTGTCTAGTTTCTATCCAGTGGGTGGTAGAACGGGAATCTGCATATTAATGAGGTGAGATTTGGTGTTAATGAGGGTAATAACGAGCAATGTCAATAAAGGCCTCTCACTGTAGCCCACCATGTTCTTGCCCCTGTATTGCTCGCGAGGTTTCTCTTGTACTCTAACTTTTCACTCCTTGTTCATCTTTTAGCCATTCTGTGCTGACTTTTATTTTATTTTCTTGACCTACCAGCCAATGTTTCACAATTATCAGCTTTTCATTGAAGTTTGATGCCAGTTTTTACACGGATGGTGGGTGTTCCATTTGGAAATTTTCCTTTCTCATTTTGAATGCATTTGTTGTGTGTAATCAGAATTATGTCCTTAAATGTCTACCACCACTGTGTTCTACTGAAAATCATTTCCCTGTTCTGTTTAGTTCAGTCTACTTTAAAGCTCTTAGATCTACCCTTACTTAAAATTAGAACACCAGTCTTGGGCCCACTATTCTCTCCCTCCATCTCTAAGTTTCTCCATTTTAACTTTAACTTTTCCTGCCTCACGTATTTCTCCAGTTCCATATTTATAATCCATTATTAAATCGATATGTGTCACTCACTTTGTATTCCAAATCCTAATCACTCATTGTGTGGAGCAGTCACCCTCTGCTTCTTTTTGCCAAACTTATTAATTCTGTGGGCTCTGATTATTGCCTTTACAGTTCTTTGGGAATGTAGGAACTGGAGGATGCCATTCAGCCCATCAAGTCTTCTCCGTCATTTAATTCAATCCTGGCTGACTGGACACTTCAATATCCTCCTAACTCTTTGTGTGATTGATGCTCAAAAATGTATCAGCCACTACTTTAGATAGACTCATAGGCTGAGCTTCCACAGCCCAATGGGAAAGAGATTTCCAAAGATATCGAACAAAACACCTTCTCATCATCTCAATCCAAAATGGCAGGTTTGTTATTCTTAAATTATGCTTATTTCTGCTCTCACTGACCGATATCTTCCTGTATCTATCTTGTCTATCCTTTCAAGCATTCTGTGGTTTCTCACATGAGAATAACTCCAATTTCTCCAGTTTATCTATGTATCTGCAATCCCTTAATGCTGGAACCCACACTGGTTAAAATGACCTGATACCCATTGCAAAGTTTCCACGTCCTTATTAAAGTGTGTTGCCGAGCACTGGTCACAGTGCACCAGGTCAGAGAGAACTGGTGGGTTGTACGTTCATTGCATCCCAATTCCATAAGAAGTACCTTTCTCAGGTTTACAGATGTTACAGTATTTTAATGTAAATCCTGTTTTTAGCAGAAAGCCCAAAGATATAAACATCAAATTCATCAATGAATGTTCAGACAATATATAACGATGATCACCAACTCCTTCACACTACCCATTTGGTTCCCATCTGATGTATCATTTCCCTTGTTAACACTTTGTCGATGGAATTGATGACTGTTGTTCTTAATGTATTTAAGATGGTCGTTGTGATGACTCTGTATTCCCCCGTATGCACTCCCTCCACAAGGGTTCTTTCTTGATTGACTCGGCCAGTGATGCTCACGAGGTCGAATCCCTCGGTAAAACTGGTGATGTCAATATAGGCTCATCGACTTAAACAGCATTGAAGGAGGCTGGTCAACAAAGATCTGACAACACTAATACCATTGTACAGCTCTTGGCCTGTACCTCTGTAGGTTATGGAAACAGAAGTGAATACTTAATGACTGTTTAAGGGTTAAAAGCATTTCGACTCATTACCTTTTCAGACAGTGAGTTCCAGATACCCATCTCCCTCTGGGAAAAAAAAGTCCTCAACTTTCCTCTTTACCTCTATCTCTCAGGTTCACTTCTCTGACTTCCTGTTTATTGACCTCTCTACTCATGGAAAAAGTGCCTTTCTAGTCATCCCATCTCTGTCCCTCATAATCTTGTACGACTCTATGAGGTCCCCTCTCACTCCTTACTGCTCCAAGGTAAACAGTCCCAGCCTTTCCGATCTTTCCTCGTTGCTCAGACCCTCCAGCCCAGACAACATCCTGGTGAATCTCCTCTGTTTCCTCTCTCGTGCAATCACATCCTTCCTACAATGTGGTGACCAGAACTGCAGTCAGGGCTCCAGTTGTGGCCGGACCAATGTTTTATACAGTTTCAACACAAACCCCCCTCCCCAGCTCTTTTATTCCATGCCTCAGCTAATAAAACACAAATATCCAGAAAGCCTTCTTAACCACATTATCCACCTGAACTACTACCATCAGAGATCTGTGGATATGAATCCAAGGTCCCTCTGATCTTCAGTCTTTTCCAGGGCCCTATCATTCACAGAGTAATCCCTTGCCTTGTTAGCCTTTCCTCAAAGGAAAGTGCACCCTTTTCCAGGTTGAGTTCCTGTTGTCCCTGCTCCTCCTACAGGTTACATGTACCTCCTCACTTTTTACCACCCTGCCGAGTTTCATGCCGTCTGTGAACTTCTTTACCATACTCCCCTGAATTTAAGTCTAAATCATTCATCTATACAACAGACAGCAAGCTCCCAGCACCGAGCTCTGTGAAACCCCACTGGAAACAGACTTCCTGTCACAGAAACATCTCTCAACAAGTCCCCACTCTTTCCTGCCAGTTTTAGATCCAGCGCATCACTTCAGCTGGGATCCCATTGGCTCTTACTGTCTTGACCAATCTGCATGAGCGAACTTACCAAAAGACTTGCTGAAGTCCATGTCGAACACATCAAATGCACTGCCCTCATCAACACGCCAGGTTACCTCCTCAATAAATTCAGCAAAGTTATCAAACACAACATTTCCTTGCAGCTTCCCTCTTGCCCCTACAACACTCCTGGACCTGTTGACAAAGGCTGGCTTGACTCCTCTCTCTGGTTCTCCCTCCCAGACCTGACCTCCATCTGTCTGCTCCTAGCCCTCAGCCCACCTTCCCTCAGAGAGACCCTCACTAGTTGCAATTACCGACCGGCATGCTTGTCCCACCTCCCCCGCCCCCCCACACACACACAATCACCAATCACAAATTATTTCTCTCTTTAAATTTGTCATTGATCAGCTCATCAGTAAACCTATCAAGAGCAAGCATGGAGAGAACCAGCCTGTGATTGGAGAAGCAGTTGCTCTCCATTCTCACCAGCTTCTGGGGAGGTTTGGAAAATTAAAACCAGCGCATCTGCTATCGCATCCAGCATTCCTTTGAAAACCATCAGAACCCGGGACATGTTAGCTTTTGTTTCTAGTAATTTTCTGAGCAACCATTCTCAATGATTATAATTGTTTTATAATTCATCCATTCCTTTCAATGCCTTATTTATACTTATTTTTGGAATGCTATTCAAGAGACAGGCAAAACATACCTGTTCAATACACCCAATGTTTCTTTATATTCCATTATTATATCTGTTGCAAATTATTAATGTGAACTGTAATAAGTGCAATTTTATTTCAGCCTAACATAATATGTTCTTGTTTATCTTCTATTCTCATAGTTAATGTACTGACAATAGTGATTCTGTCGCAGAGAAAGTGTGATCTTTCTAAATGTATCACTCGCTACCTGGTGGCCATGGCAGCAGTGGACTTACTGCTCATGATCATTGATCTGATATTGAGACACATTCCAATTATTTATAAAACTGAATTTACATTTCTGAAGACCGTCCCCGTGTGGAACATCCACGCCATCCTGGTTTTTGCAGCTATGGACTGCTCTGTCTGGTTCACTGTCGCTTTCACCTTTGATCGATTTGTGGCCATTTGTTGTCAAAAGATGAAAGGCAACTATTGCACTGAGAAAACAGCAGCCGTGGTTCTGGGAACAATAACTGTGCTCAGCTGTTTAAAGAACATTTCCTGGTATTTTATATTACATCCTTGGTTAAGGAACAAGCCATGGTTTTGTTTGGCAAAAGAATACATTATGTTATCTCCCGTCTGGGAATCGACTGAGCTTATTCACTACATTCTGACCCCAGCGCTCCCATTTGTTCTGGTTCTGCTGCTCAATGCTCTCACTGGGAGGTACATTTTCGTGGCCAGCAGAGCCCGCAGGAGACTCCAGCTTGACAGCAGGGGGCAGCATTCCAAGGACCGACACTTGGAGAGCCGAAGGAAATTCCTGAAGAAGGGCCTGTGCCCGAAACGTCGAATCTCCTGTTCCCTGGATGCTGCCTGACCTGCTGTGCTGTTCCAGCAATAAAGTTTCAACTTTGATCTCCAGCATCTGCAGACCTCACTTTCTCCTGAGCCGAAGGAAATCCATCATTTTAATGTTTGTTATCTCAGGGAATTTCATCCTGTTATGGTCAATATTTCTGGTGTATTCTATGTGGAGATGGATGTATTGCTTGGGTTATAAGGCTGTCGTTTTGCACTAAGGTTAATGAGAAATAGGATTCATTCTCCAGCTCCTGAGTTGCTGCACAAACACATGTAAAGATGCCGTGACCCAGACTAAGTTCAGAGAACAGCTGAAAACATGATAAAACACCCATTTGCTCGATTAGTGAGATGTATGAAATGATGAGTTGGATTTATGCATTCTGCAGTTTGAGAATTATTGGGTTGGAAGCACATACGAGGCCACCGGGAATGGTTAGTTTTACATTTTATTCAAACTTCGCATGTAACACAAGCAGCCACTCTCTCCTGGTTCTAACTGCCCGGACTGGCCTGAAGTTGCCCGAACTGCCCGCCCCAGGCTCCCATTCTCACTATTTTATACTCACTCCCACACCCCTCAGTTCCCTCCAATCAGTTCATTCAAACAACAGGGTGTTTGCCATTTTAGTGATCAGCCCCTTCTCTTTCTAGAACCTTCTGTCTGTTAGTTTTCCACACGATTTTCACTCCCTCATTGCTTCTCCTCCCACACTCAACACACGCACACACACACACAAACCCAATTTTAACTTATGCAATATACATTCAGCTGCAAACATTTTGTTTTGAAACTACTCAAACACTCTCCCACACAAACCAACAATCCAGGCTCCTTTGGTCAGTGATAAATGCACAGTGAGATGAGTCTGCTCTCCCTGACATCTGTGAGATACAGAGAATAGGTTCAGTCAACACTCCCCATGATCCCTGAAACAGACACAGTGCAATCGATCAGTCCTTCCTGAATCAGTGAGACAAACACAATGCTTTCCCTGGGTAAATGATACACATTGGCCGCATTAGACATTGTGCATCACTCCTTGTGTTCAATCAGAATCGTACAGCATGGAAATAGACCCTTCAGTACATCTAGTCTGACAGTATTCTCAAACTAAACTATTCCCATCTGCCTGCACTTGGCCCATATCTGTCCAAACCTTTCCTGGTCAAGCTTCATCCAAATGTCTTTCAAATGCTGTAACTGTACCTGCATCCATCACTGTCTCTGACAGTGCATTCCAAACACGAACCACTCTCTGGGTAAGAAAACACTCCCCACATGCCCTTTCTCAATCTTTCCTCTCTCACCTGAAATATATAACCCCTGCTGCTGTGGTTCTGTTCACCGAGCTGGAAGTTTTTGTTGCAAACGTTTCGTTCCCTGTCTAGGTGACATCCTCAGTGCTTGGGACCCTCCTGTGAAGCGCTTCTGTGGTGTTTCCTCCAGCATTTATAGTGGCCTGTCCCTGCCGCTTCCGGTTGTCAGTTTCAGCTGTCCGCTGTAGTGGCCGGTATATTGAGTCCAGGTCAATGTGTTTGATGGAGTTTGTGGATGAGTGCCAAGCTTCTAGGAATTCCCTGGTTGTTCTTTGTTTCGCTTGCCCTATAATGGTAGTGTTGTCCCAGTCAAATTCATGTTGCTTGACGTCTGCGTGTGTGGCTACTAGGGATAGCTGGTCATGTCGTTTCGTGGCTAGTTGATGTTCGTGGATCGCATCCGCATCAAATCTTCTCACAAACTTTGAATATATAACCCATCACTGTCTCTGTGGGTAAGAAAACACTCCCCACATGCCCTTTCTCAATCTTTCCTCTCTCACCCGAAATATATAACCCCTGCTTTTGAATTCCCTCATCCCTGTCATTCACCTTCTCCACGTCCCTACTGAGTTTACAAACCTCAGTAAGGTCACCTCTCAATCTACTCCGCTCCAGTGAAATACATCCCAGTCTTTCCTCTCTATTTTTATATCTCAATCCCTCCAAGCCCGGCAAACCTTGGTAAATCTTTTCTGATCCATTTACACTTGAATAACATCCTTCCTATAACAAAGTGACATGAACTGGACACACGACTCTAGAAGAGGCCTTTCCTGTACAACCTCAACATGACGTCCTACACTCTACAGCAGATGTCCCTGTGTAAAGTTCCTGCAGTACAGTTAGAAACTAAGATTCCATCAAATACTTTTTAAACTGTCACCATGGATGTAACTTTAAGTGATTACAGTGCATCGTGAAAAGCAAAGCTACGTTATAGAATAGCTAAAAGAAATGTCACTGAACACATTGCAGCAAATATTGTTTAACGTGCTCACAACAAAGAACATTTAAACTGCTCACTCTGTGTAATATTTAAAAGACAGGGATGACAGTCACTGATGTGACCCCATTTGAACTCACTCCTTCCTTCTCACAGGCAATTCGGCATCACCAGCAAATACCTTCTTTCTCAATGATGCCCACATCATGTGAATGAATGTCAGTGTGAACATTCTTGAAGAGTTGACACTAGTAAAACTGATAGAAACCATTTAGTGATATTCAGTTCACATATTCTAAACTTCATGTCCCACAAAGATACCTGATACAAGTAAGAGAAAGTACTTGGTTTAAAAAATATCATTATTACAGAACATGTGTATTACTGGAAAAAAGATGTCTGTTGGAGTTTTTTTCTCTGACTCTCATCAGGACAATCTGCAAGAATACAATTCAATGGGAACTTTTATACTGTTTATTACTGATGATTGATAGTTGACCTCCAGGCTTTGTTTAAATATTAAACCAAGTAGATTGACTCTGACTAATTAGGACATTGCCCTTAACAAATGGCTGGGGTCTATTTTGTTTGAATTGAAACAGGTGTAGTACATGTACGTGATTTATTCATCTACCAAGAACAGGGCTCTGTCTGTTAAACTATCCTGCTATGTGAGTCAACTTGATAATCCTTGGCTCAGTGGTAAGCACTGCTGCCTCAGAGCACCAGGGTCCCATGTTCAATTCCAGCCTTGGGTGACTGGCTGTGTGGAGTTTGCACATTCTCCTGGTGTCTGCGTGGGTTTCCTCTGGTTGCTGCGGTTTCCTCCCACAGTTCAAAAATGTGCAAGTCAGGTGAATTGGCCATGCTAAATTGCCCATAGTGTTAGGTGCATTAATCAGAGGGAAATGGGTCTGGGTGCGTTACCTTTCGGAGGGTTGATTGGGCTGAAGAGCCTATTTCCACCCTGTAGGGAATCTAATCATAAAAACATACAAAGCAGGAGAAAAGTAAACCAATTAGCTCCTCAAATTTATATGTGTCTGTGTGTGTGCGTGCGTGTGTGCATGTGTGTGCGTGTGTGTGTGTGTGTATATGTGTGTGTGTATGTATGTGCCTTTTGGTCACTATATATGTACAAATGTGTGTGCGTTTGTGTGTGTGTGTGTGTGCAGTCATCTGTTACAATGCTAGTCCAAACAATAGTGAGTGGAAATAACATATGGTCCTTTTTAAGAGAAAAACTGCTCTTCTGAGCTAAAGGTACCACAAATGCTGCAAGTATACAGAGCAGCCAGGAGACAGTCTGTTCCAAAAGAGACACATGGAACAATTGGCTGTTAAATGGATACCTGAGTTTTGGTTGCTGTTTTGACAACAATTCAAGTGTGACCAATTGATTGAGACCAAACACTCAGCCCTTCAAAGCCAATTGATTTTAATATCTGACGATACTGACAGCCTGAAACCAATCCAACAATAGGAAATTCATATGGAATCAGGGGAATCAAAACAAGTGTTTTTTGAAAATCAGGGAGAAAGAGCAAGTGCCAGCAAAAGAGAGCCAACAGCACTGAACAACTCTGAAAGAAATCTCAGAAAGCTCCCTAGGTTAAGGAACCAAGGAATTTTATACAAAGATACTCGCAGTCAAAAAGAAAATCATACAAGATGGCTCGGGAGTGGGGCAGACAACAGAGTTGGAAGGATGGAAGGAAACAGCAGATTTGGAAGAGCAGAAGGAAGACAGCATATGTGACTGTATGGACTTTGAGAGATTAAATTAATTTAATGCTTTGTAATTGTGTTATTGGAGCAGCATTTTAGTAGGGTTGGGGTCAGTTAGTCATCAGTTGAGAGAAAGCGGTATTGGGTTTGTTAATAGTTCTTGTTTAGTGTTCACTGTTAGAGTTGGGAAAATAAATTGTTATTTTTTCTTTCCACAGTGGAAATCAAGAGTTTTCTTTCACTCCCTCACATTTCGAACAGATTACCCGGTGAGACGAGCTTCTCTGGGTGTTTCTGTTTTAATTAGCAGAAGGGTTCGACTTCTGCATCAGAACAGACTGGGGGCTCAGGTCCAGGATTTGGACAGGTTTGGGTAGATTTAGATGGATTTGTACCGATCATATCTGGGATCTGAGCAGATATGAATGCATTTGGACAGATTTAAAAAGACTTGGGGATTAGTGTCCCAGATCTTTAAATAAAACAGGGAGAAAATCTGTTTATTTTCAGCTACTTGTACGTGGTTCAATTAAAAGTGCGAGAAATGGCACTTTCTGTAATTAAATGTTTTGCAGAGCAGGAAGACATGACTTTGGGGGTTGTGGAAAAGGTGAGCAAGAAAAAGCTGCTGTAATTGGCAGACACATTGGAGCTGGGGTTGCCTGAGTCTCTGAAAAAAAAAGATGAGGTTATGACTGAAATAACTCACCTTTTAAATCTGCTACAAAGGCCATTAGAGCCTTTGGAAATGGCTAAAATATCAATTGTCGATGAAGCAGTTTGAGTGAGAGGAGGAAGAAAGGGAGAGAAGATTCTTAACGGAGCAAAAAGAAAGAGAGAGTGTGGAGAAAGTGAAAAAGAGGGAGAGCTTGAGCTTCTGAAGTTGTGAATTAGTCAGGAAAATCAAGGTAACAGGGTGGAGATGAAGGGAGAAAGTAGGGGTGTATACAAACATGTTAAAACTCTGCCACATGTCGATGAGTAAGATGTTGAAGCCTTGTTGTATTTCAATTGAAAAGCTGGCTAGGCAGCTGGAGTGGCCAGAGGACTTGTGGGTAATGCTAGGTCAGAGGAAGCTGGGAGGCAGAGCTAGTGAGGTGTTTGCAGCGCTGTCAGATTAGAGGTCAAGGGATGATACTGATGTCAAACAGTCTAATTTGATTGTCTATGAATTAGTACCAGACGCGTACAGACAACGGTTCAGAAACATAAAGAAGAAACTGGGTGAGTCTTCCATTGAGTTCAATAAAAAACAGAGTAATTTTGAGAGATGGGTGCAGGCCTACAAAATAGACAAGACATATGAGGATCTCAGAGAGATTACTCCGTGGGAGGAGTGTAAAAACTTAGGTGGATGAACAGCAAGTTCAAGATGTGGATGAAAATAAAACTTAGATCACTCTGGAAATAGCTTACCACAGGGGAAAAAGGAAGCCCATTGGGGTGAAAAGGAGGTGAATGGCCTGTGGTAAGGTGGGGCACGAAAAGCTGGTTGTTGAAGAAAGGCACTGTGGGAAAAGATGTGGTAAAAGAAGCTAAGCCAGTGAGATTAGGGGAAGTAGTAATGGAAACCACAAGAGAGGTCGGTGAGCTGCAGGAGAGTGCACAGCATAGGCAGGGACCAGGTGTTGAGTTTATACCTGATCTCAATAAAGTCTTCACCTCTGTGGGCAAAGTTTACTCAGGAAGAACAGCGGGAGACAGGAAAGAGGCTACAATTTTAAGAGATACGTGATCAGGCCAGTCTCTAATACAAAGAAATAAAAGTATTTGCCCTCTTTCTCAACAGTTACCTGAAAGGGTGGTAATTTATGGAATAGATGGAGAGAAACCTATCGTTGCCCTGTGTAAGGTCAGGTTGGAGAGTCAAATAAAGACTGAAAGTGAAAATGGAAGTGATGGACAGAGTGCCCCTTTCAGGAACAGAGATTGTTCTAGAAAACCAATTAGCAGGATCCAAGGTAGGAGTGATGCCCCTTGTGGTGGAGAAGCCAGAGAAAAAACAGGAAACTGAGGAGTTAAAAGAAAAATACCCGAGACTGTAGAGTAACAAGATCCCACTCTCATCAGTTACAGCAAGAAGGAAAATGTGAAGAGAAAGATGAAGGAGTTGAGGTTCAGTTAGCTGACACCCTGTTTGATGTAATGGTGCAGGGAAACCCTGACCAGACAGAGGGTCAGGCAGAGGTGTTTAATCCTGAAAGACTAATGAAATACGTGACAATAACATATCTATATCATGATGCATACTCAGTAACGGAATCAGCATGTATTCCAAAGGGCTATTCTCTAAAGGAGACAATCGGAAGGTGAAAGTGGAGACACGGCAGGTTAGTACAGAGGAGAAATGGGGAAAGTGCACCAGCTTGTGTTGCCAGTAACATACAGACAGGACGTGTTACGGCTCACACACGAATTACCTGTTGGGGATCATCTAGGTGTGAGGTAGATTCAGGCTAAGATACAAAACCACTTCTGTTGGCCTGGACAGCACAGGGATGTATGTAGTTGATGTTTGTTGTACATGTCACATGTGCCAAATGGTAGGTAAGCCACAGGCAACAATAAAATACTCCACAGCCACCTGATGAAGGAGCAGCACTGCGAAAGCTAGTGCTTCCCATTAAACCTGTTGCACTCTCACCTGGTGCTGTGTGATCTTTAACTTAGTAATAACCAGAGCTTTTGTTGGCAATTTCCACATTTGAAAAGCCTTTCACGAGGGTTATGATTGATTGTATAGTTCACCTCCCTAAAACTGAAAGTGGTAACCAGTATTTGCTAACCATAATGGACGTGGCGACCAGATTTCCTGAGGCAATTCCATTACAGCGTGTTAAAGGTAAAAGGATGGTGGAGGAGTTGGTAGCTTTCTTTACCTGGTATGGGCTACCCAGGGAGATTCACTCAGACCAAGGGTCTAATTTTACTGATAAACTATTTAAGGAAGTCTTGGATAATTTAGGCCTACAGCTTTTAAATCAAGTGAAACCCAGGGAGCATTGGAAAGGTGGAATCAGGTCCTGTAGACCACGCTCAGAGCTTATTGTCTGTCAGGATTACCTGAATGATTGGGATAAAGGAATCCCACATTTGTGTTGTTTGCCATTAGAGATGCCCCAAATGAATCTACTCAGTGTAATCCCTTTGAGTTAATATTCGGACACACATTTAGAGTCCCTTTAAAATTAATTAAGGAAAAATTGATTGGACGAAAGTCAGATATCTCACACTTGAGATGATATGTCTGAAGTGAGGGAGAGTGGTTAACACTGCTGCCTAACAGTGCCAGGAACCTGGGTTTGATTCCTCGAGTGATGTCTGTGTTTGCACATTCTTCTCGTGTCTGCATAAGTTTACTCTGGATGCTCAGGTTTCTTCCCACAATCTAAAGATGTGCAGGTTTGTTGAATTGACCATGTTAAATTGCCCATCCCATTGTTCAGGGAGATGTAGGTCAGGTGCATGAGTCAGGGGTAGATATAGACAGTGGAATGTGGTTTTATTTGAGTTATTCTTCGGAGGGTCAGTGTGCACTTGTTGAGCTTATGAGTGTGTTTCTATACTGTAGGGATTCTAAGTCACTGACAGGGCCAATTCTATTCCATGTTGAGGTCAAGACCCTCAGGGGTCAGGGGTCAGATCATGGTTCTGGTGTCCATTTAGTCCTGCAGGATGACCAGCATTGAGAGTGCTTGGCCTGAGCAATTATGGGATCCTCAATCCTGTCAGCAGGTTAAACATTACATTGTTAGTAAGTTTTATAGAGTTGGATTTTCTGCTGCCTTGAGTTGTATGAGCAAAGACAAGAAAGTTGGGGAAATATGTCAGGAATGAAAGCATTAGATTTTGTGGCGAAAAGTATTTCCAATTCCCCCTTTATGGCTTAAACAGCGAATTCTGAATCTCACGAGTGCGGGGTGACCACTTCATTTTCATGCCGTTCTATCTCATTAGGAGCTGGTCTTACCTCATTTCGATGGAGATTCTAATCCTGCCGTCAGTTCCTATGGAAACCAGATGGTGCTAGAACAATAGAACATAGAACATAGAACAATACAGCACAGAACAGGCCCTTCGGCCCACAAATGTTGTGCCGAACATTTGTCCTAGCTTAAGCACCCATCCATGAACCTATCCAATTGCCGCTTAAAGGTCACCAAAGATTCTGACTCTACCACTCCCACTGGCAGCGCATTCCTTGCCCCCACCACTCTCTGGGTAAAGAACCTACCCCTGACATCCCCCCTATACCTTCCACCCTTCACCTTAAATTTATGTCCCCTTGTAACACTCTGTTGTACCCAGGGAAAAAGTTTCTGACTGTCTACTCTATCTATTCCTCTGATCATCTTATAAACCTCTATCAAGTCACCCCTCATCCTTCGCCATTCCAATGAGAAAAGGCCTAGCACTCTCAACCTATCCTCGTACGACCTATTCTCCATTCCAGGCAACATCCTGGTAAATCTTCTCTGCACCCTCTCCAAAGCTTCTCCATCTTTCCTAAACTGAGGCGACCAGAACTACACAGTACTCCAAATGTGGCCTAACCAAAGTCCTGTACAGCTGCAACATCACTTCACGTTTCTTGAATTCAATCTCTCTGCTAATGAACGCTAATACACCATAGGCCTTCTTACAAGCTCTATCTACCTGAGTGGCAACTTTCAAAGATCTATGAACATAGACCCCAAGATCCCTCTGCTCCTCCACCTTACTAAGAACCCTACCGTTAACCCTGTATTCCGCATTCTTATTTGTCCTTCCAAAATGGACAACCTCACACTTGACAGGGTTGAACTCCATCTGCCGCTCCTCAGCCCAGCTCTGCATCATATCTAAGTCTCTTTGCAGCTGACAACAGCCCTCCTCATTATCCACAACTCCACCAATCTTCGTATCATCTGCAAATTTACTGACCCACCCTTCGACTCCCTCTTCCAAGTCATTAATAAAAATTACAAACAGCAGAGGATCCAGAACTGATCCCTGCGGAACTCCACTGGTAACTCGGCTCCAGGCTGAATATTTACCATCTACCACCACTCTCTGACTTCGACCGGTTAGCCAGTTTTCTATCCAACTGGCCAAATTTCCCTCTATCCCATGCCTCCTGACTTTCCGCAAAAGCCTACCATGGGGGACCTTATCAAATGCCTTACTAAAATCCATGTACACGACATCCACTGCTCTACCCTCATCCACATGCTTGGTCACCTCCTCAAAGAATTCAATAAGACTTGTAAGGCAAGACCTAACCTTACCCTTCACAAATCTGTGCAGGCTGTCCCTAATCAAGCAGTATCTTTCCAGATACTCATAAATCCTATCCCTCAGTACCCTTTCCATTACTTTGCCTACCACCAAAGTAAGACTAACTGGCCTGTAATTCCCAGGATTATCCCTATTCCCTTTTTTGAACAGGGGCACAACATTCGCCACTCTCCAGTCCCCTGGTACCACCCCCATTGACAGTGAAGACAAAAAGATCATTGCCATCGGTTCTGCAATTTCTTCTCTTGCTTCCCACATAATCCTAGGATATATCCCGTCAGGCCTGGGGGACTTGTCTATCCTCAAGTTGTTCAAAATGCCCAACACATCTTCCTTCCTAACAAGTATCTCCTCTAGCTTACCAGTCCGTTTCACACTCTCCTCTTCTACAATACGGTCCCTCTCGTTTGTAATATTGAAGAAAAGTACTCATTCAAGACCTCTCCTATCTCTTCCGACTCAATACACAGTCTCCCACTACTGTCCTTGATTGGACCTACCCTCGTTCTCGTCATTCTCATGTTTCTCACATACGCATAAAATGCCTTGGGGTTATCCTTGATCCTATCCGCCAAAGATTTTTCTTGTCCTCTCTTAGCTCTCCTAATCCCTTTCTTCAGCTCCCTTCTGGCTATCCTGTATCCCTCCACTGCTCTGTCTGAACCTTGTTTCCTCAACGTTATGTAAGCCTCCTTCTTCCTCTTTACAAGACATTCAACCTCCCTCGTCAACCAAGGTTCCCTCACATAACCATCTCTTTCCTGCCTGACAGGTACATACATATCAAGGACACGTCGTATCTGTTCCTTGAAAAAGTTCCACATTTCCACGACATCCTTCCCTGACAGCCTATGCTCCCAACTTATGCTCCTCAGATCCTGTCTTACAGCATCGTATTTACCCTTCCCCCTATTGTAAAACCTACCCTGTTGCACGCACCTATCTCTCTCTATAACCAAGGTGAAATTCACAGAATTGTGGTCACCATCACCAAAATGTTCACCCACTAACAAGCCCATCACTTGTCCCGGTTCGTTACCAAGTACCAAATCCAATATGGCCTCCCCTCTGTTTGGAACATCTACATACTGAGTTAGAAAAAGCTTCCTAGACACACTGCACAAACACCGCCCCATACAATCTACTTGATCTAAAGAGCTTCCAATCAATATTTGGGAAGTTGAAATCACCCATTACTACTACCCTGTGGCTTCTGCACCTTTCCAAAATCTGTTTCCCAATCTGTTTCTCCACATCTCTGCTGCTATTGGGGGGCCTATAGTAAACACCCAACAAGGTGACTGCTCCTTTCCTATTTCTGACTTCAGCCCATACTACCTCCAAAGGCAGATCCCCCTCAAACTTCCTTTCTGCAGCCGTTATACCATTTCTAATTAGCAACGCCAGCCCCCCCTCTTTTTTTACCACCCTCCCTAATCTTACTGAAACACCTGTAACCAGGAACCTCCAACAACCATTCCTGTCCCTCTTCTATCCATGTTTCCGTGATGGCCACAACATCGTAGTCCCAGGTACAGATCTACGCCTTACGTTCACCCACCTTATTTCTGATACTCCTTGCGTTGAAGTATACGCACTTGAACCCATCTCTGTGTCCGCAAGTATTCCCTGTCAGTGCTACCTTCTCCACAGCCTCCCTACATTCTTGGACATCCTGACAAACAGCTAGCCTACTTGCTGGACTACAAGTCCGGATCCCATCCCCCTGCCAAATTAGTTTAAACCCCCCCCCCGCCCCGAAGAGTGCTAGCAAACCTACCTCCCAGGATATTGGTGCCCTTCTGGTTCAGGTGCAACCCGTCCTGCTTGTACAGGTCCCACCTTCCCCAGAATGCAGTACAATTGTCCAAATACCTGAAGCCCTCCCTCCTACACCATCCTTGCAGCCACGTGTTCAACTGCACTCTCTCCCTATTCCTTGCCTCATTGTCACGTGGCACCGGCAACAACCCAGAGATAACGACTCTGTCCGTCCTAGCTTTTAGCTTCCAGCCTAACTCCCTGAGATCCTGAATGACCTCCCCACCCCTCTTCCTACCTATGTCATTGGTGCCAATGTGCACCACGACTTCTGGCTGCACACCCTCCCCCTTAAGGATTCTGAAGACACAGTCCGAGACGTCTCGGACCCTGGCACCCGGGAGGCAACAAACCATCCGAGAGTCTCGCCCATGTCCACAGAACCGCCTGTCTGTCCCTCTAACTATAGAGTCTCCGAAAGCTAGCGTTCTCCTCCTCTCCCCCTTTCCCTTTTGGGCCTCAGAGCCGGACCTCGTGCCAGAGACCCTGTCACTGCAGCTTACCCCTGCTAGGCCTTCCCCCCCCCAACAGTATCCAAAGCGGTATACTTATTGTTGAGGGGAACGACCACAGGGGATCCCTGCACTGCCTGCTTCCTCCCCTTCCCACCTCTAACTGTTACCCAGCTACCTCTGTTCTCTGGCATAACTATGTCCCTGTAGCTTCTATCTATCACCCTCTCAGCATCTGGAATAATCCTCAGTTCATCCAAATCCAGTTCCAGTTCCCTAACTCGTTCTGTGAGGAGCTGGAGCTGGCTGCACTGCCTGCAGATGAAGTCGGCAGGAGTATCGGTGGTCACCCCTACCTCAAACATCCTGCAGGAGGAACATTCCACTGCCTGCGCTGCCATTACTCTACACTCAGTCTCCAAAACAAGAACACTGAGTAGCTTACCTGTGGACTTTAAAGTTAGGTTAGAGGAGGAGGATGGGAGGAAGGCCCTACTTTGTAGGGCCTGGGATCTAGAACACACCCACTCAAATATCAATCACTTACCTTCCCGACCAGCTCTGCGCTCCAACTTCATTTCCGCCCAGTTCGCGCCGCTCTCTGCTGTGAAAAAGGTCCCAACTGTGCTAGTTCCCAACAGGAAAGTCTGGGCAGTTACCTGGAGGCAGGAGCTCACTGTTTGCTTCTCCAGGCCTTCATCCATCTCCACCATCAGCACCATTTCACTGCATGCTCCATCAACACTGTCCTCTCCCACACTTTGTCGGTGTGTGTGGGCATCACCAAACCCCAGCCTCACCACATCATTCTGGCTGCTTTCAGATTAACTCACCCTTCACTGTGGAGCTCAGAGACAGTGATGTTGTACCTGTTTCTGTCAGGTTGGTTCACAGTCAGGGGCACACGCACATTTCATGCAGCGACATAGGATACATCATCTGGCTCTGAGCTAACTTTCTAAAGGTTCATTCACTTTGTGTTTACGAGTGGACTGTCAGGTTTATCTCAGTGTTTAGTGCAGAGTGACAGGCATTCACCATGTCACTAGTCAGAGTATCACACAGTGCAGAGGATGAATCTGTATAGAGAACAGCATGGAGATGTGTCGAGGAAATTACATATTCATTGGTGGAATCTGGGCATCGCTGGCTGCCCGGTATTTATTGCCCGTCCCTAGTTGCCCCTTGAGAAGGTGGTGGTGAGTTACCTTCTTGAACTGCTGCAGTCCGCCTGCTGTGGGTTGACACTCAATTGCATTAGGGTGGGAATTCCAGGATTTTGGCCCAGTCATTGTGGAGGAACGATGATGTATTTCAAATCTGGATGGTGAGGGGCTGGAAGGGGAACTTGAAGGAGGTAGCATTCCTATATATTTTCTGCTCTTGTCCTTCTGAATGGAAGTGGTTGTGGGTTTAGAAGTTGCTGTCTGATGTGCTTTGGTGATTTTCTACAGCACATACAACACACTACTACAACTGAGCATCGGAGATTGAGGGAATGGATGCTTATGGATGTAGTGCTAATCAAGCAGACTGCTTTGTCCTGGATGGTGTCAGCTTCCTGAGTGTTGTTGGAACTTCACATATTCAGGCAAGTGGTGAGTATTCTCTCACACTCCCGACTTCTGCCTTGTAGATAGCAGACAGGCTTTTGGAAGTGAAGAGATGATTTCCTCATCACTGTGTCCCCTGCCTCTGACCTGCTCTTGTCGCCACTGTGTTTATGTGGCAAATCCATTGGAGTTTCTGGTCAATATAATCCCCAGGATGTTGACATTTGAGGATTCAGTGATGTTCAGAACATTTAAATTCAAGGGCCAGTTGTTAGATTGTCTCTTATTGATGATGGTCATAGACTGGCATATGTGTGCTGTGAATATAACTTGCCAATTGTCAAGCCAAGCCTGGACATTATCCAGATCTTGTAGTATTTGAACATGAACTGCTTCAATATCTGAGGAGTTGTGAGTGATGCTGAATACTGTCAAATAATCGGTGAACATCTCCACTTCTCACCTTATGATGGAGGAAGCTGCTTATCAGGACCTTATCATGAAGCAGCTAGAGGTGATTGGGTCAAGGAAATGACCCTGAGGACCTCCTGCAGAGATGTCCTGGAGCTAAGATGGCTGACCTCCAATAATCACAACCATCTTCCTCTGTGTCTGGCCTGACTCCAACCACTGGGGAACTTGTCCTCCATTAATTCCAGTTTTGCTCAGACTCCTTGATACCACACTCAGTCCAATTGATCTTGATGTTACGCTATATTCTCACCTCCCCTCTGGAATTCAGCTCTTTTGTCCATATTTGAACCAAGGCTGTAATGAGGTCAGGAGCTGGGTGGATCTGGTGAACACAAACTGGGCGTCACTGAGCAGGTTATTGCTGAGTGGGAGCTGCTCAATAGCATGGCTGATGTCACCTTCCATCACTTTACTGGTGATCGAGAATAGATGGAAGGGTGCGGTAGCTGGCCGGGTTGAATTTGAAATGCTTCATAGAAACAGGACGTATCTGGGCGATTTTACACATGGTTGAGTAAATGTTAATGTTGTAACTGTACTGGAACAGCTTGGCTTGGGGAGCAACAAGTTCTGGAGCACATGACTCCAGTATTATTGCTGGAATGTTGTCAGGGCCTATAGCCTTTGCAGCATCCAGTGTATCCAGCCATTTTGTGATGTCATGTGCAGTGAATCGAATTGCCTTAAGACTGGTACCTGTAATACTGGGTAACATTGGAGGAGGGTGAGATGGATCATCCACTCAGTACTTCTGGCTGAAGTTTGCTGCAAAATGTTCATCCTTATATTTTTGCACTGATTTGCTGGAATCTTCCATCATTCAGGATTGGAATATTTGTGGAGCCTCCTCCTCCAGTGAGTTGTTTAATTGCCCATCACCATTCACGATTGGATGTGGCAGGACTGCAGAGCTTCGATCTGATCCATTCGTTATGGGTTCGCTTAGCTCTGTCTGTCACTTGCTGTTTATGCTGATTGACATGCAAGTAGTTCAGTTTGGTGGCTTCACCAGGTTGATACCACATCTTCAGCTGTGCCTGGTGTTACTGCTGGCATGCTCCCCTGCACTCTCCATTGACCCAGGGGTGATCCCTGGCTTGATGGTCATGGTTGAGTTGACGATGAGCTGGACCATGAGGTCACAGACTGTGCTTCTGTTAATGGCCCACATCACACCATGGATGTCAACCCATGAGTTGTTAGATCTGTTTGAAGTCTGTCCCATTTAGCATTGTGATAGAACCACTCAACACAATGGAGGTTATTCTCAATGTGAAAGGGAGACTTTGTCTCCTTAAGGACTGTATGGTGATCGCTGTTCCTGACACTGTCATGGACAGATGTATCTGCTCATGGCAGATTGCTGAGTGTTACAATCAGGTCAGACACCCTCAAAACATTTCAAGAAAGTCATAGAGTCATAGAGATGCACAGTATGGAAACAGACCATTCGGTCCAACCCGTCCATGCCAACCAGATATCCCAAACCAATCTAGTCCCACCTGCCAGTGCCCGGCCCATATCCCTCCAAACCCTTCCTGTTTATATACCCATCCAAATGCCTCTTAAATGTTCCAATTGTACCAGCCTCCACCACATCCTCTAGCAGTTCATTCCATACACGTACCACCCTCTGCATGAAAAAGTTGCCCCTTAGGTCTCTTTTATATCTTTCCCCTCTCATCATAAACCTATGCCCTCTTGTTCTGGACTCCCCGACCCCAAGGAAAAGACTTTGTCTATTTATCCTATCCATGCCCCTCATAATTTTGTAAACCTCTATAGGGTCACCTCTCAGCCTCCGACGCTCCAGGGAAAACAGCCCCAACCTATTCAGCCTCTCCCTGAAGCTCAGATACTCCAACCCTGGCAACATCCTTGTAAATCTTTTTTGAACCCTTTCAAGTTTCACAACATCTTTCCGATAGGAAGGAGACCAGAACTGCACACAATATTCCATCAGTGGCCTAACCAATGTCCCGTACAACCGCAACATAACCTCCCAACTCCTGTACTCAATACTCTGACCAATAAAGGAAAGCATACCAAACGCCTTCTTCGCTATCCTATCTACCTGCGACTCCACTTTCAAGGAGCTATGAATCTGCACTCCAAGGTCTCTTTGTTCAGCAACACTCCCTAGGACCTTACCATTATGTGTATATATCCAGCAAGATTTACTTTCCCAAAATGCAGCACCTCGCATTTATCTGAATTAAACTCCATCTGCCACTTCTTAGCCCATTGGCCCATCTGGTCCAGATCCTGCTGTAATCTGAGGTCACCATCTTCACTGTCCACTACACCAATTTTGGTGTCATCTGCAAACTTACCAACTATACCTCTTATGCTTGCATTCAAATCATTTATGTAAATGACAAAACGTAGAGGGCCCAGCACCGATCCTTGTGGCACTCCACTGGTCACAAACCTCCAGTCTGAAAAACTACCCTCCACCACCACCCTCTGCCTTCTACCTTTGAGCCAGTTCTATATCCAAATGGCTAGTTCTCCCTGTATTCCATGAGATCTAACCTTGCTAATCAGTCTCCCATGGGGAACTTTGTCGAACGCCTTATGAAGTCCATATAGATCACATCTACTGCTCTGCCCTCATCAATCTTCTTTGTTACTTCTTCAAAAACCTCAATCAAGTTTGTGAGACAAGATTTCCCATGCACAAAGCCATGTTGACTCTCCCAAACCAGTCCTTTCCTTTCCAAATGCGTGTACATCCTGCCCCTCAGGATTCCCTCCAACAACTTGCCCACCACTGAGGTCAGGCTCACTGGTCTATAGTTCCCTGGATTGTCTTTACCGCCCTTCTTAAACAGTGGCACCGCGTTTGCCAACCTCCAGTCTTCTGGCACCTCACCTGTGACTATCAATGATACAAATATCTCAGTAGGAGGCCCAGCAATCACTTCTCCAGCTTCCCACAGAGTTCTTGGGTACACCAGATCATGACCTGGGGATTTATCCACCTTTAACCGTTTCAAGACATCCAGCACTTCCTCCTCTGTAATCTGGACATTTTGCAAGATGTCACCATTTATTTCCCTACAGTCTATATCTTCCATATCCTTTTCCACAGTAAATACTGATGCAAAATATTTATTTAGTATCTCCCCCATTTTCTGTGGCTCCACACAAAGGCCGCCTTGCTGATCTTTGAGGGGCCCTATTCTCTCCCTAGTTACCCTTTTGTCCTTAATATATTTGTAAAACCCCTTTGGATTCTCCTTAATTCTATTTGCCAAAGCTATCTCATGTCCCCTTTTTGCTCTCCTGATTTCCCTCTTAAGTATACTCCTACTTTCTTTATACTCTTCTAAGGATTCACTCGATCTATCCTGTCTGTACCTAACATATGCTTCCTTCTTTTTCTTAACCAAACCCTCAAATTCTTTAGTCATCCGGCATTCCCTATACCTGCCAGCCTTCCCTTTCACCCTGACAGGAATATACTTTCTCTGGATTCTTGTTATCTCATTTCTGAAGGCTTCCCATTTTCCACCCGTCCCTTTACCTGCGAACATCTGCCTCCAATCAGCGTTTGAAAGTTCTTGCCTCATACCGTCAAAATTGGCCTTTCTCCAATTTAGAACTTCAACCTTTAGATCTGGTCTATCCTTTTCTATCACTATTTTAAAACGAATAGAATTATGGTCGCTGGCCCCAAAGTGCTCTCCCCCAAAGACACTTCAGTCACCTGCCCTGCCTTATTTACCAAGAGTAGGTCAGGTTTTTCACCCTCTCTGGTCGGTACATCCACATATTGAATCAGAAAATTGCCTTGTACACACTTAAGAAATTCCTCTTCATCGAAACCTTTAACACTATGGCAGTCCCAGTCAAGGTTTGGAAAGTTAAAATCCCTGACCATAACTACCCAATTATTCTTACAGCAGTCAAGATCCTAACTATGTTCGTTATTTAAAGCAATTGTAACGTGGATATTCCAGGAGGTATGCAGTTGGTCAAACCACATAGTTTTAAGCAAAACAAATTTATTTCCAAGATTACTGAATGAAACATAAACAAAAGACAACTGCATACCAAATATCGTAACCTATCTGAAAGCCCAACATATTATCGCATCTTAATGATGTTGTTTCAAATACATGCAACAAAACCCTTTAAACACCCCTGGAAGACCATAGGTAAATTAAACACAGGGTCTTCCAGGAGAGATGTCAGAGAGAGAGAGGAGGATCAGCATGGACCTGCTCCTTTGGGTCCAGCAGCTTTACAACATCTTGACATCTCCCAATGAATAGCTAGACTGCCCAAAAACCCAAAACAAACCACAGGAAAGTTGAGCTGTGAGAACTGGCCTCTCCCCTTTCATTGTTTTGATATAAAAGCTGAAAGCATTTTGCCTGAGGCAGTATCTGTTATTTGTTAATCAAACTGGCTCAAAAACCCATCTAAGCCCAGACTTTTCAGACTCTGTGTTTTTACAATCTTTTGAAACTGAAACCAAGTATAACATCACCTTATTAAACAAGCAGCACCATCGTACCTCACCCTAAAATGAAATGAACCCACTAAACCAAAGCTGGCTTCAATTTAAAACCCCTTAATTGTAAACTCTTTGGACTTCATAACAGACACATACATTACAATGACAACAATCACACAAACATGCATTGGTACATTTTGTTTCAGTCTATTTTATTCCTGCCATGAATGCCTCCATTTCTCATTCACTGCATCTGCAATCATGTTTTGTCATCCTGCCACGTGCACAATTTTCAAATTGAATAGCTAAAGCAACAGGCTCCATCTGAACAGACTGCATTTTTGCCCTTAAATTTCTCCAGAAATTTCAATGGGTTATGATTACTGTGTAAGATTGTCTCAGATATGCATCTTCCAACAAGAGCACAGCACTAACACCCACATCACTTGCATCAATAGCCACCTTGAATGGCTTTGCATAATTTGGTGTAGCTAGTACTGCGACAGTAGCTAACACAGTTTTCAGGCTGTCAAATGCCTCTGACAGTCCAATGCCCACTGAAATGCCTTGCCTTTCTTTAGCAATTCCGTGAGTAGAGCAGCCATACTGCTAAAATTTGGTAAAGTCCACTCAATCCCAGGAATTGTTGTACTGCGTTTATTGTCGATTGCATGGGATACTCCCCAATTACCTTGGTTGTTGTATCCCATGGGGTCATTTATCCCTGTCCAATAACATGGCCCAGGAAGGTGACCTGGGCTTTGACCGTTTACTTTTAACCAGGTTTATCACCAAGCCTGCCTTCCGAAGTTGATGGAACAAGTCTGATAAATCGTTACAAATGTTCATTCCATATGTGACTAAATATCACCAGGTCATCAACATATATGACACAGTTGGGTAATCCAGCAGTGATATTATTGGTTAGTCTCTGAAACATGACTGGCACATTTTTCATTCCAAACGACATTCCTTAAAACTGATACAGACTATTCTGTGTTACGAAAGCTGAAATTGTCTTTGCACTTTCGGACAAATGCACCTGACAGTATCTTTTGAGCAATCTAACTTAGAAATAGACATTGCTTCTCCCACACTTTCAGCACAGTCTTCCAAACACGGAAGTGGATATGCTTCAGACTTTGTAACTGCGTTGACTTTGCAACAGCCCACACCTTACCGTTGGGTACTATTTGGTTTTGGCACTATGACTATGGTTTAGCTCTCCTCACTGTAACTCGCTTCGATTATGTCATCTTGGAGCATGTGTTCTCCTTTTGAACCTGTGCCAACTTTAGAGGGTTATTCCTGTAAGGAGTTTGCTTAATCGGAACAGCATCTCCTCTATCTACAACATACATAATTCAGGAAGTACTTCCCAGCTTCTTCCCACATACCTCCCCATGTGAGAGCAATAAGTTTCAGGTCATTTTGATTTTCCACTGGAAGGTAACTCAATCATTTATCCCAATTTTTGACAACTTCCTCATTGTCCAATTTAATTTGAGGAATGCCCAATTCAGAATCTTCTGGACTTGGTTCTTTCTTCTGAGCTGTCCCGGGCGACTGACTGTGTGGAGTTGTACATTCACCCTGTGTCTGCTTGGGTTTCCTCTGGGTGCTCCGGTTTCCTCCCCCAATCCAAATATGTCCAGGTTCGGTGAATTGCCCATGCTAAATTGCCCATAGTGTTCAGGGATGTGTAGGTTATGTGCATTTGTCAGGGATAAGTACAGAGTAGGGGAATGAGTCTGGGTGGGTTACTCTTCGGAGGATCGGTGTGGACATGATGGGCCAAAGGGCCTGTTGCCATGCAGTCGGGATTCTATGAAATGGATTGAATTTGGTCGAGTCATTTGGTGCATCTCCGATCGCAAGAAGTATAAATTCCCTCATCCCAACCATCTGGATAGTTTTGACTGTAAGGCCTCAACATGGTCTTTAATGTCTGATACCACCTTTTCAGTACTCCCTGCGATACTGGATGGTACACTGTAGGTTTGAATTGTTTTATTCCTAAGCTCTGGATAACCTCCTTGAATAATTTTGCTGTAAAGTTTGATCTTTCATCTGATTTTCTCTGTGGGTACTCCATACCTCGTGAAAGAATTGGGTAACTCCTCTACAACCCTTTTATCTGTGATATTGCATAATGGGACAGCCTCTGGAAATCCCGTGGACACATCCTGGATTGATAACAAATACTGATTCCCACTTTTTGGTTTTGGTAGGGGTCCTATCCAATCAATTATGACTCTCATAAAAGGTTCCTTAAATTCAAGAACAGGTATTAAAGGGGCAGCTTTTATTATAGCCTGGGTCTTTCCAATTACCTGACAAATGTGATATGTCTGGCAAAATTCAACCAGCGCAGTCCAGGCGAGCAAAAATGTTCTTGTATTTCAGCGTGATCTTTTCTCACTCCTAACTGACCCCCTAGAGGGAGCTCATGCACCATTCGCAACACCTCCTTTCTATAACTCACTGGCAATATAACTTGATGAACCTCTGCCCATTTCTCGTCTGCCTGAATATGTGATGGACTCCATTTCCTATTAAGACATAATTTTTAAGATAATAACGTTCAGGGATACATTAGGATTTGTTTACTGTGTATGCCTTTTGATATAATTGCCTTAAATTTTCATCTTTCTGCTGTAACTCTGTTCATCTATCTGAGCTAAAGATATCTGCTGTGTCATCTATCTGCTCCGGGCTTGTCTCAACCATGTGATCAAACGGGGTCTCTATTAATTCCACTTCAAATTTCTTGTCTTCACTCTTTGATCTCTTCTGTTTCAACTGGTGACTCTGTGACCTTGTTACCACCTTGTCAGGTAAAATCCCAGGATACAGGTCCTGCAATAGCTCAGTTGCCTGAGTTTGCACTGGCTTTTCAACCACAGTAGGCAGCATTCCTACCTGTGACACAGCTATATCATTAACAAGGGCAAACTGTATTGCTGGAGCTGAGAGTTTGTTCAGTACTCCCACCACAACATCTCCACCCTTCACTGGACACACTAACCTCACTTTGCAGAACTGAGCGCTTCTTGTCTCACTGTGAATTCCTGTTACTCGTATCTTTCCTGGTAATAGTCCTTCAGAGATACATATCTCCTCATCTTTCATCATCACAGACTGAGAGGATCCTGTATCTCTTAATATTGTAACCTCTTTACCTGCTGCTCCTGCCCTATGTGAGTAAAGTTTACCTTCACAGGTGTATGGTTTATGAAGATCTGGCACTTCCTCCTCAATCAACCTCCGACCTGCTTGTACATTCCTAGTTCAACTTTCTCGCCTCCACTGTGCTTTTTGTTATCTTTCCAACAAAATTCACTGGCTTATCCTGTTTTCCTATATCTGGCTTCCCAGTGCTTTTGCTAACCCACCAACACTGTGATTTCATGCGGCCTATTTATTACAGTGAAAAAAAAGAGCTGTTTTGTCTCTTTCTAGTGTTTCTTTTTTACCCTGTGGGTAAGTTATCCTTATGATCTTCACCGAGATCTACCTTTCCCTTTCCACGTCAGGATTTCTCTTTTCCCCAATTTCTATCCCTCACGGATTGGTATCGATGTTGGAAGCCAAACTTTGATTCATAGACCAACTCATAACCACCAGCCATTCCAGCTGCTAACCTTGTTGTTTAACTCTCTGCTCTTCCACATGAGTTCTCACTTGCTCAAGGAGTGAATTTTTGAACTTCTCCAAAATAATCATTTCTCTCTGAACGTTGTATGTTTGCTCCATTTTTAATGCACTGATCAAAATTACTTTGTTTGATCCTTTCAAATTCAGTGGAGGTTTGACCAGGTTCCCTTCTTCGATTCCTGAAGCGTTATCTGTGGGCTTCTGGCACATGCTCAAATACACTTAAAATGGTTTTGTTCACCTCCTCATACCCCCCAGATACCTCCTCTGATACCTCCTCTGACAGTCATGCAAATATGTCACTAGCTCGACTGACAAGTTTTGTTTGGATCAACAAAACCCACATTGTCACTGGCCACTGCATTCTTTTAGCCACCTTTTCAACTGAGATGGAATAAGTTTCCACATCCTCCTCATCAACTTGAGGCCATGCTTGAATATATTTAAACAGTTTCTCACCAGTCTCTTGGCTACCATGGGTTTGCTGATCCTCACTCTCCTCCTCATCAAGCTTCCCTTCAGTGTTCATCACCATCCCTTTAAACTAACTTTCCTGTCGCAGTGACAATTTCCAGCACGAGGGAATACAGCTTTAAATTGACGGGTCAGAGATATAAGACAGATGTCAGAGGTAGTTTCTTTAGTAGGAGGGGTGTGGAATGCACTGCCTGTAACAGTAGTAGACCCGGCAACTTTAAGGGCATTTAAATGGTCATTGGAATAATGTAGGTTAGATGGGCTTCAGATAGGTTTCACAGGTCGGTGCAACATTGAGGGTTGAAGGGCCTGTACTGCACGGTAATGTTCTATGTTTTGAAGTTCAAACTCCCTCTCTTTCTACTTTTCCTCACTCTCCTCTCTCGTTTTCGCCCGATTCTCTCTTTCTCTCTCTTTCCTTTTTGTTCTGCAAATTGAAATGCTGAGCTATTGCTGTTCCAGGCGTTGAATTGCTGTAATTATCCCTCTTGTTGGTTCCCTCACCACCTGCCACAGACCCAGTCTAACAGCTCTGTCCTTTCTGACCCGACCAGCTCAATCAGTCGTACTGCTGCTGAGACACTCTTGATGGTGAACATTGAAATCCCCCCCCAGGGTACATGTTGTGTCCTTGTCACCTTCAGTGGCTCCTCCATTTCTCCTCTCAACATAGAGGAGAGCTGATTCATCAGCTGAGGGAGATGGTATGTGTTAATTAGCATGAGGTTTCTTTGCCCATAATTGGGTCCGGGGTCAATGTGGGAACTCTCTCTCGACTGTTCCCCATGGTGCTATCATCTCTGCTGGGTCTGTCAGGACATATTCAGGGATGATGATGGTGATGACTAGGACAGAGTCTGTAAGGTATGTTTCTGTGAGTATGACTATGACAGGTTGCTGCTTGACTAGCCCATGGGATAGCTCTCCCAGTGTTGGCAGTATCCCCCAGATGTCAGTAAGGAGGACGTTGCAGGATCGACAGGGCTGTTCCTGCATTTTCCGGTGCCTAGGGCAGTGCCAGGTGATCTGTCCAGTTTCATTTCTTTGAGACTTTGTAATGACTGGTACAACTGAATGGCTTGCCCGGCCTGTTCAGGGGGCAACTGAGAATCAATCACACTGCTGGGGGTGTGGAGACATATGTAGGCCAGACCAGATCATAGATTCAGAGTCATAGAGATGTACAGCACGGAAACAGACCATTCAGTCCAATCTGTTCATGCTGACGAGATATCCGAACCCAATCTAGTCCCACCTGCCAGCACCCAGCCCATATCCCACTAAACCTTCCTATTCATATACCCATCCAGATGCCTTTTAAATGATGCAGTTGTACCAGCCTTCACCACGTCATCTCACAGCTCATTCCACACACATATCACACTCTGCATGAAAAAGCTGCCCCTTAGGGCTCTTTTATATCTTTCCCCTCTCACTCTAAACCTATGCCCTCAAGTTCTGGACTCCTCCATGCCCCAGAAAAGGCTTAGTCTATTTATCCTATCCATTCCCTTCATGATTTTATTAGCCTCCATATGGGCAGCGCAGTGGCACAGTGATTAGCACTGCTGCCTCACAGTGCCAGAGACCCAGGTTCAATTCCCGCCTCAGGTGACTGACTGTGTGGAGTTTGCACATTCTCCCCGTGTCTGCGTGGGTTTCCTCCGGGTGCTCCGGTTTCCTCCCACAATCCAAAAATCTGCAGGTTAGGTGAATTGGCCATGCTAAATTGGCCGTTGTGTTAGGGGCAGGGGTAAATGTAGGGGAATGGGTCTGGGTGGGTTGCACTTCGGCGGGTCGTTGTGGACTTGTTGGGCCGAAGGGCCTGTTTTCACACTGTAAGTAATCTAATCTAATCTAATAAGGTCACCCCCCAGTCTCCGATGCTCCCGGGAAAACAGCTTCCCCTATAGCTCAAATCCTGCAACCCTGGAAACATCCTTGTAAATCTTTTCAGAACCCTTTCAAGTTTGACAACATCCTTTCAATAGGAAGGAGACTAGAATTGCACACAATATTCCAACAGTGGCCAAACCAGTGTACAGCCTGTACAGCCGCAACATGAACCTCCAAACTCCTGTACTTGATACCCTGACCAATAAAGGAAAGCATACCAAACGCCTTCTTCACTCTCCTATCTACCTGTGATTCCACTTTCAAGGAGCTATGACCCTGCACTCCAAGGCCTCATTGTTCATCTACACTCCCTCGGATCTTACCATTAAGCGATTAAGTCCTGCTGAGATTTGCTTTCCCAAACTGCAGCCCTTTGCATTTATCTAAATTAAACTCCATCTTCCACTTATTGGCCCATCTGATCAAGATCCCATTTTAATCTGAGGTAGCTTTCTTCGCTGTCCACAACACCTCCAATTTTGATGTCATCTGCAAACTTACTCACTATACCTCTTATGCTCACATACATAACATTTCCATAAATCACGAAAAGTAGTGGACCCAGCACCAAGCCTTGTTGGAATCTACTGTTTACAGGCCTCCAGTCAGAAAAACAACCCTGTGCCACCATCCTCTTGCCTTCTACCTTTCAGCCACTTCTGTTTCCAAATGGCTAGTTCTCCATGTATTCCGTGAGATCTAACTTTCCGAACCAGTCTCCCATGGGGAACCTTGTTTAATGCCTTACTGAAATCCATGTAGATCACATCCACTGCTCCGCCCTCATCAATCCCCTTTGATACTTGTTAAAAAAGAGTTGTGAGACATGATTTCTCACACACAAAGCCATGTTCACCTTCCCTAATTAGTCCTTGTCATTCCAAATACATGTACATCCTGTCCCTCAGGACTCCCTCCAACTTGCCGACTACAAACGTCAGACTCACTGGTCTATAGTTCCCTGGCTTGTCCTTGCCACCTTTCTTAAACAGTGGCACCATGTTAGCCAGTCTCCAGTCTTCCGGCACCTCACCTGTGACTATCGATTACACAAATATCTCAGCAATGGTCCCAGCAATCACTACCCTTGCTTCCCACAGAGCTCTAGGGTACACCTGATCAGGTACTGGGGATTGATCCACTTTTATGCATGTTAAGATATCCAGCACTTCCTCCTCTGTAATATGGACATTTTGCATGATGTCACCATCTATTTCCTTACATTCTATACCTTCCATGTCCTTTTCCACAGTAAACACTGATACAAAATACTCATTTAGTGTCTCCGCCATCTCCTGCGGCTCCACACAAAGGCCGCCTTGCTGATCTTTGAGGGGCCCTGTTCTCTCCCTAGCTACCCTTTTGTCCTTAATGTATTTGTAAAACCCCTTTGGATTCTCCTGAATCCTATTTACCAAAGTCATCTCATGTCCCCTTTTTGCCCTCCTGATCTCACTCTTAAGTATACTCTTGTAAGGATTCACTCGATCTACCTTGTCTATACCTGAGATATGTTTCCTTCTCTTTCTTAAGTAAACCCTCAATTGATTTCATCATCCAGCATTCCTTACACCTAACAACCTTTCTATTCCCCCTAACAGGAATATACTATCATTGGACTCTCGTTATCTCATTTTTTATGTTTTCCCATTTTCCAGCCGTCCCTTTCCCTGTGAACATCTGCCCCAATCAGCTTTTGAAAGTTCTTGCCTAATACCGTCAAAATTAGCCTTCCTCCGATTTAGAACTTTAACTTTTAGAGCTGGTCTCTGCTTTTTCATCACTAATTTAAAGCTAATAGAATTATGGTCACTGGCCCCAAAGTGCTCCCTCACTGATACCTCAGTCACCTGCCCTGCCTTATTTCCCAAGAGTAGGTCAAGTTTTGCACCTTCTCTAGTGGGTACATCCACATACTGAATCAGAAAACTTTCTTGTACACACTTTATAAATTTCTCTCCACCTAAACTCTTAAGACTATGGCAGTCCCAGTCTATGTTTGGAAAGTGAAAATCCCCTCCCATAACCATCCTATTAAATCCGTCCATTTATTTCCCAACTCCCTTCCTGTCTTCTCAGTAGCTTCATTAGCTGACACTGTTGTGTTGGGGATCTCAGTATGCTCATTCTCATTGGCTATGATATTGCCCCGTGGGTAGGAGGTTTACTTGATTTCTCTGGACCAGAGCTGCATTTTCAATTCTAACTCCGGGATTTCCCTTTTTCCGTCCCTTGGTTCCTTACAGATGGAATTTAATTCCTGCTCTGTCCCTGAGAATTGCCCTCGACAGCACATTATCACTGTGAACTCCTCGAGTTTGGAAGCACGTTTCCCTTGAGTTCTGATAAAATTATCCCAATACTTCTGCCCTGAGGATCCTGGGCCCATTTCATCACTACAACAAAATTCTGCCCACGTGGACCGCTTTTTCTAACTAATATACTGTCTCAGTGTTGTTACCCATACTCTACTCTCGTGTCATTCTCTGCCATTTTCAATTAAACTACGGGGTATATGGGGTGGATAAGACTGAGGGTATGGCTTTCGTTATGATCCGGTCCTAATCACATCGGGTGTCTACTGACATTCAGTGTTTTACCTTACCGGTCACACACACACACACAGTACAGACGTTGTTAGTTTAGGAGTAAACATCTGGTGGTTTTATCTTTTAAAGCACAGTTCAGTTTAGACCATTCTGTTCTCTTTGATTTACTTGAACCCCTGGCCTTCGCGTGGGACAGCTGTCCTCTTAACAACCATCTCAGGCAAAATCTCAAGGAATACTAGGTTCCACGGGCTTCGATCTCAGAGCGACAAAGTCACTTCTTATCGAGGTCTGATCTTGGGGGGCCAATTTGTTGTCCCTGCTACACAGTGTGTTTTAAATCATATCCAGCAAAAGAACTGAGAAAACTCTTCATAATAAGAAACAATAATAATCACTTATTTAACACAGCTAACACTATCATAACAAAATACAATAAAAATTAACTATTTACACGACAAATGCTATCTTGTGCTTTACCTTAACTCTGGATGTTCATATCCCCCCACACTAGAACTCGACCATGCCCCACACCGTGATGTCACCTGGCCATCTCCCAATGATTTCAGGGGTATCTTCCTTTCTTGGTGGTTTGTCTCGAGTTTCAGCCCTGAGCGTGGTGTTGTGGCAATTCTTACACTCTCAAGTCTTCGTGTCCTTTTGGGAGGGTCTTCACCATTAACCAATGGATTGATCAGGCTCGATCACCCTGATCAATCCGACCCAGTCAGGTGTTGGCATGACGATGGTAAGGTCATCCTCAGGTCTCCATTCCTGGAGGTTCTGGGAACACATACCCTCCTCCAAATAAGGGTGTGAGGTGCCCCCTCGCCTCCCCTCCCCATGTCTGGTTCATACCTCAATGTTTCCGATCACCCTGAGGATGACATTGCATCAATACCATTCAACCCTGACTTCAGGTGTGTATTGTAGCGTCTGCAATAACCAGGTTTGTTCCAAACTGTATATTGGTAGCTGCAGCCTGTCTGGGTTCTGCAGCATGTGGATTAGCACAATCACTTTGGTCAAGGCTGGTTTCCATTTCCCAGCATACTTTAGTCCTTGTCCACTTTACATCAAATTAATCACAGGTTTAATCTTTTTGAGCACATCTTCCGTTCAATTCCTGCATTCAATTCTGTTCCTGATAAGCCATAATGTTCTATTAGATTTTCCTGATTACTTGCTGTATCTGCATTCTAGCATTCAGTGATTCATGGGCCAGGACTCCCAGATCCCTCTGCACCTCAGAGCTCTGCAACTTCTGACCATTCAGATAAGCTGTTTGTTTTAAATTCTTTCTGATACAATGGACAGTTTCCCAGTTCCCCACATCTTCCTCCATTTGCCAGAACTTTGCCCACTCAATGAACCAATCCATACCCTTTGTAGGCTCCTCATGTCCTCTTCACAACTCACTTTCCCAGATATCTTTGTGTCATCAGTAAATTTAGCTCCATATCTTCAATCCCTCCATCCAAATCATTTCTATAAATTGCAAAGAGTTGAACCCATTGTTTCCCATTTCCCTGCCTGCTGCTAAACACTGTACATTCAGACGTGGGTCCAAATTGCTGACACCATGGGCTCCTCTCCTGCCTGAGTAGCTGCCTGGTCACTGCCAGTCCCTCCGAGTGCCAGCGGCCTGGGGCATTTCTTCCTCAGCCAGCTGCGGAGCTGTGGCAGTGAGGTGCTCACCAGCTTGTGCTCCCACAAACTTTAAGGCTAAACTTCCCACCGAGGTCTCAGGGTCTGAGCTGGTGGGGTGCCTTTTACACCTCAGTACTCTCGTCCTCATGGGGAGGAGATGGCTTGTGTGGGAAACGGCCATGTTACTGTGGGGGTGGTGGAGATGCTGATGGTACCCACAAGGCACAGAGAGAGAGAGAGAGAGAGAGAAAGAATTACAGCCACTGGATGGAAGTGGTGAGCGATGAATGAGACTGACAGAGCAGTTAATGGGAGAGTGGGAACACAGCACAGCATAAGCTTGAGGAACAACATCTCATTTTCCACAGTGGAACTTTCCAGCCTCGAGGATTCAATATCGATCTCCCCAGCTTCAGATCTTCACTGTATTTTGTCTCTGATTCCTACAATCTCCTTCACACACACAGTTTTCTTATTTGTGCCTTATTTACATTGCTTCATTTCCTCTTTCAACCCCATTAACAAATTCCTTACCTTTTACACTGGACACCATTTCACACATTGTCTTCCTCTGTCGAAACAATAAAATATCCCATTTTCCCAGCCCTTTCAGCTCCGAACTGAATCATTAATTCTACTTCCCTCTCCAATGCTGCCTGATCTGCTGAGTTTCTGCAGCATTCTGTGTGTGTTTTAGTTTTGCAGCATCAGCAATATTTTGCTTTAAATGATGTTCTGATGTCTGATCCTGTCCTCCTCACTCTTCACTATCTTTCTGTCTCTCTTGTTGTCTCCAAACCTTGAAATCATGTCCTTTAGAAATAACATATTAGCCCATGTCATTTATATATCTATTATAAACATCTCTGATTCTAATATTGGTCATGAGGGAGGAACAGTCTATGTTCCTGCAGTCTATCTACCTTCTCATCAACCTGTCCCCGAGATGCTTTTACACATCTCTGGAACAGGTGGGATTTCAGCACAAGATCTCATACTTGGGGGACTATCACTGCACCACAAGAGCCCTTTACCTGAACAGTGTTTCTCTCTGAGTTATGTCCCTCAGTCTGTGTAAAAGTCAGAATGCCATTGGTCCTTCAATTCACATGTTTGAATTTTCTTAACCTGTCAATTAAATAACACTTCACCTTTTGGAAGTCATATTCCTTCTGGAACATGAAACACACTGAACTCAGCATTTCCAAAGAACTTTACTTTATCAAAGAACTCCATTAAGCCCATAGAGCTGTCACTTGTTCAACTCTTCTTCAAAGAAATAAAACTATATTTTACCTTGGTCATCAGGGGACACTATTACAAACATCCAGCCCTCTTGGCCCACTCCCATATTTTCATCGTTCCTTTACTCAGCATCCCTCACACATTCTACCCAGACCAGGTATAAGTTTAACTTTACTCTGGGACAAAGGCACTGGATTGAAAGGAGTTCAATGAACCTGTTTGTTCAGTGACTGTAATTAATGTCAATCTCTGTGGGCCCTAACTGAGTCTCTGGGTGGATTCCTCCTTCTATTAATAAATGAGTCTCAGCTGCAACATTCCTTGAAACAGGGAGAGATGACAGATCAGAATCTGAGGAGAGCAGACTGCAATGTTACCACAATGGGTCGGAGTCTCTCCGGGATAATCGACTATTTTTCTACAAATTATCAACAGATGCATTTGAAACGTCGAATCCGATGCATACTTTGGATTATTCAACACATTTACTATCCGACTCTCGCTGCTGTTGGTATTCCAGGTAAGTGTCTCTGTCTGGGTGGTAATTCTGTGAATCATGGTTTAACTTTATTACTGTTCTTGTCATTTCCCATTCTGTTGCTTGCTGCTCCTGCTGTAACTAAGTCTCTGTCTCCCTCCCAGTAGATTTATAAACTACTAGACTCCTGCTATTCTCACTTTAATCTTGTGAAGCCCAATACCATTGTCTTTGGTTCCTGTCACACATTCAGTTTTCTATCATTTGCCTTGATCCAGCCCTGGCTTCAGGCTGAACCAAAATGTTTGTAACCTCACACCCCCCATTTAACCCTAACCTGAGGTTTGACCCCACATCTTCTTCATTGCAAAGCTTGTTTACCATCCCCTCTGTAATATCTCCGTCTCCTGCCTGCTTCATCCGGGATGCTGCACACTACACCGTCTCTGGGTTTGATTAATCCAGATTTGAGTATTCCACTGATATCATCTTTAACCTCACAGTGTCAAACCTCAATAAACCAGAACCCATCCAATGTTCTGCTGCCCGTTCTGATCGCTCATCATGTTTGGTTTACCATTTCTCTTTGTGCTAATTGACCAACAAACATTCCTGATCCAACAACTTCCCATTTTAATATTCTCATTTTTGAATTCAAATTCCTTCAAGGCATGACCTGTCTCATTATTCCCACCCCTGGTCCCATCCTTATCGTCCTGTACGTAGAGTCACAGAGACACAGCACCCTTCCCCTTCTCAGTTCTCTCCCCATCGTCTGTAAATCTATCCCCTTCTAATTTTTATCCAATTCCATTCTGAAAATTCATTTCTTTCGATTTGTCTCTCCATCTTCTACATCTTACTTTTTCCCTCTCCCTCTTCTCATATTTAAACCTCTCTCTCTGTGTCTCTCTCACTCTGTCTCCCTCTCTTTCTCTCTCTCTTTCTCTCTCTCCCTCCCACTCTCTCTCTGGCCTCTCCCTGTTCTCTGTGTGGTCAGAATGAGGGAGGTGCACCTGCCTCTGTTAGTCAGTGTGTGAGGGCCCTGCACACCCACCCAGCCTCAGGATCACCCAACCAGACCCTCCAAGGCCAATGTGCTCCAATGTAGGGCAGGCTTTCTCCAGACCAGCCGCAGCCCTCAGGAAGCACCTAGACTTGGTGGTAGAGCGAGAAAGCAGATGTGCTGGTGGCACAGGCGACATGTTATTGTAAAATAGTTTTGCACATCTATGTGTTCACCTTTACAATCAGCTATATCTGTGAGTCTCTCTCTGGCTACAAATCTGGCATTACAGGGACTGGAGCCAGCCATCCCTGTCACTGCACACCGCTCCATCGCCCCAAGTGGGAGGTAACCCATAGCTACCGTATCCAGGCAATGGGGAAATCACAGGTCACTGTCACCCTGGCAACTACGCTCTCACTTTTATGAGACACCAATGTGCTGCAGAAATGACTGGACTTCCTGAGATATTCAAGTTATTCCCAAGTTAACAAAATGTGCTGCTGAGAAGTGACTGAGGAGGATTCTGGGAGGAATCAGCTCAGCCACCAGGAGTGAACAAAAAGGAGGCAAGCTCCAGCCGGGAGGCCATTGTTGGAGCGGCCATTTTGAGAAGGGCTGCTTTGCTGTTGAAGTGCTGCTGGAGGTTTAAGTGTGAGTTTTGGTGGATACTGGGATACTCGGTGAGGAGGGTGATCAGAAACAAGGTCAGGGTACGGTAAGATTGTGTTCTTTGTGTTACTGTGAGGAGACGAAGATGGCAGTTAGGGCAGTGGAATGCTCCTCCTGCCAGATGTGGGAGATCAGGGAATAGTCTAGTGTCCCTGACGACTGAGTCTGCAGGAAGTGTGACTGGTTACAGCCCCTCACAAACCGGGTGGTTGAGTTGGAGGGAGAGTTGGATACACTGAGGAGCATATAAGGGGCAGAGAGTGTGATAGACACTAGTTACAGTGATGTGGCCACACCACAGGTTCAGTCAGGGAGATGGGTGACTGCCAGGAGAGGCAGGTAGTGCAGGAGTCTCCAGTGGCTTTTCCCCTCTCTAACAGGGATACCGTTTGGGATACTGTTGGGGGGTATAACCTCTCTCAGGAAAGTACAACAGCAGCAGACAGGCCTGTGGTACCATGAATGGCTTAGCTGCAAACCTTTGGGAAGGCAATTACATAGAACATTAGGTAACTCGCCAGTCAGGGTCACAGACAGGGTATCTGTGGCTGTGACCGAGACTCCAGGATGGTGTGCTCCCTCCCTGGTGTCAGGGCTGAGGGCATCTCTGAACATTGTATCGAATTCCTCAGGGGGAGGGTGAGCGGGCAGAGGTCATTGTACACATTGGTACCAATGATATAGTGTGGAAAAGAGGTGAGGTCCTGAAGAGTCATGAAAGGGAGTTAAGCAGATGGTTAAAATGGAGGATCTCAAGGGAAGTAACTTGGGAACTATTAGTTTCAGCGAGAAAAAGAAAAGGGGGATTTAGCAGATGAAATGTGTGGCTAAGAGCTGGTGCAGGGGGCAGGGATTCAGATTCTTGGATCATTGGGACATGTTCTGGGGCAGAGGTGATCTGCCCAAGTGGGACATGTTGTAACTGAACTGGAGAGAGTCAATATCCTGGTGGGGAGATTTGTGAGAGCCACTTGGGATGAGTAAAACTAATCTGGCAGGGAGATGAGGACAGGTGTTGGGGGGACATCCAAAGGAGCAGGGAGACATAATAGAAGGTTGATGACAGGAGAGAAGATAATGAGAGCAAGTAAAACAGTCGAGGCAGTGTTGGTAATCATCGTACTAGACAGGGCAGACAAATGTACGCAGGAAGCAAGGGAAGTCTGGATTAAACGGCAGTTATTTCAAAGCAAGAGGCCTGACAGGGAAGGGAAGTGAATTCAGGGCATGGATGGATACATGGGACTGGGATATTACAGCGATTACAGAAACATGGCTGTGACCAGTGGGTGTGCCACAGGGACCAATGACGAGTCCACTGTTATTCATCATTCATTTAAAGAATTTGGCTGAGAATTTAGGAGGTATGATTAATAGGTTTATGGATGCCACAAAGATTGGTGGTACAGTGGAAAGTGAAGAAGGTTACCTGGGAGTACAGTGAGATCTTAATCAGTTGGGCCAGTGGGCTGAGGAATGTCAAATGGTGTTTAATTTCAAGGTGTTGTATTTTGCTGGGTCAACCCAGGGCAGTCCAGACCCAGTTATTGGTCAGGCCCAGGGGAGTGTTATAGAACAAGGAGATCGAGGGGTACAGGTACATTGCTTCTTGAAGCTGGAGTCACAGGTTGGCAGGGTGGTCAAGAAGGCTTTCAGCATGCTTGCATTCATTGGGGAGAGCATTGAGTATAAGAGTTGGGACATCTTGGGGCAGGTGTGCAAGATTTTGGAAAGGCCACATTTGAAGTTACTGTGTACAGTTCTGGTCACCCTACTATAGAAAGGTCACCCTACTATATAATTAAACTGGACAAAGTGCAAAAAAAGATTTTCTAGGATGCTACCTGGACTGGAAGTTTTGAGCTTTAAGGAGAGTCTGGATAAGCTGGGAGGTATTTTTCCCTTGAGAATATGAAACTTTATACATGTCCATAAAATCATGAGAGGCAGAGATAAGGTAGGTAGCCAACAACCTTTTCCCATGTTAGGGCAGACTAAAACTAGAGAACACAGGTTAAGGCCGAGAGGGGAGATTCACAAATAGGTTGAGAGGGACAAAATTTTCCCACAGAAGGTGGTGAGTGTCTGGAATGGGCTCCCAGAGGTAGTGATAGAAGTGAGTACAATATTGTCATTTAAGAAACATTTAGACAGGTACATGGTTGTGATAGGCATAGAGGGATATGGACTAAATGTATACAAACTGGACAAGTTTAATTGTACCAACTGGGTAGCATGGACATGTTGGGCCGAAGGGCCTGTTTCCATGCTGTAAACCTGTATGACACTAAATGCTCTGAGCTGTTTGGGGAAGGAGCTGCAATGTACAATATTAAAGGGTCTGCCCTTCAGTGTCTGGGTGTGTGCCGAGTGACCGTGCCCTTTCAAGGGGCCTCCCATTGCACGGACTTGCAGATACCCCACCCCCACCCGAGGCTGCACATCCAAACACTTACCCTGCTGGCCTCATGTTCAGGTGCAGCCATCTTCATTTCTGAGTCACAGCAGGATGGAAGGCAAGAGCAGTCTTCCCTCAGACACTGAGGTCCAGCCTCCTCCTCTGCACACAGGGGAACTCTCAAGGATAAAATGGCCCTTCTGCTAGTGCACCCCCCACACCCTGTTAACCTCTCAGACTTCACACTTCTCCGAGTCCCCAACCAACCCATCTGCATCTACATACCCTCCAGCCCTGAGCCCAGTCCCATCGGGTCAATATGCCAGGTTTGGGAATGCACTGGCCCCCTCCTTGTATCCAGGGTGTTGCTAACTCTCACTGAACCCCTCCCCCTTATATAGTGAGTTGTCTCCCTGCAGTATCATCGTTCCTCAGCTTCCCAACTCCGATTCCCACGATTATGTTCCCCAGCCATCATTCCACAGGAGTGGTCTCCTTGGCAGTGCCCTACGAGTGGCTCGGAGATGTGCCAGGATGGTGTGTAGTGAGACTGGCACATGTCAGATTCCAATGTCTGTGACCGTGGGCTGTGTGCAGTCACCACCCAGAAACCGGACCTTGAGCTGTTGGTGCTGGGTTTCCAAGCTGGAGGGCTGGAGGAACAAGCAGTGAGCTGGAGTCACCAGGTTCCCAGTCAGACCTCTTTCCATGACTGGAATTGTTAGTGTCTAGTTTCTATCCAGAGGATGATAGAGTGGGCATCTGCATATTAATGAGTTGAGATTTGGTGTTAATGTGGGTGATTATGAGCAATGTCAATAAAGGCCTCTCACCACAGCCCACCTTGTTCTTGCCCCTGTATTACTCGCTCGGTTCCTCTTGTACTCTAACTGTTCACTCCTTGTCAATCGTTTTGCCATTTTGAGCTGACTTTTATTTTCTGTTCCTGACCTACCAGCCAACGTTTAGCAATTATCTGCTTTTTATTGAACTTCAATGTCATTTTAAACGCGGATGGTGGGTGCTCCATTTGGAAGTTTTCCTTTCTCATTTTGAATGTATTTATTGTGTGTAATCTGAATTATGTCCTTCAATGCTGACCACTACTGAGTTCTCCCTGAACCTCATTTCCATGTTCACTTTCATGCTCTCAAATCTACCCTTACTTAAATTTATAACACAGGTCTTGGACCCACCCTTCTCTCCCTCACACTCTGTTTCCCCATCGGATATAATTTTTCCTGCTTCACATATTTCTCCAGTTACATATTTATAATCTACTATTGAATCGATATATGTCACTCTATTAGACTGTGTATTCCGAATCCGAATCACTCATTGTGTGGAACAAATATGTTCATGTCACCCTCTGCTTCTTTTGCCAATCATATTAAATCTGTGTGCTCTGATTATTGCCTTTACAGGTCTTTTGGAGCATAGAAACTGGAGGATGCCATTCAGCCCATCAAGTCTTCTCTGCCATTTAATTCAATCCTGACTGACCAGACACTTCAATGCCTTTTATAGACCATCCTCCTAACTCTTTATGTGATTGATACTCAAAGATTTATCAACCACTACTTTCGATAGACTCATAGGCTGAGCTGCCACAGCCCTCTGTAAAAGAGCTTTCCAAAGATATTGAACAAAACAATTTCTCATCAACAGATTCCAAAATGGCATGTTTCTTATTCTTAATCAATGCTTATTTCGAGTCTCCTTGACCGATATATTCCTGTATCTATTTTGTATATCCTGCCAAGCATTCTGTAGATTTCCCACATGACAATAACTCCGATTTCCCTGGTCCATCCATGTATCTGTATTCCCTTCGTGCTGGAACCCACACTGGTTGAAATGTCCTCACAACCATTGGAAAATTTCCACGTCCTTAGTAAAGTGTGCTGCCTAGTACTGGTCACAGAGCAGAAAGCCCAAAGATATAAACATCAAATTCATCACTGATTGTTCTGACAAAATACAAAGGTCTTCTCCAACTCCTTCACACTACCCTCTTGGTTCCAGCATAATGTCGCATTCCCCTTGGGAACTGCTGTGCCGATGGAATCGTTGAACTGACTGTTGTTCTGAATGTATTTAAGATGGTCGTTGCGATGACTCTGTATTCCCCCATATGCCCTCCCTCCACAAGCGTTCTTTCTTGATTGACTCGGCTAGTGATTATCAAGTGGTCGAATCCCTCAGTAAAACTGGTGATGTCAATCTCGATTCATTGACTTAAACAGCACTGAAGGAGGCTGGTCAACAAAGATCTGACAACACTAATGCCACTTTACACCTGTAGCTCTGGAGACCATCAAACAGAAGTGAATATTTAATGACTGATTAAGGGTTAAAATCGTTTCAACTCAATACCTTTTCAGACGGTGAGTTCCAGATGCCCACCTCGCTCTGGGGAAAAAAAAATCATTTTCTCTCCTCTTTACCCTCTGCTTCTCACGGTAAATCTATGCCTCCTGTTTATTGACCTCTTTACTCATGGCGCAAGTGTCTTTCTATTCACCCTATCTCCAGCCCTCATAATCTTGTACACCTCGATCAGGTCCCTCTCACTCCTTACTGCTCCAAGGTAAACAGCCCCAGCCATTCCAATCTTTCCTCATTGCTCAGACCCTCCAGCCCAGACAACATTCTGGTGAATCTCCTCTGTTTCCTCTCGAGTGCAATCACATCCTTCCTATAATGTTGGTGACCAGAACGACAGACAGGACTCCAGTTGTGGCCTAACCAATGCACAACACCACCACCCAACCCGTCCTTTTCATCTAAGCCTCCGCTAATAAAAGACAAGTATCTAAAATGCCTTCTTAACCAGGTTATCTACCTGACCTGCTACCATCAGGGATGTGTGGCTATGCAGCCGAGGTCTCTCTGATCATCAGTCCTTTCCAGGGCCCTATCATTCAGAGAGTAATCCCTTGCCTTGTAAGCCCCTCCTAAAATAAAACATAGAACAATCCTGTGCAGTACAGGCTGTTCGTTCCTCGATGTTGCGCCAACTTAAGAAGTTAATCTGATGCCCAACCTACACCATTCCATTATTATCCATATGTATGTCCAATGCCCAATTAAATACCCTTGCCATGCCAGGCCCCTCCTACTCTCTGAGTAAAGAAACTACCCGTGATGTCTGTCCAAAATCTATTACCCTTCAATTTAAATCTATGCCCCCTCATGTTAGCCTTCACCATCTGAGGAAAAAGGATCTCACTATCCATCATATCTAACCCTCTGATTATCTTTGACGTCTCGATCAGGTCACCTCTCAACCTTTTTCTCTGCAACGAAAACAGCCTCAAGTCCCTCAGCCTTTCCTCATAAGACCTTGCCTCCATACCGGCAACATGCAAGTAAATCTCCACTGAACCCTTTCCATAGCTTCCCCATCCTTTCCCAGAACTCCACAAAATACTCCAGGTGGGGCCTTACCAGTTTCTTGTACAGCTGAAGCATGACCTCATGGCTCTGAAACTCAATCTCCCTACCAATAAACTTCAACACACCATATGTCTTCTTAACAACCCTGTCAACGTGGGTTGTAACTTTCAGGGATTTATGCACCTGGACACTTAGAACTCTCTGTTCATCTACACTGCCAAGAATTTATCCATTAGCCCAGAACTCTGCATTCCTGTTACTTCTTCTGAAGTGAACTATCTCCCCATTTTCTGCATTAAACTCCATTTGCCACTTCTCAGCCCAGCTCTGCATCTTATCTATGTCCCTCGGTAGCCCACGACAGGGGCTGCATGGTGGCTCAGTTGTTAGCACTGTTGCCTCACAGCGCCAGTGACCTGGTTTTGATTCCAGCCTCAGGCGAAAGTCTGTATGGAGTTTGCACATTCTTCCCATGTCTGTGTGGGTTTCCACCCACAATCCAAAGATGTGCAGCTCAGGTGAATTAGACATGCTAAATTGCACATAGTGTTAGGTACATCAGTCAGGAGTAAATGTAAGGAAATGGGTCTGGGTTGGTTATTCTTCAGAGGGTCGGTATGGACTTGTTGGGCCGAAGGGCATGTTTCCACGTTGTAGGGAATCTTGTCTTTTGGCAATATCTGCAAAGCTACCTACCTCAGTGTCATCTGCAAATTTACTAACCAATCCTTCTACGCCCACATCCAGATCATTTATAAAAATGACAAACAGCAGTGGCTCCAAAACAGAAGCTAGCAGCACACTGCTGGTAACTGAGCTCCTGTATGAATATTTCCCATTTTCCACTACCCTCTGTCTTCATTCAGCTCGCCAACTTCTGATTCAAACCGCTGAATCAACTTCAGTCCTGAAATTCCATATTTTGTGCGATAGCCAACCATATGGAGCCTTATCAAAAGGCTTACTGACGTCCAATCCCTCGTAACCTTTTCCAAGACCTTACCCACAACTGAATTAAGGCTCATTGGTCTATAATTACCAGGGTTGGCCCAAATCCTCTTCTTAAAGAAGGGAACAACATTTGCTATCCTCCAGTCTTATGGCAGTACTCCTGTTGACATTGATGACATAAAGGTCAACGCCAAAGGCCCTGCAATATCCTCCCTGGCTTCCCAGAGAATCTGGGGGTAAATCCCATCCAGCCCAGGGGGCTTGGCTATTTTCAGATCTTCGAAAATGATAAAAACCTCCTCTTTGCCAACTACAATCCTATCGAATCTAAGAGACAGTATCGCGATATTCTCACTGACATTGACCTTTTCCAATGTGAATACTAATGAAGGGAAAGTAACCCTTTTTCCAGGTTGAGTTCCTGTTGTCCCTGCTCTGCCCAGCTGCCCAGGCCATTGATATCCTCCTGCAGGTTACAGATACCCTCCTCACTTTTTACCACCCTGCCAAGTTTCATGCCATCTGTGAACCTCTTTATCATATTCCCTGAATTTAAGTCTAAATGATTCATCGACACAACAGACAGCAAGCTCTGAGAAACCCCAGAGGAAGCAGACTTCCTGTCACAGAAACATCCCTCAACCATTCCCCTCTCCTTCCTGCCTCTCAGCCAGTTTTACATCCAGCAGGTCTCTTTACCTGGGATCCCATTGGCCCTTACTGTCTTGACCAATCTGCATGAGGGACTTTGCCAAAAGCCTTGCTGAAGTCCATGTAGACCACATCATATGCACTGCCCTCCGAAACACGCCAGGTTACCTCCTCAAAAAATTCAGCAGTTATCAAGCACAAACTTCCTGTAACAAACCCTGGGTCTGATTAATTATTCTCTCTTCAGGTGCAGATATAGTCTCCCTGCACTGTCCTTTTGGTCCCCTTTGTTGATGTATTTCTCTTGCAGCTGCGAGACTGAAAGGGAACCGAGATTGTCGAGCTTGCTGTTCTGAAACCACGTTGGGAATTGGGGGCAGATGCCTTAAGCCAGTGTCTGAAGCCTGACAAGGCCACATGGGGAAATCCTTTTCCAATGCAGGGAGGCTTAGCAGGGAGACACCTCGACAGTTATGGCAATCTCTGCAGTTGCTCTTGTTCATGTACAGGGTCACAATCCTTGCATCACACACTCCCTGTGGAAATGTACCCTCCTCCAGAAGAAACAGAGAGGTTAGTGAAGAAGCTGCAGGAGTGGGGGTTTCTGTGCTTGATGAGGACTGGGAAAAGTGACTGGAGCTTAGTCCATGATTGTGTGTCAATAGCTTTGTTAAAGCCCTCCACTGAGGGTTTGATTCCCAGCTCTGCCATAACAGCGAGGCTGTTAATGGTGTCCAGAGCTTCCACAGTGACAATGTTCTCCCTGTGTTATAGCTCAAGGCGAGGATCTTCCCATCTCTCCAACTATTTGTTACAGTGGGTGATTATCTCTCCTGCCTTTGTTTCAGGGTCGAGCTGTTTCTTTTCCTCATGCATCTTTCACCTTTCCCATCCCTTCATCCATACATTTCCCTGTGATGGAGTAGCTGTGGATATTCCTGCAAGGTTAGGAATGTTATTATTGGATCATTGCTCAGCATTCTCTTGGACTTGACTTCAAATGCCTCTTTCTGCATTCAGAGATTCCTCACTCAGATTTCTCTTGTAATCGATGAGAGTGGAGATCTTGGCTTCAATGACAGGCTCTATCACAGTATGTGTAGCCTCAAACCAGTCTGTGATGCTTAACTGCTGCTTCTTGTCTGTTCAGGGTGTGGTATTATAGATGATGGTGTCTCATATAATCTGAGACTTCTGCTTTCTGAGTGGGAATGCTGCAAAGTGCCTTTCAGTCTTCTTGTGGAAGTGTTGCTATGTATTTGAGAAAGCAGTATGACTGACGTTAACATAAGGGTAGTACATCTGCTTTGACTGAAAAAGAACTTCAAGGGTTCCCCGCTTACTTTGGTACAAATCAGAGAGATGTGTGCTTCAAAGTATAAAGGATTTATTTTTGATGGCTCCTCTTGAGAGTTATCTTTTGATTTTCAGGGCTACCTTTACACTCTCACTGTGTCCTTTATTAATTGATGCAGTCAACATCTTACATTACCTTCTGTGTATGTTTTGCTGTGTTGGATACTTACATTTGTAAGCAGAATTTAAGGAACTTATCAATTTTATTAAGGAATATGAACGCCCAATCAAGCCACAATGTTCTTGGAAAAGATTAATTTCCTGAATGGATGCTGTAATTAAGTTGGTACAAGAGCACAGGCATAACTTAGCAAAATATGTTTTTTCCCCAATATAGCTGACACACACTTCATGAGACACACAAAGCTGTAACGATAAACATCCTTCTTACAGACTGGAGAAGTGACCGCTCATGGATTTCCACACATATTCACAAAATTGGAATATTTCTCCACCATTTTGTTGCTACCTTTTTATTACTGAGATATGAGAAAATGAATATTTATTTCAATAAAATGTGGAGCTGGAAAGGCCCAGCAGGTCCGACAGCATCAGAGAAGCAGGCAAGTCCTGATGAAGCATCCCGACCTAAAACATCGCCTTTCCTGCTCCTCTGATGCTGCCTGACCTGCTGGGCCTTGCCAGTTCCACATTTCATCCTCTCTAACGTCAAGCATCTGCACTCCGTATTATCTCCAATAAATATTTATCTCTTTGTTAACTGATCTGATAAAAATTTCGGATGTCAAATTCAAAATAAAATAAAACAACTTGATTAGATTAGATTACAGTGTGGAAACAGACCCTTCGGCCCAACAAGTCCACACCGACCCGCCGAAGCGAAACCCACCCATACCCCTACATTTACCCCTTACCTAACACTATGGGCAATTTAGTATGGCCAATTCACCTGACCCTGCACATCTTTAGACTGTGGGAGGAAACCGGAGCACCCGGAGGAAACCCACGCAGACACGGGGAGAACGTGCAAACTCCACACAGTCAGTCGCCTGAGGCGGGAATTGAACCCGGGTCTCTGGCGCTGTGAGGCAGCAGTGCTAACCACTGTGCCACCGTGCTGCCCAACTTATATAATGTACATGACAATAGCATCCACTGATCACTCTCCCATCGAGTATCCCCTGACCATATGTAACCTTAATCTGGAAAGACCACATCCATTTGCAAGTAATTAATTCCCTCAATGATTTCATGTTTTCCTCATGCCTGGTCAGCTGAAGTTTTTTTTTAACAGTTTTGAAACTAGTCTCTGATTGCAATGTCCCTCTTCTCTCTCACTTCAGACTTCACAACCTCTCGCTCCCTCAACCACCCTCTCATAGTTTTTAACTCTTTCGCTGTCTCTCTCTTTCTCTCTCTCTCCTTCCCACTCTCTTGCAGTTTCACTCTCCCTCTTTCATTCCCATCCTTCCTCTCCCTCTACCACCCTTTCGTGGTTTTTAACTCTTTCTCTCGCTCTCCAATATCATTATCTCTGTCTCTTTCTCTTCCTCCCACTCTCTTGCAGTGTCAGTCTCTCTTTTCCATCCTCCTCCTTCCTGTCTCACTTGTCCTCTTGAGGACTCTCCTTGTTCCCCATCCCACTGGTTTCTCAGTACCCCTCAGCACCATTGTGTCAGCACCATCTCCTGGCAGTTTTCTTATGGCCTCCCCATAATTTCCCAATCCCAACATGGCCTCCTTGTCTCATCTGGGATTACTTGGAACTTCCCTCTTGCCCCTACACCACTCCTGGACCTGTCTGCAATGGCTGGCTTGGCTCCTCCCTCTGGCTCTCCCTCCCACACATGGTTCCATCCACCTGCTCCAAGCCCACAACCCACCTTTCCCCAGAGAGACCTTCATTGGCAGCAATTACTGAGCGACATACTGGACCCGCATCCAAACCCTACTCACCAATCACAAGTTGTTTCTCTCTTGCATTTGTCACTGATAAGCTCATCAGTAAACCTATCAACAGCAAGCATGCAGAGAAGCAGCTTATGTTTGGAGGAGCACCGGCTTTCCATTCTCACCAGCATCCGGGGACTTTTGGAAAATTAAAACCAGCGCATCTGCTACCTCATTCAGCATTCCCTTGAAAACCTTTGGAGGCATTTTGTCAGAATCTGGGATAAGTCAGTCTTTAGTTCAAATAATTTTCTGAGCAACCATATCTCATGAATGTCATTGTTTTTAGATCGTACCTTCCTTTCAAGATTTGAAAATCACTAAAAGTCTCGTAAATTGCTCACATTGATTTTATTAAGGTGTAACTTTACTCTCAGCTGGAATTAACATGTTCTTGTTTATCTTCCTTTCTCATAGTTAACATAGTGACAATAGTGATTCTGTCGCAGAGAAAATGTGATCTTTCTAAATGTATCACTCGCTACCTGGTGGCCATGGCAGCAGTGGACTTACTGCTCATGATCATTGATCTGATATTGAGACACATTCCAATTATTTATAAAACTGAATTTACATTTCTGAAGACCGTCCCTGTGTGTAACATCCACGCCATCCTGGTTTTTGCAGCTATAGACTGCTCTGTCTGGTTCACTGTCGCTTTCACCTTCGATCGATTTGTAGCCATTTGTTGTCAAAAGATGAAAGGCAACTATTGCACTGAGAAAACAGCAGCCGTGGTTCTGGGAACAATAACTGTGCTCAGCTGTTTAAAGAACATTTCCTGGTATTTTAAGCTAACACCATGGTATAGTCTGAGGAATCAGCCTTGGTTTTGTGAGACTAAAAGGTACGTTAGGTTATCTTCGGTCTGGGGATTGATTGAGCTTATTCACTACATTCTGACACCAGTGCTCCCATTTGTTCTGATTCTGCTGCTCAATGCTCTCACTGGGAGGTACATTTTAGTGGCCAGCAGAGCCCGCAGGAGACTCCAGTCTGACAGCAGGGGGCAGCATTCCAAGGACCGACACTTGGAGAGCCGAAGGAAATCCGTCATTTTAATGTTTGTTATCTCAGGGAATGTCATCCTGTTATGGTCAATATTTCTGGTGAATTCTGTGTGGAAACGAATGCATCGTTTGGGTTTTAAGGCTGTCGTTTTCCAATACATTTTACGAGATGTAGGATTCATTCTCCAGCTCCTGAGTAGCTGCACAAACACATGTATATATGCCGTGACCCAGACTAAGTTCAGAGAACAGCTGAAGAACATGATAACATACCCTTTTGCTCGATTAGTGACATTTATGAAAAGATGAGATGGATTGATGCATTCTGGGATCAAAAACCATTTGGTTGGGGAATTGTCTGGTTAAAGGTTTTCATAATGAAGCATGTACCAGGCCACCAGGAATGGTCAGTTTTACATTTTATTCATCAAATTTTACATGTAACACAAGCAGTCGGTCTGTACCAGTTCCAACTGCCTGGTCTTATGAAGGTGTAAAGGGTACATTGAACATTACAGTGCAGTACAGGCCCTTCGGCCCTCAATGTTGTGCCGCACTGTCATACTAATCTGAAGCCCATCCCACCTCCATTATTCCATGTATGTCCATTTGCCTGTCCAATGATGACTTAAATGCACTTAAACTTGGTGAATCTACTACCGATGCAGGCAAAGCATTCCATACCCTTACTACTCTCTGAGTGAAGAAACTACCTCTGACATCTGTCTTACACCTATCTCCCCTCACTTTAAAGTTGTGTCCCCTCATGTTTGCCGTCCCTATACTTGGAAAAAGGCTCTCCCTGTCCACCCGATCTAACCCTCTGATTATCTTGTATGTCTCTATTAAGTCACCTCTCAACCTTCTTCTCTCCAACGAGAAAAGCCTTAAGGCCCTTAGCCTTTCCTCGTAAGACATTCCTTCCATACCAGGCAACATCCTAGTAAATCTCCTCTGCACCCTTTCCAAAGCTTCCACATCCTTCTTATAAAGCGGTCACCAGAACTGTACACAATACTCCAAGTGTGGCCGTACCAGAGCTTTGTACAGCTGCAGCATAACCTCCTGGTTCCGGAACTCAATCCCGCTTATTAATAAAGGCCAAAACACTTTATGTCTTCTTAACAACCCTGTCAATCTGGGTGGCAACTTTCAGGGATCTGTGTACATGGACACCGAGATCTCTCTGCTCATCTGCACTCCCAAGAATCCTACCATTAGCCCAGTACTTTGCATTCCAATTACTCCGGCCAAAGTGTATCACCTCCCACTTGTCCACATTAAACTCCATTTGCCACCTCTCAGCCCAGCTCTGCATCCTATCTATGTCTCTCTGCAACCTACTACATCCTTTGTCACTATCCACAACTCCACCAACCTTAGTGTCTTCCGCAAATTTACTAACCCACCCTTCTCAACCCTCATCCAAGTCATTTATAAAATTGGTGAACAGCAGTGGACCCAACACCGACCCTTGCAGTACACCGCTGGTAACTGGACACCAAGCTGAACATGTTCCATCAACTACAACCCTCTGTTTACTTTCAGCAAGCCAATTACTGATCCAAACTGCTATGTCTCCCACAATCCCATTCCTCCTCATTTTGTATAATAGCCTACTGTGGGGAACCTTATCAAATGCCTTGCTGAAGTCCATATACACGACATCAACCGGTTTACTCTCATCTACCTGTTTGGTCACTTTGTCAAAAATCTCAATAAGATTCGTTAGGCACGACCTACCCTTCACAAAACCGTGCTGACTGTCCCTGATCAGATTATTCTTTTCTAGATGGTTGTAAATCCTATCTCTTATAACTTTTTCCAACACTTTACCAACAACTGAAGTGAGACTCACTGGTTTGTAATGACCAGGGTTGTCTCTACTACCCTTTTTGAACAAGGGAACCACATTTGCTCTCCTCCAGTCCTCAGGCACTATTCCTGTAGACAATGATGATTTGAAGATCAATGCCAAAGGTTCGGCAATCTCTTCCCTTGCTTCCCAGAGGATCCTAGGACAGATCCCATCCAGCCCAGGGGACCTGTCTATTTTCACACTCTGCAGTATTTCTAATACCTCTTCCTTGTGAACCTCAATCTCTTCTAGTCTAGATGCAAGTATCTCTGCATCTTCCTCGCCAACATTTTCATTTTCTATAGTGAACACTATCGAAAAATATTTATTTAGTGCTTCCCCTATCTCCTCTGACTCCACACACAACTTCCCACTATTCTCCTTGATTGGCCCTAATTTAACTCTCGTAATTCTTTTATTCCTGACATACCTATGGAAAGCCTTAGTGTTAACCATGATCCATTCCGCTAACAACTTCTCATATCCTCTCCTGGCTCTCCTGAGCTCTCTTTTTAGGTCTTTCCTGACTTCCTTGTAACCCTCAAGCACCTTAACTGAGTTTTCACATTTTGTCCGAACATAAGCTTTCTTCTTCTCCTTGACCAGGGATTCCACTTCCTCAGTAAACCACAGCTCACACGTTCCATATCTTCCTCCCTGCCTGACAGGTACATACTTATCTAGGACACACAGGAGCTTTTCCTTGAATAAGCTCCACATTTTTAATGTGCCCATCCCCTGCAGTTTCCTTCCCCATTCTACGCTTCCCAAATCTTTCCTAATTGCATCGTAATCTCCCTTCCCCCAGCTGTAACTCTTGCTCGGTGGTGTACACCTATCCCTTTCCATCAGTAAAGTAAACCAGACAGAATTGTGATCACTGTCTCCAAAGTGCTCACCTACTTCCAAATCTAACAGCTGGCCAGGCTTGTTACCCAGTACTAAATCTAAAGTGGCTTCGCCCCTTGTAGGCCTGTCTACATACTGGGTCAGGAAGCCCTCCTGCACACACTGGATAAAAACTGACCCACCTATAGTACTTGTGACCCCAGTCAATATTTGGATAGTTGAAGTCCCCCAAGACAATGACCCTGCCTCTCTCACTCCTTTCCTCTACATCTCTGGGACTATTCGGAGGCCTATTGAAAACTCCCAGCATGGTGACTTCTCCTTTCCTGTTCCTTACCTCAGCCCATACTACCCCAGTTAATGAGTCCCCAAACATCCTTTCTACAACTGTAATATTGTCCCTGATCAACAATGCCACACCGCCCCCTCTTTTACCATCTTCTCTGTTCTTACTGAAACATCTGAATCCTGGAACCTGCAACAGCCATTCCTGTCCCTGCTCTATCCATGTCTCCGTAATGGCCACAACATCGAAGTCCCAGGTACCCACGCTGCCAGTTCACCCACTTTATTTCGGACGCTCCTCACATGGAAGTACACACACTTCAAACCAGGTTCTCGCTTGCCAGTGTCAGATACTTCACTTGGGAACTCCCTACTCTCATCCTCTTCTGTATCTGTCCTACAGTTTTGGGTCCCATCCCACTGCTGTATTAGTTTAAATCCACCTAAATAGCTTTAGCGAATTTCCCCCCACCCCAGGATATTGATACCCCTCTGGTTTAGATGAAGACCATCCTGCTTGTAGAGGTCCCACC